>NW_027331938.1:679529-1046880 GCF_048418815.1 Hemitrygon akajei | reverse complement strand
CCTTCCAAAATGCATCACCTCACACTTGTCCGGATTGAACTCCATCTGCCATTTTTCTGCCCAACTCTGCAGCCTGTCTATATCCTCTTGTAACCTTCTACAATCTGCAGCTCAATCCAACTCCTCCAATCTTCGTGTCATCTGCAAACTTACTCACTCATCCTTCCGCCCCTACATCCAGGTCATTTATAAAAATCACAAATAGCTGGGGTCCCAGGACAGATACCTGCGGCACTCCACTAGTTACGGAACTCCAGGAAGACTACTTTCCTTCCACAACTACCCTCTGCTTTCTTCCTTTAAGCCAATTTTTATCCAAACAGCCAAGGTTCCACTTATCCCATGCCTCATGACTTTCTGGATGAGTCTCTCATGAGGGACCTCGACAAATACCTTGCTGAAGTCCATGCAGACCACATCCACTGCCCTACCCTCATCAGTTTCTTTTGTTACCTCTTCAAGAAACTCAATCAGGCTCGTGAGGCACAATCTTCCCTTCACAAAGCCATGTTGACTGTCCATGAGTAGACTGTACTTCTCCAAATACTCGCAGATCCTATCTTTAAGAATCCTTTCCAGTAGATTGCATACCACCGATGTAAGACTCACCGGTCTATAGTTCCCAGGTTTCTCCCTATTAACCTTTTTTAAACAAGGGAACTACATTTGCCATTCTCCAGCCCTCCGGCACTTCCCCTGCAGCCAAAGAGGATTCAACGATCACTGCTAATGCTCCTGCGATCTCTTCCCTCAATTCCCACAACACCCTGGGGTGTATCATATCCGGCCCTGGGGATTTATCAGTCTTAATGTTTTTAAGAAGATCCAGCACTTCTTCTTCCTTAATCTCCACTTTGTCCAGTACACAGGCCTGTTCTATTTCGACCTCATCCTGATCGAGATCCTTTTCACTTGTGAATACTGAAGCAAAGTATTCATTTAGGACCTCCCCAACCTCCTCCGCCTCCAGGCACACGTTGCCCTCTTTGTCCTTTGGTGACGTAATGTGGAACTTCTCTCTGAGGGTGCGGAACAATAAAACATAAGAAACAGGAGCAGGAGAGGACTACCAGGCCCGTTCAGCCCGCTCCGAAATTCAATGAACTCATTGCTGATGTGGCCATGGGCACAACTCCGCCTCCCTGCCTTTCCCCCACAACCCTTAGTTCCCCTTCGATGCAAATCTCCCTTCAAATTTCTCTTCAATATGTTCACTGAGGGAGCCCGCACTGCCTCATTCGGCAGAGAATTCCACAGATTCACCACTCTCTGGGAAAAGCCCTTCATCCTCACATCCGTCCTAAATCTACACCCCTCGAATCATGCGGATGAGAGACCCGTGGTTCTAGTTTCGCCCAACAGTGGAAACAGATTTCCGGCCTCTATCCTCTCTATCCCTTTCACAATTTTATAAGCGTCGATAAGATCTCCGCTCACAGGTCTGAATTCCGGCACGTACAATTTCTGCCGACTCTGTCTCCCCTCGTAGTGGAATGCTGAGCTGAAAAAGAAACAGTGGACGTGGGTTCGATTTCAGAAGTTGTGAAAGAGATGCATGGTGTCATGGACACGTCACGGAGGGCTGTGGTTCTGGCGCGGATCGATTGGCCGAGGCTGCGCAACAGATGGACACGGACTACAAGATCCGAAGGTCATATTTCTGTGCTGCGGGGTTCTCAGACTCGACAATATAAAGCCAGTGTCATAAGATGACAAAGAGCCATATGTCTCCTGGGTGATAGGACAATGATACCTAATGCGGAGAATGACAAAATTACGATTTTATAGGTGAGTCTCGTCACAGCTCAATAATTTTATTGTAAAACTGGTTAAAAAAAAAACAGATGTCCCACTGTGAGGGAATGGACTGAGGAAATGGTTAAGATTTCATCATACGAACACATGTTGGGAAGAATTAACAGTGAGGGAAAAGTGCAAGACGCCTGGGGTCAATTTCGGTTTTATGTTAATTTAAACTTAAATTAGAAGTTTTTTGTTTTCTATTTCTTAGTTTTATATGTTTACCTGTCATGGGATGGCTGTTTAAGTATGTTGTACTGTATCTGCTCTATGATATACTGTGCTGCTTTGTAAAATAAGAATAAATAATAAATTATTGAATTACAAAAAAAAAAACAAGAGGCAGCAATCAATAAGATGGTTAAAAAGAAGCTGGAACTGCGGAATATGACATCTGCCAGAAAAAATACCGCTGAGCGAGTAAGTTATTGAGAAGCTTAGATCCCAAGGAAGGCAGGCGCACCTGACACAGCATGATGAATGCTTGGGGCATTCCGAAGCGGCGGGTTGATGCAGAACTGAAATTTCATCACCAGGTACACGAACACAAGGAGGATATTTTTACCAATACCCACATAGTCACACATTAACCCTGTCATGGTCCCAAACGTCGACTGAACTTTTATTCCCCCATACATGCTGTCTGACGTACTGAGTTACATTGAACATAGAATAGTAGAGCACATTACAGGCCCTTCGGCCCACAATGTTGTGCTGATCCTCAGACCCTGCCTCCCATTTACACCCCCTCCCACCTTAAATTCCTCTATATACCTGTCTAGTAGTCTCTCAAACTTCACTAGTGTATCTGCCTCCACCACTGACTCAGGCAGTGCATTCCACGCACCAACCACTCTCTGAGTGAAAAACTTCCTCTATATCTCCCTTGAACTTCCCTCCCCTTACCTTAAAGCCATGTCCTCTTGTACTGAGCTGTGGTGCCCTGGGGAAGAGGCACTGGCTGTCCACTCTGTCTATTCCTCTTAATATCTTGTACACCTCAATCATGTCTCCTCTCATCATCCTTCTCTCCAGAGAGTAAAGCCCTAGCTCCCTTAATCTCTGATCATAATCCATACTCTCTAAACCAGGCAGCATCCTGGTAAATCTCCTCTGTACCCTTTCCAATGCTTCCACATCCTTCCTATACTGAGGCGACCAGAACTGGACACAGTCCTCCGAGTGCGGCCCTAACTGGAGTTTTATAGAGCTGCATCATTACATCGCGACTCTTAAAATCTATCCCTCGACTTCTGAAAGCTAACACCCCATAAGCTTTCTTAACTACCCTATCTACCTGTGAGGCAACTTTCAGGAGTTCCTCCATCATTCTGTGTGTGTTGGCTGGTTTCCGAGCGTCTGTAGTTTCTCCCGTTTTGTGATTGGATCACCGCCAAACACACGCTGACCCTCTGGGTCACCCCCGTACTCTTCAGCACCTCGCCCTCCCACTCGAACTCCGCAAATATGCCGAGCATCCGTCATCACAGATTGACGCGAGGCGCTGGATTGCGGGGCAGCGAGTGGAAAGCGCTGAAGCAAGCGGGGCCTGGCTGGACTCCCCGTGCGAGGCAGACCGCGGGGGGTCATCGGCAAGGGCCAATCGGAAGCTTGGAAGCCGGCGGCGATTGTGGGAGCGGTCACCGTGTGAGTGGGCCACTGTGTGAGTGGGGAGTTGAGGCTTTGGCTCGGAGACACTTCCTCAACAAGAGGATGTGCCTAGAGTGTGATTCACCGGTTTGTTTCAATAGACAATAGACAGTAGGTGGAGGAGTAGGCCATTCGGCCCTTCTAGCCAGCACCGCCATTCACTGTGATCATGGCTGATCATACACAATCAGTACCCCGTTCCTGCCTTCTCCCCATATCCCTCGACCCCGCTATCTATAAGAGCTCTATCTAACTCTCTCTTGAATGCATCCAGAGACTTGGCCTCCACTGCCTTCTGGGGCAGAGCATTCACGTATCCACCACTCTCTGGGCGAAAAAGACTTTCCGCATCTCTGTTCTAAATGGCCTTACCCCTTATTTTTAAACTGTGGCCTCTAGTTCTGGACTCACCCATCAGCGGGAGCATGCTTCCTGCCTCCAGCGTGTCCAATCCCTTAATAATCTTATATGTTTCAATCAGATCCCTTCTCATCCTTCTAAATTCCAGTGTATATAAGCCCAGTCGCTCCAATCTTTCAACATATGACAGTCCCGCCATTCCGGGAATTAACCTTGTGAACCTACGCTGCACTCCCTCAATAGCAAGAATGTCCTTCCTCAAATTGGGAGACCGAAACTGCACACAATACTCCAGCTGTGGTCTCTCCAGGGCCTGTACAGCTGCAGAAGGACCTCTTTACTCCTATACTCAATTCCTCTTGTTATAAAGGCCAACATGCCATTAGCTTTCTTCACTGCCTGCTGTACCTGCATGTTTACTTTCATTGTCTGATGTTTCCTTTCTTTCTTTCGTGGGATTGAGTTCAAGAGCCAAGAGGTAATGTTGCAGCTATAGAGGACCCTGGTCAGACTCCACTTGGAGTACTGTGCTCAGTTCTGGTCGCCTCACTACAGGAAGGATGTGGAAACCATAGAAAGGATGCAGGGGAAATTTACAAGATGTTGCCTGGATTGGGGTGGATGCCTTATGAGAATAGGTTGAGTGAACTCGGCCTTTTCTCCTTGGAGCGACGGAGGATGAGAGGTGACCTGATAGAGGTGTACAAGATGATAAGCGGCATTGATGGTGTGGATAGTCAGAGGCTCTTCCACCAGGAGCTGAAATGGTTGCCACAAGAGGACACAGTTTTAATGTGCTTGGAAGTAGGTACAGAGAAAATGTCAGGGGTACGTTTTTTACACAGTGATTGGTGAGTGCGTGGAATAGGCTGCTGGTAACGGTGGTGGAGGCGGAAACAATAGGGTCTTTTAAGAGACAATGGATGGATACATGGAGCTGAATAAAATAGTGGGCTATGGGACACATATAGAGTGGAGATATAGAGAGTTTCCTATAGTGGAGGAGTCTAGGACCAGAGGACACAGATAGAGTGGATGTGGAGAGGATGTTTCCTACAGTGGGGGAGTCTAGGACCAGAGGACAGAGATAGAGTGGATGTAGAGAGGATGTTTCCTACAGTGGGGGAGTCTAGGACCAGAGGACACAGATAGACTGGATGTGGAGAGGATGTTTCCTATAGTGGGGGAGTCTAGGACCAGAGGACACAGATAGAGTGGATGTGGAGAGGATGTTTCCTACAGTGGGGGAGTCTAGGACCAGAGGACACAGATAGAGTGGATGAGGAGAGGATGTTTCCTATGGTGGGGGAGTCTAGGACCGGAGGACACAGACTCTGTTTCTCTGTCTCTCTCTCCCCTCTCTAGCTCTCTCTCCCACAACACCAGGTTTAGGGACAGTTATTACCCCTCATCCATCAGGAAGGAGGTACAGGAGCCTCAGGGGTTCTGCATGGATATGTTGCAATGAGACAGGGAAAGAATTGTAGGATACAGGAACGGTGGTGTAGAAACGCTGTTGTGAATCTAGTCAAGAAAAAATAAAAGCTTACAAAAGGTTCGAAAATAATCTAGGTAATGATAGAGATCCAGAATATAACAGGGCTCGCAGGAAGGAGCTTAAGAATGAAATTAGGAGAAAGGGTAAAGTGTAGATTGGTGGTGTGTGTGTGTGTGTGTGTGTGTGTGTGTGTGTGTGTGTGTGTGTGTGTGTGTGTGTGTGTGTGTGTGTGTGTGTGTGTCCGTGTGCGTGTGTGTGTGTGTTGTGCGTGTGCGTGTGCGTGCGCGTGCGCGTGCGTGTGCGTGTGTGTGAGAGTGAGAGAGAGAGAGAGAGAGAGAGGAGAGAGAGGAGAGGAGAGAGAGAGAGAGAGAATGGGTGAATGGATTTAGAATGTAAGTCTACCGTCTGATCCTCACTCCGGAACAGGAGGTGGCGCTATTGCACCATTAAGCCGGGTGCCAACCGCCGTCAAACAGAAAGAGGAAGAAATTAGGAGAGCCGGCAGGGGCCATGAGAAGGCCTTGGCGGGCAGGATTAAGGAAAACCCCGAGGCATTCTACAAGTATGTGAAGAGCAGGAGGATAAGACGTGAGAGAATAGGACCAATCAAGTGTGACAGTGGGAAAGTGCGTTTGGGACCGGAGGAGATCCCGGAGATAGTCAATGAATGCTTTGCTTCAGTATTCACTACGGGAAAGGATCTCGGCGATTGTAGGGATGACTTGCAGTGGGATTGAAAAGCTTGAGCATGTAGATATTAAGAAAGAGGATGTGCTGGAGCTTTTGGAAAGCATCAAGTTGGATAAGTCACCAGGACTGGATGGGATGCACCCCAGGCTACTGTGGGAGCCGAGGGAGGAGATTGCTGAGCCTCTGGAGATGATCTTTGCATCATCAATGGGGACGGGAGAGGTTCGGGAGGATTGGAGGGTGGCGGATGTTGTTCCATTATTCAAGAAAGGGATGAATGAATGTATTAATGAATGAATGAATTAATTAAATGAATGAATGAATGAAATTAATTTATCTCGGTCAGTACAGAACATAACAAAAAGCATCATTTATAACGATGATTTCACAGGACATAATTACAACAAAAAGCACAGATATTCTTTAAAACAGACCGAAAGGGTATTATTACGCCCAGCCCTCTTACTTGTGCAGGAACAGATTTGGCGTCAATCATCACTTCAAAAACAAAAAAAATTCATAATCTTTTAACACAAAATCCAATTCCAGATATCATTTGTTTACATTACTCCCATTCATTTTAAATCATGCATTTTATATTTCTTCATTAAATGATTTTTGAATATCTTTCCAAACTTGTTAAGTGCAGTGCATGTTTTTAAATTCTTACAGCCATTCCCCTGCCTCATTTTCGTGGTCCTCTAACCACCCACATTTCTCTTTTATTTTCAACGTACTTGAAAAAAACTTTTACTATCCACTTTGATGTTGTTCGCGAGCTTGCTTCCATATTTCATCTTTTTCCCTTCTAATGATTTCTTTAATTGCTCTGTGCAAGTTTTTAAAAACTTCCCACTAATTTGTGCTCTGTTGAATGTCCTTTCTTTTGCTTTTACAATGTCTTTGACTTCCCTCGTCAGCCACGGTTGCGCTATTTTGCCATTTGAGTATTTCTTCATTTTTGGAATACCCGTCTCCTGCACCTTCCTCATTTTTCTCAGAGACACACGCCATTGCTGCTCTGCTGACATCCCTGACATCAGCTTCTTCCAATTTACCTTGTCCAGCTCCTCTCTCTCAACCCTATAACCATATAACAATTACAGCACGGAAACAGCCCACCATCGGCCCTTCTAGTCCGTGCCGAACGCTTACTCTCACCTAGTCCCACTGACCCGCACTCAGCCCATAGCCCTCCATTCCTTTCCCGTCCATATACCTATCCCATTATTTAAATTAATTTTTAAAAATGTTCTCACAACTGTTCCATAGATTCACCCCTCTGACTGAAATACAATGATTTTTTTACATTTGTTCTTTGCCTTTGTTTCTGAAACATACACGTTCCTCTCAGATCATGTTGACTCTCTCTCTCTCTCTCTCTCTCATTTTAAACAACCTTTGGATACCTTATGGTGAACATCCATTCTTACTTTATACATAATTTGTATTGAGTCGAATGATCTTTATTGCCATTATACATTGGTACAGTGAAACTCCGTTTAGCTTCCTCAGGCAATTAAATAAAACGGTAGATAAAAACAAGACAGTGATAGAAAAACAGTATTAAATAGATAAGTAGCAGAAAATTAGTTGCAGCAGCACCAGAATATCAGAGTGATGCACAAAGTGCCGCTAGTGCAAGTATTTGAGTTCATGTGTGTGCTCACAGTTTCCGTCACTGTTCTGTGGGAGTGGTGTGACGGAGGCCACAGCTCTGGGCTCGAAGCCGTTCCTCAGTCTACTTGCTCCGGCTTTTAGTGTCCCGAAGCTTTGGCTGGACGGCAGCGGATCACTCAGTCTGCTGGAATAGATGGCTTCCAGTCCCGGGAGCTCCATCCCGTCGATTCGCTGGGCCGCCCTCACCACGCGATGCAGGGCCTCTCGCTCAGCGGCGGTGCAGCCGGCAGACCACACGGTGGCGCTGTTGGTCAGGATGGTTTCAGACAGACAGAGACCGACTGTATTGATCCCGAGGGAAATTGGGTTTCGTTACAACCGCACCAACCAAGAATAGTGTAGAAATATAGCAATATAAAACCATAAATAATTAAATAATAATAAGTTAATCATGCCCAGTGGAAATAAGTCCAGCACCAGCCTAGTGGCTCAGGGTGTCTGACACTCCGAGGGAGGAGTTGTAAAGTTTGATGGCCACAGGCAGGAATGACGTCCTATGATGCTTAGTGTTACATCTCGGTGGAATGAGTCTCTGGCTGAATGTACTCCTGTGCCTAACCAGTACATTATGGAGTGGATGGGAGTCATTGTCCAAAATGGCGTGCAACTTGGACAGCATCCTCTTTTCAGACGCCACCGTCAGAGAGTCCAGTTCCACCCCCACAACATCACTGGCCTTACGAATGAGTTTGTTGATTCTGTTGGTGTCTGCTACCCTCAGCCTGCTGCCCCAGCACACAACAGTAAACATGATAGCACTGGCCACCACAGACTCGTAGAATATCCTCAGCATCGTCCGGCGGATGTTAAAGGACCTCAGTCTCCTCAGGAAACAGAGACGGCTCTGACCCTTCTTGTAGACAGCCTCAGTGTTCTTTGACCAGTTCAGTTTATTGTCCATTCGTATCCCCAGGTATTTGTAATCCTCCACCATGTCCACACTGACCCCTTGGATGGAAACAGGGGTCACCGGTGCCTTAGCCCTCCTCAGGTCCACCACCGGCTCTTTTTCACATTAAGCTGCAGATTATGTATTGTGCTTCTGTCGAAGTTGGGCAACAGCTCTTAGGGGAGTTTATTTTTTTTAAACTACAAAATCTCTGAAATTTGAAGTGTTTAGTTGAATAAATAGTGGATTGGTTGGCTCATAATAACTTGTCTTATTTACAATTTTGTATAACTTTCTTTTGGAGTAGAAAAATTGAATTTGTATTTGATTTGTACATCTACACAGTAAGTCATTAGGGAGGAGAGATGCCCCAGGAAATTATAGACCAGTCAGTCTTACTTCACTGGTCGGTAGGTTGATGGAGAAGATCCTGAGAGGCAGGATTTATGAACATTTGGAGAGGCATAATATGATGAGGAACAGTCAGCATGGCTTTGTGAAAGGCAGGTCGCGCTTTACGAGCCTGATTAAATTTTTTAAGGACGTGACTAAACACATTAATGAAGAAAGAGCAGTAGATGTAGTGTATATGGATTTCAGCAAGGCATTTCATAAGGTACCCCATGCAAGGCTTATTGAGAAAGTAAGTGTCCAGGATCAGAGGGTCCGAGTCCATTGGACACTCAAAGCTGCTGCGCAGGTTGACTCTGTGGTTAAGAAGGCATACAGTGTATTGGCCTTCATCAATCATTGGATTGTGTTTAAGAGCCGAGAGGTAATGTTGCAGCTATAAAGGACCATGATCAGACCCCACTTGGAGTACTGTGCTCAGTTGTGGTCGCCTCACTACAGGAAGGATGTGGAAGCCATAGAAAGGGTGCAGAGGAGATTTACGAGGATGTTGCCTGGATTGGGGAGTATGCCTTATGAGAATGGGTTGAGTGAACTCGGCCTTTTCTCCTTGGAGCGACGGAGGGTGAGAGGTGACCTGATAGGGGTGTATAAGACGATGAGAGGCATTGATTGTGCGGATAGTCAGAGGCTTTTTCACCAGGGCTGAAGTGGCTAGCACGAGGAGGCAGAGTTTTAAGGTGCTCTGGTCACTGAATCATAGGAAATATGTCAACAAAGTAGAGAGAGTACAGAGGAGATTTCCCAGAATGTTACCTGGGTTTCAGCACCTAAGTTACAGAGAAAGGTTGAACAAGTTAGGTCTTTATTCTTTGGAGCGTATAAGGTTGAGGGGGAACTTGATAGAGGTGTTTAAGATTATGAGGGGGATAGATCGAGTTGACGTGGATAGGCTTTTTCCATTGAGAGTAGGGGAGATTCAAACAAGAGGACATGAGTTAAGAGTTGGGGGCAAAAGTTTAGGGGTAACACGAGGGGGAACTTCTTTACTCAGAGAGTGGCAGCTGTGTGGAACGAGCTTCCAGTAGAAGTGGTAGAGGCAGGTTGGGTATTGACATTTAAAGTAAAATTGGATAGGTATATGGACAGGAAAGGAATGGAGGGTTATGGGCTGAGTGCGGGCCGGTGGGACGAGGTGAGAGTAAGCGTTCGGCACGGACTAGAAGGGCCGAGATGGCCTGTTTCCGTGCTGTAATTGTTATATGTTATATGAGATGCTGGCAGGGATGACAGCAGAGCAGCAACGGGGTGAGTCTCTGGGGGAAAATGAGGAAGGTGCCAGATAGATGTATTCCAAAAACAAAGAAAGTAAATGCTCAAATGGCAAAATAGTACAACCGTGCCTGACGAGGGAAGTCAAAGCTAATGTTAAAGCAAAAAGAGAGCGGGCATTCAACAAAGCAAAAAATAGCGTGAAGACATAGAATTGGGAAGCTTTTAAAACCCGACAGAGGGAGCAACTGAAAGAATCATTGGAAGGGAAAAGGTGAAATATGGAAGCAAGCTCGCAAACAATAGTCAAATTTGACAGTAAAAGATTGTTCAAGTATGAAAAAGTCAAAAGAGAGATGACAGTGGCCGAAGAAATAACATTGGGGGCCAAGGAGATGGCAGAGGAACTGAATGAGTATTTTGCATTGGTCTTCACTGTGGAAGACACAAACAGTGTGCCTGATGTTGTACTGAGTGAAGGAAGAGAAGTGGGTGCAGTTACTGTTACAAGGGAGAAGCTGCTCAAAATACTGAAAAACCTAAAGGTACATAAGTCACCCGGACTGGATGAACTGCACCCTGGGGTTCTGAAAGAGGTATAGAAACATAGAAAATAGGTGCAGGAGTAGGCCATTCGGCCCCTCGAGCCTGCACCGCCATTCAGTATGATCATGGCTGATCATCCAACTCAGAACCCTGTACCTGCTTTCTCTCCATACCCCCGATCCCTTTAGCCACAAGGGCCGTATCTAACTCCCTCTTAAATATAGCCAATGAACCGGCCTCAACTGTTTCTTGTGGCAGAGAATTCCAGAGATTCACCACTCTCTGTGTGAAGAAGTTTCTCCTCATCTCGGTCCTAAAAGGCTTCCCCTTTATCCTTAGACTGTGACCCCTCGTTCTGGACTTCCCCAACATCGGGAACAATCTTCCTGCATCTAGCCTGTCCGATCCCTTTAGAGATTTATACGTTTCAATAAGATCCCCCCTCGATCTTCTAAATTCCACCGAGTATGAGCCCAGTCGATCCAATCTTTCTTCATTTGAAAGTCCTGCCATCCCAGGAATCAATCTGGTGAACCTTCTTGTACTCCCTCTATGGCAAGAATGTCTTTCCTCAGATGAGGGGACCAGAACTGCACACAATTAGCGGTAGAGATTGTGGTGGCATTAGAAATGATCTTTCAAAACTCATTGGACTCTGGCATGGTGCCGGAGGGCTGGAACATTGCAAACGTCACTCCGCTCTGTAAGAAAGGAGGAAGGCAGCAGAAAGGAAATTACAGACCAGTTCGCCTGACCCCAGCGGTTGGGAAGACGTTGGAGTCAATTGTTAGGGATGAGGTGATGGAGTACTTGGTGACACAGGACAAGATAGGACAAAGTCAGCAGGGTTTTCCTTCAGGGAAAATCTTGTCTGACGAGTCTGTCGGAAAGCCTTGTGGAGATTACAGGTAGGACAGATAAAGGGGATGCAGTGGATGTTATATATTTGGACTTTCAGAAGGCCTTTGACAAGGTGCCGCACAATGAGGCCGCTCACCAAGTTAAGAGCCCGTGGCATTACAGGGAAGTTACTAACATGGCTAGGGAATCGGCTGATTGGTAGGAGGCAGCGAGTGGGAATGAAAGGATCCTTTTCTGGTTGGCCGCCGGTGACCAGTGGTGTTCTGCAGGGGTCGATGTTGGGGCCTCTTCTTTTTGTGCTGTATATCAGTGATTTAGACGATGGAATGGACGGCTTTGTTGCCAAGTTTGCAGGCGATACGAAGGTCGGTGGAGGGGCAGGTAGCGTTGAGGAAACAGGTAGGATGCAGAAGGACTTAGATGAGGAGAACGGGCGAGAGAGTGGCAAGTGAAACACAATGTTGGAAAATGCGCGGGGTCATGCACTTTGGTAGTTGAAGTAACTGTGCGGACTGTTTTCTAACTGGGGCGAAAATCGGAGAATCTGACATGCAAAGGGACGCATGCGCAGAAAGTTCACCTTGCAGGCAGTGGTGAGGGTGACAAACGCCATGTCGGTATTCATCTGAAGAGGTCCAGACTCTTGGAGCAGGGATGTGATGCTGAGGCTTTATAAGGCACCGGCGAGGCCCCGCCTCGAGCACCGTCAACAGGTTTGGGCCCCTCGTCTACGGAAAGACTTCAGAAGGATTTCACAGGAGGTCCGCAAGGATGATTCTGGGAATGAAGGGGTTAACAGAGGAGTAATGTTGCTGTGAGGCCGAGACAGAGTCGATGTGACGAGGATGCTCCCCATGGTGGGGGAGTCTCGGACAGCAGGGCACAGACTCAGAATAGAGGGGCGTCCGTTTACAACAGAGATGCGGAGAAATTTCTTTGGCCGGAGGGTGGTGATCGTGTGGAATGTATTTACCGCTGGCCCAGTGGAGTCCGGGCCGTTGGGTGTATCTAAGACAGAGGCTGATGGGTTTTTGATTGGACACAGCATCAAAGGTCACGTGGACAAGGCTCCTCAGGGGTCACTGGCTCCAAAGGGTTCTTTTACCTCAAGCTGACCAATCACCCCCGGTTCATTACACGACACCCAATCTAGTGTCTAGGCTCAATGACAAATTACTGTAAAACGCCATCTCTTAGGCACTCAACAAACTCTCTCCCTTGAGATCCATTACCAACCTGATTTTCCCAATCGACCTGCATGTTAAAATCTCCCATGACTATCATAACATTGCCCTTTTAAACAGCTTTTCTATTTCATAGAAACATAGAAACCCTGCAGCACAATACAGGCCCTTCGGCCCACAAGGTTGTGCCCAACATTTCCCTACCCTAGAAATTACTAGGCTTACCTATAGCCCTCTATTTTTCTAAGCTCCATGTACCTATCCAAAAGTCTCTTAATAGCCCCTATCGTATCCGCCTCCACCACTGTTGCCGGCAGCCCATTCCACACACTCACCACTCTCTGAGTTAAAAACTTATGCCTGACATCTCCTCTGTTCCTACTCTCCAGCACCTTAAACCTGTGTCCTCTTGTGGCAACCATTTCAGCCCTGGGGAAAAGCCTCTGACTATCCACACGATCAATGCCTCTCATCATCTTGTACACCTCTGTCAGGTCACCTCTCATCCTCCGCCGCTCCAAGGAGAAAAGGCCGAGTTCACTCAACCTATTCTCACAAGGCATGCTCCCCAATCCAGGCAGCATCCTCGTAATTCTCCTCTGCACCCTTTCTATGGCTTCCACATCCTTCCTGTGGTGAGGCGACCAGAACTGAGCACAGTACTCCGAGTGGAGTCCGACCAGGGTCCGTTCCCAGCTACTGTTGGGAGGCCTGTGTATAACTGCCATCAGGGTCCTTTGATCCGTGCAGTTTCCTAACTCAACCCACAAGGACTCAACATCTTCCGATCCGATGTCACATTTTTCTACTGATATAATGCCATTCTTCACCAGCAGAGCGACACCACCCCCTCTAACTACTGAGCCCTCTGGTCAATTCCGGTTCGTTGAGCAACTCCCAATCCGGAATAGCTCTACAGGGGCTGCTCCAGAAACCCATAGAACACTACAGGCCCTTCGGCCCACAATGTTGTGCCAACCCTCAAACCCTGCCTCCCGTATAAGCCCCCACCTTACATTCCTCCATATACCCGTCTAGTAGTCTCTTAAACTTCACTAGTGTATCTGCCTCCACCACTGACTCAGGCAGTGCATTCCACGCACCAACCACTCTCTGAGTGAAAAACCTTCCTCTAATATCCCCCTTGAACTTCCCTCCCCTTACCTTAAAGCGGGGAGTGGTCGCTCCGTGCCCTCCTGAAGTCAACAACCATCTCCTTTGTTTTGTTCACATTCAGAGACAGGTTGTTGGCTCTGCACCGGTCCGTTAGCCGCTGCACCTCCTCTCTGTAAGCTGACTCGTCGTTCTTGCTGAAAAGGGGAAGTACAACTAGATCTAGATCTGGATACCCCCCACCATAGGGAACATCCTCTCCAATGCCCACCTTATCCAGTCCTTTCAATGTTCGGTAGTTTCAATGCGATCCCCCCTCCCCCCCGCATTCGTCTAAATTCCAGTGAGTCCAGGCCCAAAGCTGCCAAACGCTCCTCGTATGTTAACCCATTCGTTCCCGGAATCATCCTCGCATACCTCCTCTGGACTCTGTCCAACGACAACACATACTTTCTGAGATGCAGGGCCCAGAACTGTTGACAATACTGCAAGTGCGACTGACTGGTGTCTTATAAAGGCTCAGCATTATCTGTCCGCTTTTATATTCTATTCCCTTTGAAATGACTAGTGGGTTACCGCAAGGCTCGGTGCTGGGACCGCAGCTATTTACGATATACATTAATGATTTAGATGAAGGGATTAAAAGTAACATTAGCAAATTTGCAGATGACACAAAGCTGGATGGCAGTGTGAAATGTCAGGAGGATGTTAGGAGAATGCAGGGTGACTTGGACAGGTTGGGTGAGTGGGCAGATGCATGGCAGATGCAGTTTAATGTGGATAAATGTGAGGTTATCCACTTTGGTGGCAAGAACAGGAAGGCAGATTACAATCTGAATGGTGTCAAGTTTGGAAATGGGGAAGTACAACGAGATCTAGGTGTCCTTGTTCATCAGTCACTGAAAGTAAGGATGCAGGTACAGCAGGCAGTGAAGAAAGCTAATGGCATGTTGGCCTTCATAACAAGGGGAGTTAAGTACAGGAGTAAAAATGTCCTTCTGCAGCTGTACAGGGCCCTGATGAGACCCCAGCTGGAGTATTGTGTGCAGGTTTGGTCTCCAAATTTGAGGAAGGACATTCTTGCTATTGAGGAAGTGCAGCGTAGGTTCACGAGGTTAATTCCGGGAATGGCGGGACTGTCATATGTTGAAAGATTGGAGCGACTGGTCTTGTATACACTGGAATTTAGAAGGATGAGAGGGGATCTGATTGAAACATATAAGATTATTAATGGATTGGACACGCTAGAGGCAGGAAACATGTTCCCGATGTTGGGGGAAGTCCAGAACCAGAGGCCACAGTTTAAAATAAGGGGTAGGCCATTTAGAACGGAGTTGAGGAAAAACCTTTTCACCCAGAGAGTTGTGTATCTGTGGAATGCTCTGCCCCAGAAGGCAGTGGAGGCCAAGTCTCTGGATGCTTTCAAGAGAGAGTTAGATAGAGATAGCGGAGCCCAGGGCTATGGGGAGAGGGCAGGAACGTGGTACTGATTGTGGATGGTCAGCCATGATCACAGTGAATGGTGGTGCTGGCTCGAAGGGCCGAATGGCCGACTCCTGCACCTATTGTCTATTGACTTCTGGTTGTGGTTTATTTCATCTGTTTTGGGACTGTGAATGTGCTAAAACATTTTGGGTTGATGTTTGTCATTAGGGTTTACTAATAATACCAAATCTCATAGTAATCCTTATGCAGATGATACTAAGGTTGTGGATAATGAAGTAGGTTTTCAAAGCTTGCAGAGAGATTTAGGCCAGTTAGAAGAGTGGGCTGGAAGATGGCAGATGGAGTTTAATGCTCATAATTGTGAGATGCTACATTTTCGTAGGACTAATCAAAATAGGACATGCAGTGTAAGTGGTAGGGCATTGAAGAATGCAGTAGAACAGAGTGATCGAGGAATAATGGTGCATAGTTCCCTGAAGGTGGAATCTCATGTGGATAGGGTGGTGAAGAAAGCTTTTGGTATGTTGACCTTTATAAATCAGAGCATTGAGTATAGGGGTTGGAATGTAAAGTTAAAATTGTACAAGGCATTGGTGAGGCCGAATTTGGAGTATTGTGTACAGTTCTGGTCACCGAATTATAGGAAAGATGTCAACAAAATAGAGAGAGTACCGAGGAGATTTACTAGAATTTCACCTGGGTTTCAGCACCTAAGTTACAGGGAAAGGTTGAACAAGTTAGGTCTTTATTCTTCGGAGCGTAGAAGGTTGAGGGGGGACTTGGTAGAGGTATTTAATATTACGAGGGGGATAGATAGAGTTGAAGTGGATATGCTTCTTCCATTGAGAGTAGGGGAGATTCAAACACGAGGACATGAGCTGGGAGTTAGGGGGCAAAAGTTTAAGGGTAACTCGAGGAAAGGAATGGAGGGTTTTGGGCTGAGTGCGGGTCGGTGGGACTTGGTGAGAGGAAGCGTTCGGCACGGACTAGAAGGGCCGAGATGGCCTGTTTCCGAGCTGTAATTGTTATATGGTTACATGAGAAATAATCCTTTCTTTATCACAAATCTTTTGGTAATTTACGGCAAATTTTATTATCCATAAGTGTGAATACATCAATAAGAAACCTTCATTTATATTTTTTACGTCAGACTTCAAAACGATATAACTGACCGGCGACAACGAGTGACCGGTTGAATAATCAGTCCCGTTTCTCACCGTCACTCTGCATCGGGGAACCGATGATTATAAAATCACACTTCAGGGCCGTGTCCGGGATCGCTGCAGATCCAGGGTCACTGCCGAGGGATTTGTCCATTTAACATCATTATATCGGCCAGGCTGCCGAATGCACCGTCCTCAGCAAAGGGAGCAAAAGGATTCTCTCCCGGGATCATCCCCCCAACCCCGGGACACCGGTGTCCCAGACTGCGCCCCGGACCCCCGGGCTCTTCCGGTCCGGGTAATTCCCCGGGGTGTCACGTGGGAGTGTCTCGCACACGCACTTCCGGCGGAAGCTGCCCCGCCAGACAGTAGGCGGAAACACGTCACTGCAGGACCGCTCCGAGCGACGCACGCAGCGCGAGACTGAAGCCTGTTATGTTCCGTTAAAACCGTTGGGAATCAGCCCCGGCGCGCGGCCGTTAAAGGTAAGGGCGGGAGTTAAAGGGGAGGGCGAGGAGTCGGCCAAATGTCCCGATCCCACGGGCGGGGATGTTCACACATTCAGATGTTCACACGATCCACACCATCAGTCCGGGTCTGAGTTCCTGCAGAGATCTCAGTTCCTTCTTCCTGGTCTCACTGAACAGATTCCAGTCCAGCCTGAAACAGATGGGAGAATAAAGATGAAATAAACAGATTACACAACAGTGTCAGTAACAGGGGACCGGGGTTAATGTTTCAACAACAATCACAGACAAATATCACCAGAAAACACGCGGATCCGCTGATATTTTATCACATTGAACATTAACACAAACACTCACCGGATCCACTCCAGACTCGGGAGGGTCAGTATGAGGCGGCGGAGAGCGGGGACAGATCGGTCTTTCAGAGAGTTTAATCTCAGGTCCAGCCCCGTCAGTGATGGGTTTGTACTGAGAGCGGACAATAGATCCTCTGCCCCAGAATCTGTGAGACCGACATCCCACAGCCTGGAGATGAGAGAGAGTGAGGGTGAAGGACACAGAGAGACAGGAGACGGTACAAATCCCCAATGTTTATCAGTAACACAATTACTGATCACATTAATGTTCAGTGTCAGACACCCAGTGACTGTAAACACAATCTCCCACAGTCTGGTACTTACCGCAGTTTCTGTATTTTACTCTCCGGGTTCCTCAGAGCCGCAGACACCAGTTTCACTCCTGAATCTCCCAGTTCATTATCACTCAGGTCCAGCTCGGTCAGTGATGGGTTTGTACTGAGAGCGGAGACGAGATCCTCGGCACCAGAATCTGTGAGACCGACACGGGTCAGCCTGGAGATGAGAGAGAGTGAGGGTGAAGGACACAGAGAGACAGGAGACGGTACAAATCCCCAGTGTTTATCAGTAACACAATTACTGATCACATTAATGTTTAGTGTCAGACACCCAGTGACTGTAAACACAATCTCCCACAGTCTGGTACTTACCGCAGTTTCTGTATTTTACTCTCCGGGTTCCTCAGAGCTGCAGACACCAGTTTCACTCCTGAATCTCCCAGTTCATTATTACTCAGGTCCAGCTCCGTCAGTGATGGGTTTGTACTGAGAGCGGAGACGAGATCCTCGGCACCAGAATCTGTGAGACCGACACTGATCAACCTGGAGATGAGAGAGAGAGTGAGGGTGAAGGACACAGAGAGACAGGAGACGGTACAAATCCCCAGTGTTTATCAGTAACACAATTACTGATTTTTTTCTTCAGCACGACTGCGCAAGTCGGCCAGTGAGAACAGCGAGAAGAGTTTAAAAGGAAGACAGATTTACAGAGCAAGATATCCTGCAGTGGGAGGGAGAACAGCCAGAGGTCGTGGTACATATTGGTACCAGTGACATAGGTAGGAAAAGGGAAGAGGTCCTGAAAACAGACTACAGGGAGTTAGGAAGGAAGTTGAGAAGCAGGACCGGCAAAGGTAGTAATCTCGGGATTACTGCCTGTGCCACGCGACAGTGAGAACAGGAATAGAATGAGGTGGAGGATGAATGCGTGGCTGAGGGATTGGAGCAGGAGGCAGGGATTCAGATTTCTGGATCACTGGGACCTCCTTTGGAGCAGCTGTGACCTACACAAAAAGGACAGGTTGCACTTGAACGCCAGGGAAACCGATATCCTGGTTTAAAGGTTTGCTAAGGCTGTTGGGGAGAATTTAAACTAGAATTGCTGGGAGGGGTGGGAACTGAAATGAATTGATGGCGGAAAGGGAGGTTGGCTCACAAATAGAGAAAATTTGGAGACAGCGCGAGAGGGAGGATAGGCAGGTGATAGAGAAGGGACGCTCTCAGACCGATGGTTTGAGGTGTGTCTATTTTAATGCAAGGAGTGTTGTGAACAAAGCGGATGAGCTCAGAGCGTGGATCAGTACTTGGAGATATGATGTGGAGGCCATTACAGAGACTTGGATGGTGCAGGGACAGGAATGTTTATTTCGAGTGCCCGACTTTAGATGTTTCAGAAAGGGCAGGGAGGGAGGCCACAGAGGTGGGGGCATGGCATTGTTGATCAGAGATAGTGTCACGGCTGCAGAAAAGGAGGAAGTCATGGAGGGATTGTCTACAGTCTCTGTGGGTGGAGGTTAGGAACAGGAAAGGGTCAATAACTCGACTGGGTGTGTTGTATAGACCTCCCAACAGTAACAGGGACATCGAGGAGCAGATAGGGAGACGGATTCTGGAAAGGAGTAACAATAACAGGGTTGTTGAAGTGGGAGATTTTAATTTCCCAAATATTAATTGGCATCTCCCTAGAGTGAAGGGTTTTGACGGGGTGGAGTTTGTCAGGTGTGTTCAGGAAGGTTTCCTGACACAATTTGTAGATAAGCCTACAAGAGGAGAGGCTGCACTTGATCCGGTATTGGGAAATGAACCTGGCCAGGTGTCAGGTCTCTCAGTGGGAGAGCATTTTGGAGACAGTGATCACAATTCTATCTCTTTTACCATAGCATTAGAGAGGGATAGGAACAGGCAAGTTAGGGAAACCTCTAATTGGAGTAAGGAGAACTATGAGCCTATCAGGCTGGAACTTGTAAGCATAAATTGGAAATTGATGTCCTCAGGGAAACGGACCAAAGAAATGTAGAAAATGTTCAAGGGATATTTGCGTGGGGTTCTGAGTAGATACGTTCCAATGAGACATGGAAAGAATGGCGGGGTACAAGATCCGTGGTGCACAAAGGCCGTTGTAAATCTAGTGAAGAAGAAAAGAAGAGCTTCCAAAAGGTTCAAAAACTAGGTAATGATATGAATCTGGAAGATTATAAGGCTAGTTTGTCAGCGAATTTGATATCAGGTTCAGTCCCGTCAGTGATGGGTTTGTACTGAGAGCAGAGACGAGATCCTCGGCACCAGAATCTGTGAGACCGACATTCTCGAGCCTGGGGATGAGAGAGAGTGAGGGTGAAGGACACAGAGAGACAGGAGACGGTACAAATCCCCACTGTTTATCAGTAACACAATTACTGATAACATTAATGTTCAGTGTCAGACACCCAGTGACTGTAATCACAATCTCCCACAGTCTGGTACTTACCACAGTGTCTGTATTTTACACTCCGGGTTCTTCAGAGCCGCAGACACCAGTTTCACTCCTGAATCTCTCAGGTCATTCCCCCCGAGTCTAAACACAAACAGACAGATTGATGAACATAGTGATTAAAACCGTGGGTCTGAGGCAATTTCACTCACTCGGATATTTCAGGAAACATTAAACCCTTTATTAATTCACTGATCATAGTTCCCTTCACTGTCAATGTCCCTCACTGCCCAGCTCCAATGAATTCACCGAATGTCAGTAATTTCGTCTGTCGGTGTGACCCTGTAAACTCCACATATTCTCTCTCATTCCCTGATGGTTAGAAAAGTGTTCCTGACGTGACCCAGTCGGAAAGGGCAGGGGTGAAGGGGAGAAAGTTAAACACTGAGGAAGATTTGAGAATCGGGGAATGTCGATGGGAGATGGAGGAAGAGACATCATCTAAGGTAAAGGATGGAAAGATACAGAAGGAAGCGGATGTGGAAGAGAGATCCCACAGGAGGAAGGGGGATGGGGGAGAGAGATCCAACAGGAGGATGGGGGAGAGGGATATCACAACAGGAAGGGGGATGGGGCAGAGGGAGCCCGCATGAGGAAGGGGGATGGGGGAGAGATATCCCGCAGAAGGAAGGTGGATGGGGGAGAGATATCCCGCAGGAGGAAGGGGGATGGGAGCGAGAGATCCTACAAGAGGAAGGTGGATGAGGAAGACAGATAACACAAGAGTAAGCGGGATGGGGGAGAGAGATCCCACAAGAGAAAGGGGGATGTGGACGAGAGATCCCACAGGAAGAAGGGATGGGGAAGCGAGGTCCCACAGGAGGAAGGGGGATGGGGAAGAGAGATCCCACAGGAAGAAGGGATGGGGAAGAGAGGTCCCACAGCAGGAAGGGGATGGGGAAGGGAGATAACATAGGAAGAAGGGATGCGGAAGAGAGATCCCACAGGAGGAAGGGGGATGTTGAGAGAGATCCCACAAGAGGAAGGAGGATGGGGAAGAGAGATCCCACAGGAGGAAGGGGGATGGGGAAGAGAGACCCCACAGGAAGAAGGGATGGGGAAGAGAGGTCCCACAGCAGGAAGGGGATGGGGAAGGGAGATAACATAGGAAGAAGGGATGCGGAAGAGAGATACCACAGGAGGAAGGGGGATGTTGAGAGAGATCCCACAAGAGGAAGGAGGATGGGGAAGAGAGATCCCACAGGAGGAAGGGGATGAGGAAGAGAGGTCCCACAGCAGGAAGGGGATGGGGAAGGGAGATAACATAGGAAGAAGGGATGCGGAAGAGAGATCCCACAGGAGGACGGGATGCGGAAGGGAGTTCCCACAGGAGGAAGGGGGATGTTGAGAGAGATCCCACAAGAGAAAGTGGGATGTGGAAGAGAGATCCCACAAGAGGAAGGGGGATGGGGAAGAGAGATCCCACAGGAAGAAGGGATGGGGAAGAGAGGTCCCACAGCAGGAAGGGGATGGGGAAGGGAGATAACATAGGAAGAAGGGATGCGGAAGAAAGATCCCGCAGGAGGAATGGGGATGGGGAAAAGAGATCCCACAAGAGGATGGTGGATGGGGAACAGAGATCCCACAGGAGGAAGGGGGATGGGGGAGAGAGATCCCACAGGAGGAAGGGGATGGGTTAGAGAGATCCCGCAGGAGGAAGGGGGATGTGGGAGAGAGATCCCACAGGAGGAAGGGGGATAGGGGAGAGTGATCCCACAGGAGGAAGGGGAATGGGGGAGAGAGATACCACAAGAGGAAGGGGGATGGGGCAGAGAGTTCCCGCAGGAGGAAGAGGGATGGGGGAGAGAGATCCCACAGGAGGAAGGGGGATGGGGGAGAGATCCCACAGGAGGAAGGGTGATGGGGGAGAGAGATCCGTCAGGAGGAAGAGGGATGGGGGAGAGAGATCCCACAGGAGGAAGGGGGATGGGGGAGAGAGATCACACAAGAGGAAGGGGGATGGGGAGAGAGATCCCACAAGAGGAAGGATGATGGGGAAGAGAGATCCCACAGGAGGAAGGGGGATGGGGAAGAGAGATCCCACAGGAAGAAGGGATGGGGAAGAGAGGTCCCACAGCAAGAAGGGTATGGAGAAGGGAGATAACATAGGAGGAAGGGATGCGGAAGAGAGATCCCACAGGAGGAAGGGGTATGTGGGAGTAAGAACCCAGAAGAGGAAGGGGGATGGGGGAGAGTGATCCCACAGGTGGAAGGGGGATGGGGGAGAGTGATCCGACAGGTGGAAGGGGGATGGGGGAGAGAGATCCCACAGGAGGAAGGGGGATGGGGAGAGAGGTCCCACAGGAGAAAGGGGGATGGGGGAGAGAGATCCCGCAGGAGGAAGGGGGAAGGGGTAGAGGGATCCCACAGGAGGAAGAGGGATGGTGGAAGGGATCCCGCAGGAGGATGGGGGAAGGGGGAGAGGGTTCCTACGGGAGGAAGGGTGATGGGGGAGAGGGATCCCGCAGAAGGATGGTGGATGGGGGAGAGATATCCCGCAGGAGGAAGGGGGATGGGGGAGAGAGATGCCGCAGGAGGAAGGGGGATGGGGGAGAGAGATCCCGCAGGAGGAAGGGGGAAGGGGTAGAGGGATCCCACAGGAGGAAGAGGGATGGGGGAAGGGATCCCGCAGGAGGATGGGGGAAGGGGGAGAGGGTTCCTACGGGAGGAAGGGTGATGGGGGAGAGGGATCCCGCAGAAGGATGGTGGATGGGGGAGAGATATCCCGCAGGAGGAAGGGGGATGGGGGTGAGAGATGCCGCAGGAGGAAGGGGGATGGGGGAGAGAGATCCCACAAGAGGAAGGTGGATGGGGGAGAGGGATCCCACAGGAGGAAGGGGAATGGGGGAACGTCATCCCACAAGAGGAAGCGGGATGGGGGAGAGAGATCCCACAATCGGAATGTTGATCGGGACGTTAGATCCCATAGGAGGGTGGGGGAATGGGAAGAGAATTCCACAGGAGGAAGCGGATGTAGAAGAGAGACCCCACAGGAGGAACGGGGATGGGGAAGTGAGATCCCACAGGAGGAAGGGGGATGGGGCAGAGTGATCCCACAAGAGGAAGGGGGATGGAGAAGAGAGATCCCACAGGAGGAAGGGGGATGAGGATGAGCGATCCCAGAGGATGAATGGCGGATGGGAAAGTGAGATCCCACCGGAGGAAGTGGGATGCTGAGGAGAGATCCAACAGCAGGTAGGGGGGGTGGGAACAGAGAGCCCAGAGGATGAATGGGGGATGGGAAAGTGAGATCCCACAGGGGGATTGCTGCCCATGCCACGTGCTAGTGAGGCTAGAAATAATGCAGCTAAATACGTGGCTGAGGGGATGGTGCATGAGGGAGGGCTTTATGTTTCTGGACAATTGGGCTTTCTTCCAGGGGAGGTGGGACCAGTTCGAATTGGGCTGTTTGCACCTGAACTGGAGGGGGACTAACATCCTTGCCTGTAGGTTAACAAGTTCTGCTCCGGGGGTTTTAAACAAGGTTGCAGAGGAAGGGGGCAGAGTGTTAGAGCAGATAGTGATGTGGAGGAGGATAATGGTCATGCGAGGACTGACTGTATAGACAGATATCAATGGTTTGTACGTGATAGAAATGTTCTCAGGTGCATTTATTTCAATGCAAGGAGTATTGTAGGTAAGGCAGATGAGTTTAGGGCGTGGATTGGCACATGATGATTTTGACATTATTGCTATTAGTAAGACTTGGTTTGCAGGAGGGACAGGACTGGCAGCTTCATGTTCCGAGGTTACGTTGTTTCAGACGTGATAGGGGGGGGGGAAGAATGGGGGACGAGTGGCATTACTAGTTAGGGAGAATCTCACAGCTGTGCATAGACGGGACAACCCGGAGGGCTCATCTACGGAGGCCGTATGGGTGGAGCTGAGGAACGGGAAAGGTGTGACCACACGAATAGGGTATTATTATATACGGCCCAATACTCAGAGAGAATTGGGGGAGCAAATCTGTAGAGAGTTAGCACACCAATGTAAGAAACAGAAAGTTGTAATCGTAGGGGATTTTAACTTCCCACATATTGACCTGGACTCCCACTCTGTGTAAGGGTTAGATGGCGTGGAGTTTGTCAAATGTGTTCAGGAAAGTTTTCTAAATCAATATATTGAGGTACCAACGAGAGAGGGTGCAGTACCTGATCTCCTATTAGGGAATCAGACAGGTCAGGTGACAGAAGTATGTGTAAGCGAACATTTTGGGTCCAGTGACCATAATGACATTAGTTTCAAGATAATTATGGATAAGGATAGGACTGGTCCACCAGTTAAGGTTCTGAATTGGAGAAGGGCCAATTTTGTGGAAATGAGAGAGGATCTGGGAAGAGTGGATTGGGATAAGTTGTTTTCTGGCAATGATGTATTCAGTAAGTGGAGTTTCTGAACTGCGCTTACATCCGGAGTTTGCATGTTCCTGCCAGGATTAAAGGCAAAGTTAACAAGGATAGGGAACCTTGTTTTTCAACGGATATTGGCGATCTGGTTAAGTAGGTGTTTAGCAGGTATAGGCAACAAGGAACAAATGAGATACTTGAAGAGTATAGAGAATGTAAGGGAATACTAAAGAAGGAAATCAGGAAGGCAAAAAGGAGGCATGAGGTTGTGTTGGCAGATAATGTGAAGGTAAACCCGAAGGGTTTCTACGAGTCTATTAAGAGTAAAAGGATAGTAAAGGACAAGATTGGTCCCCTAGAAGATCAGAGTGGATGTCTATGTGGTCTATGTGTGGAGCATCATGAGATGGGGAAGATTTTAAACGGTTTTTTGCGTCAGTGTCTACTCAGGAAACTGGCATAGCGGATATGGAATTAAAGGAAACAAACGGTAGTGTCATTAACGCGGCCAGTGAGTGAGTGGGCCAGTGAAGGAGTGGAAATTTGAGGCTTTGACTCGAGAGATTCTGGCAGTTTTGGCAGTTGGGCTGTGCAAATCAAGACAACCAAGATTTGAATAGCTCAGACTCAGCAGAAAGCAGCTGATTGACCAAGCAGTTTGAAAAGCTCAAACAAATAAATAGAGGGGTAGCTCAAGCTGAGCGGCCTGTGGAAAGCGGCCAGTGAGTGAGTGGAGATTTGAGGCTTTGACAGGTCTTTACAATGGCTCCTGAGACGGTGATGTGCCTCTCCTGTGAGATGTGGCAGTCTTGGGGGAACTCCCCTCTCCCGCAGAGTCACATCTGCCAGAAGTGCTTGCGGCCGGGCGATCTGGAAGACCGTGTGAGGAATCTGGAGCAGCAGCTGGATGACCTTCGACTCATAAGGGAGAATGAGACAGACATAGATGAGAGCTACAGGGAGGTAGTCACACCTAGGCTGCAGGAAGCAGGTCGTTGGGTGACAGTCCGAGGGGGGAAAGCGAAGGAAAGTAGATAGGAGGTGCAGAGCACCCCTGTAGCCATTCCCCTGAATAATGTTTACCGTGCTGGATGCTGTTGGTGAGGACGACCGACCAGGTGTGAGCCACGGTGGCAGGGCCTCTGTCACTGAGTCTGACCCTGTGGTGCAGAAGGGTGGGACAGAGAGGAGGAGAGCTGTCGTCATTGGAGACTCTATAGTCAGGGGAGCAGACGGGAGATTTTGTGGACGTGAGAAGGAAACCCGCATGTTTTGTTGCCTCCCGGGTGCCAGGGTCCGGGATGTCTCTGACCGGGTGCATGACATCCTGGTACGAGAGGGAAAGCAACCAGAAGTCGTGATAGATGTTGGAACCAACGACACAGACAGGAAGAGGGATGAGGTCCTGAAGGGTGAGTTTCGGGAACTAGGCAGAGGGCTGAAGAACAGGACCTCAAGGGTGGCGTTCTCAGGATTGCTACCAGTGCTACGTGATCGTGATGGTAAGAATTGGAGGAGACGGCAGTTGAATGCGTGGCTGAGGAGTTGGTGCAAGGGGCAGGGTTTAAGATTTATGGATCATTGGGATCTCTTCTGGGGAAGGTGGGACCTGTAAAGATTGGATGGGCTGCACCTGAACTCGAGGGGGAGCAATATCCTTGCTGGTTGGTTTGCTAGCATGGTTCGGGAGGGTTTAAACTAATTTGTAAGGGGGATGGGACCCAGAGCGATAGAGCAGTGAAAGAATTACATGGAGTAAAGCCAGATCTGACACATAGAGAGGCGTTGAGGAAAGAGCAGCAGAATAAAGGTTATAAAGGCAGTAAGGTAGAAGGACTAAAGTGTGTGTACTTCAATGCAAGAAGCATCCGGAACAAAGGTGATGAACTGAGAGCTTGGATACATACATGGAATTATGATGTAGTGGCCAATACGGAGACTTGGCTGGTACCAGGACAGGAATGTATTCTCAATATTCCTGGATTTCAGTGCTTTCAAAGGGATAGAGAGGGGGGAGAAGGGGAGGATGGGTGGCATTACTGGTCAGGGATACTATTACAGCTACAGAAGGGGTGGGTAATGTAGCAGGATCCTCTTTTGAGTCAGTATGGGTGGAAGTCAGGAACAGGAAGGGAGCAATTACTCTACCGGGGGTATTCTATAGGCTCCCTGGTAGCAGCAGAGATACCGAGGAGCAGATTGGGAGGCAGATTTTGGAAAGGTGCAGAAATAATAGGGTTGTTATCATGGGTGACTTTAACTTCCCTAATATTGATTGGCACTTGATTAGTTCCAAGGGTTTAGATGGGGCAGAATTTGTTAAGTGTGTCCAGGATGGATTCCTGTCACAGTATGTTGACAGGCCGACGAGGGGGAATGCCATACTAGATCTAGTATTAGGTAACGAACCGGGTCAATCACAGATCTCTCAGTGGGTGAGCATCTGGGGGACAGTGATCACCACTCCCTGACCTTTAGCATTATCATGAAAAAGGATAGAATCAGAGAGGACAGGAAAATTTTTAATTGGGGAAGGGCAAATTATGAGGCTATAAGGCTAGAACTTGCGGGTGTGAATTGGAATGATGTTTTTGCAGGGAAATGTACTATGGACATGTGGTCGATGTTTAAGGATCTCTTGTAGGATGTTAGGGATTAATTTGTCCCGCTGAGGAAGATAGAGAATGGTAGGGTGAAGGAACCATGGGTGACAAGTGAAGTGGAAAATCTAGTCAGGTGGAAGAAGGCAGCGTACACGAGGTTTAGGAAGCAAGGATCAGATGGGTCTATTGAGGAATATAGGGTAGTAAGAAAGGAGCTTAAGAAGGGGCTGAGAAGAGCAAGAATGGGGCATGAGAAGGCCTTGGCGAGTAGGGTAAAGGAAAACCCCAAGGCATTCTTCAATTATGTGAGGAACAATAGGATGACAGGAATGATGGTAGGACCGATTAGAGATAAAAGTGGGAAGATGTGCCTGGAGGCTGTGGAAGTGACTGAGGTCCTCAATGAATACTTCTCTTCAGTATTCACCAATGAGAGGAAACTTGATGATGGTGAGGACAATATGAGTGAGGTTGATGTTCTGGAGCATGTTGATATTAAGGGAGATAGATAGATAGATAGATAGATACTTTATTCATCCCCACGGGGAAATTCAACATTTTTTCCCAATGTCCCATACACTTGTTGTAGCAAAACTAATTACATACAATACTTAACTCAGTAAAAATATGATATACATCTAAATCACTCTCTCAAAAAGCATTAATAATAGCTTTTAAAAAGTTCTTAAGTAGTTTACTTAATACATTGAGTCCTAACCCCGGCACTTTAACATATCCTACTCCTGGCGGTTGAATTGTAAAGCCGAATGGCATTGGGGAGTATTGATCTCTTCATCCTGTCTGAGGAGCATTGCATCGATAGCAATCTGTCGCTGAAACTGCTTCTCTGTCTCTGGATGGTGCTATGTAGAGGATGTTCAGGGTTTTCCATAATTGACCGTAGCCTACTCAGCGCCCTTCGCTCTGCTACCGATGTTATACTCTCCAGTACTTTGCCCACGACAGAGCCCGCCTTCCTTACCAGCTTATTAAGACGTGAGGCGTCCCTCTTCTTAATGCTGCCTCCCCAACACGCCACCACAAAGAAGAGGGCGCTCTCCACAACTGACCTATAGAACATCTTCAGCATCTCACTACAGACATTGAATGACGCCAACCTTCTAAGGAAGTACAGTCGACTCTGTGCCTTCCTGCACAAGGCATCTGTGTTGGCAGTCCAGTCTAGCTTCTCGTCTAACTGTACTCCCAGATACTTGTAGGTCTTAACCTGCTCCACACATTCTCCATTAATGATCACTGGCTCCATATGAGGCCTAGATCTCCTAAAGTCCACCACCATCTCCTTGGTCTTGGTGATTTTGAGACGCAGGTAGTTTGAGTTGCACCATATCACAAAGTCCTGTATCAGTTTCCTATACTCTTCCTCCTGTCCATTCCTGACACACCCCACTATGGCCGTGTCATCAGCGAACTTCTGCACATGGCAGGACTCCGAGGACATGATAGAGGTGTACAAGATATTAAGAGGAATTGACAGAGTGGACAGCCAGCGCCTCTTCCCCAGAGCACCACTGCTCAGTACAAGAGGACATGGCTTTAAGGTAAGGGGAGGGAAGTTCAAGGGGGATATTAGAGGAAGGTTTTTCACTCAGAGAGTGGTTTCTGCGTGGAATGCACTGCCTGAGTCAGTGGTGGAGGCAGATACACTAG
The DNA here is from genome assembly GCF_048418815.1 of Hemitrygon akajei. Lineage (NCBI taxonomy): Eukaryota > Metazoa > Chordata > Chondrichthyes > Myliobatiformes > Dasyatidae > Hemitrygon > Hemitrygon akajei. Next base: position 1,018,186 of record NW_027331938.1, on the reverse strand, counting down.
TGAAGTTTAAGAGAATACTAGACAGACATATGGAGGAATTTAAGGTGGGGGGTTATATGGCAGGCAGGGTTTGAGGGTCGGCACAACATTGTGGGCCGAAGGGCCTGTAATGTGCTGTACTATTCTATGTTTTATGGAACATATAGAGATTAAAGAGGAGGAGGTGCTTACTGCCTTACAGCAAATGAAGGTAAATAAATCCCCCAGGCCTGACATGATATTTTCTCGGTCCTTGAGAGAGACTAGTGTAGAAATTGCAGGGGTCCTGGCAGAAATATTTAAAATGTCCTTCGCCACAAGTGCCGTGCCGGAGGATTGGAGGGTAGCTCATGTTGTTCCGTTGTTTGAAAAAGGCTCCAAAAGTGCACCAGGTAGTTACAGGCCAGTGAGCCTGACATCGGTTTTAGGTAAATTATTGGAAGGTGTTCTCAGAGATCGGATATACAAGGATTTGGACATCCAAGGGCTGATTAAAGATAGTCAGCATGGCTTTGTTCATGGCAGATCGTGTTTAATGAATCCTGTAGTGTTTTTCGAGGAAGTTACCAAGAATGCACATGAAGGAAAGGCTGTGGATGTTGTCTACATGAACTTTAGTAAGGCTTTTGACAAGGTCCCACTTGAGAGGTTAGTTCAGAAGGTTCAGACAGTAGGTATCCATGGAGAGGTTGTAGATTGGATTCGAAATTGGCTGTGTGTGAGAAGACAGAGAGTGGTAGTGGATCATTACTTCTCAGACTGGAGGCCTGTGACTAGTGGTGTGTCTCAGGTATCTGTGCTGGGACCATTGTTGTTTGTTGTCTATATCAATGATCTAAACGATTGTGTGATAAATTGGATCAGCAAGTTTGCTGATGACACTAAGATTGGAGGCGTTGTGGACAGCGAGGAGGGCTTTCAAAGCTTGCAGAGGGATATGGACCAACTGGCAACATGGGCCTGAAAATGGAAGATGGAATTTAATGCAGACAAGTGTGAGGTGTTCCATTTTGTAAGGACAAATCAAGGTAGGTCATACACAGTAAATGGTAGGGCACTGAGGAGTGCGCAGGAAGAAAGGGATCTAGGAGTTCAGATACGTAATTCCCTGAAAGTGGCGTCACAGGGAGACAGGGTTGTAAAGAAGGCTTTTGGCATCCTGGCATTCATAAATCAAAATTGAGTATAGGAGTTGGAATGTGATGGTGAGGTTGCATAAGACATTGGTGAGGCCAAATTTGGAGTATTGTGTGCAGTTCTGGTCACTGAACTATAGGACGGATATCAGTAAGACTGAAACTGTGTAGAAAAGATCTGCGAGGATGTTGCCGGCTCTTCAGGAGTTGAGTTACAAGGAAAGATTGAACAGGTTAGGACTTTATTCCTTGGAGCGCAGAAGAATGAGGAGAGATTTGATAGAAGTTTACACAATTAGGAGGGGTATCGACAGGGTAGATGCGAATGGGCTCTTTCCACACGGATTAGGAGAGATAAATTACAAAAGAACTTTGCTTCAGGGTGAAAGGGGAAAGGTTTAGGGGGAACGTCCTCACTGAGAGAGTTGTGAGAGTGTGGAACGAGCTGCCATCTGATGTGGAAAATGCGGACACACTCTTAGGTTTTAAGAATAAATCTGATAGATGCATGGATGGGAGAGGTCTGGAGGGTTATGGACTGGGTGCAGGTCAATGGGACTAGCACAATAGAGTTTTGGCACAGAGCAGAAGGGCCGAATGGCTTGTTTTCTGTGCTGTAGTGTTATATGATTTTACGATTCTATGAATATGGGGAGGTCAGTTCCCACAGGAAGAAGGGGGATGGGTGAGAGAGATCCCACAGGAGGAAGGGGGATGGGGACGAGATCCCTATGAATCGAAGTGGGATTGGGATAAAAAGTCCCACAGGAGGATTCCAAGGGTAAACGATAATCCTACAAGACGAGAGGATGCAGAAAATTTTTGTACGTGTGTGTCGGGTCTGAACAGAGATCCAGAGGAGATACGGCCTCGCTCTCTGTGTATCTGGTAGTGAGCAAAGTCACACACTATCAAGGGCAGGGGAACACAATCTCACAATGGTATTTCTTTCCTTTTCACTGGGACAGTCTGCAGACGGTCTCTTGTCCCTCAGCGGGAAGGGGGTGTGAATCTCTGACCTACCTCCTGCAGTCAGTGTTGGTCTGGGTGTCAGTAACAGTGAGAAGGAACATTGTCAATGGACGTGTCACAGGCAGCAGGAAACGGCCATTCCTGTGATTTACTACCATTAAACCAATGGTCGTTGTTCACTGATCTGATGAAGTCTCCAACATCCCTTCACAACGAACCACAGAACCCTCCCGTCCTTGGGGAATTACTGACCGATCCCCTGGGCATTTGTCACAATTCTTCACAATCTGATTTATCACAGTTTAACCCAAATCCCTTTTGCATTGAAATGACACAACAGAACAGTTTCACAGTTCCGAGTGAAAGATAAATCAAGTTACCTCAACTCCCGGCACTTGTGTAGCCCGGGTCCCAGCCGCTGGATTCCTTCACACTGAATGTGGCAGTTCCCCAGGTCGAGGTGTTTTATTGTATCACAAAGTCCGATGGCATGAGACAGGACCGCGCAGTCAATCGGAGTCAGTGTCATTCCACTGAATGAAAGTGTTTTCACAGATCCCAGTGTGGCCTGAGCCAGTCCACGATTCTGAGACTCAAACAGGTAGTGCAATGTGTTCAGGAGGCTCCTTTTACCATCTTCACTCTTCGTGTTTCCACTCTGGCGTTTAACCTCCTCCTTCACCCAGTCAATCACCCGGCAGGTTGTTTCATTAGGAAATGGACCCAGAAACTCCACCAGGCCCCGAACTGTCATTGGGGAGGAGAGACCAGCAACGAAACGGAGGAATACCTCAAATTGTCCATCTCTCGTGTTGTGGGCATCAGTGAGGAATTTCAGGATTTCCCCGGGATGTATAGTCAGGAATTGTGCGACTGCAGCTACAAACTCTTGGATGGTGAGGTGTGGGAATGTGTACACCACGCTCTGGGCAGAATCCTCTCTCTCCAAAAGCTCCATCAGGAACCCGGACAGGAACTGGGAAGGCTGAAGATTGTACTTGATCAAGTCTCCATCTGTAAACACAATCTTGTTCTCGGACACTCCTCTGAAGGCCATCTGACCAACCCTGAGTAACACATCACGAGGTCTCTCAATCTCACGGCCGTGGTTTTTCAGGATGTTGTAAATATAGTAGGAGTACAGTTGGGTGATGGTCTTGGGAACTCGCTGTGGATCCCTGACTCTTTGTGTGAAGAAGGGGCCCAGTGCCAGAGCGAGGATCCAGCAGTAGGAGGGGTTGTAGCTCATGGTGTACAGGATCTCGTTCTCCTTCACATAATTGAAAACAGCTTCCGCCACCGTCTGATCTTCAAAATGTCTGATGAAATATTCCTTCCGTTCCTCATCAACAAATCCCAGGATTTCAGCCCGGACACTGATCTCCGCCTTTTCCAATAAATGTAACGCAGTGGGGCGGGTGGTCACCAGCACTGAACACCCTGGGAGCAGCTTGCCCTGGATTAAACTGTACACAATGTCAGACACTTCACACTTCCACTCGGGATCTGGGCAGTGGTGCTTGGGTTCTGGATCTCTCCGACTGTCCGCAAAATCGATTTTGTGTTTGAATTCATCTAAACCATCGAATATAAACAGTAATCCCTCTGGGTTCTTCCAGACTTCTCTCAGGAAATTCCCAAAGTAAGGATACTGATCCAGAATCAGTTCCTTCAGGTTTATTCGACAGTTAATACTGTTTAAATCTCGGAATTGGAAACTGAAGACAAACTGGAATTGTTGGTATATTTTCCCCATGGCCCAGTCATAAACAATCTTTTGTACCATCGTTGTTTTCCCGATCCCTGGGACTCCGGCCACCTCTGCTGAACTCCCAGATTTGGATTTACTCCGGGAAAAGCTGCTCTGGAATAACTGATCAGTACGGATTTTTTCCAGCTGTCTGCGGAGTTGTTTCTCTCTATAATCCTCATGGTCTCTGCCTCTTGCCAGCAGCTCATGTTCCACCAGTGTCCGATCTCGAACAGTAGAAATGACCGTGAGCTCAGCGTATCGATCAGCCAGCTGGAAATCCTTCACCTTCTCCGTCATCAGGATCGTGTTCACTCTCAGTGTTTCAGTTTGTGCCCGCAGAGTCTCCTTGTGTTTCTGTTGAACATCTTCCATGGCAACAGAGAACATATTCAAAACGTTAAATGGCTCATCTGACAAAGAACTTTATAACGGTATTTCAGCATTCAGTGTTTGAGATTACATGAATAAATTCAATGCTTCCATGGATATTAGGACAGAAAGTAAAATTCTGTTCACAGACATGGAATTGACAGCAATGGATGTCCCTGAAAATGTCCAATCCTCATGTTCTGGTTCCAGTTATTTGTGAAGGTGAACATTCCCCTGATTGCACTTTCTGAGGAAGCTTAAACAAGCATCACTCCTCACTAACATCTTAACTACATCCTACAGAGGCGTGGTTGAGAGTGTGCTGACCTTTTGCATCACAACCTGGGACTCCAGCTGCAGTGCTGCCGACAAAAAAGCCTTGCAGGGGGTGGTTAGGGGAGCAGAGAAGGTTATTGGGGTCTCCCTACCTTCTGTCCAAGACCTCTTTCAACGTCGATGCCTCCAGAAGACACGGTAAATCATTAAAGAACCCTCACACCCTCTCTATGAACTGTTTGTTCTTCTGCCATCAGGTAAACGTTACAGGAGCATCAAAACTAAAACCACAAGGCTACTAAACAGCTTCATCCCACGGGCAGTCAGACTGCTAAATAGCTGCTCTATCTGACTCTGCTTTGGACACTTTTAACTTGCACCGGACACTTATAACTTGATTTAAAGCGACATGTGGCTGTTGTGTTTTATTATTTATTGTTGTGTTTATTATTTAGTGTTGCGTTTGTAATGTTATGATTGCACTGCTCCTGGGAAACGCTGTCTCATTCTACCCTGCAGAGCTGATGTACGGTTGGAACGACAATAAAGTTTTTGAATCTTGAATATCCTATTGCAGTCCTGACTGCACTCCCGTTACAACAACTTTTCACTATATTTAAAGCATTGTTTGCCTCATTAACAGATGATGTTAATGTTGATCTGGTGTGGAACTATGGAGAGCAGGACACTGTGCATTTTGGCCAATCTGCACACTGGGGAGCCACAGGTGTCCACTGCTCTTGCATCAATACAGGAGCAGAATATGCGGGAAATACTCAAGTCGGGCAGCGTCTGGGGGCGAATCACAGTGAAGTTGCGGATCGATAACCCATCGGAATGACAGGAATGAAAATGGGTAGTTTTCAATCGCAGTGGTGGAGGATTGATGGAAAGATGGAATCTGTGTGAATGGAAGAAGCCACAAGCGTCTGTCTCATTGATGTACATCGTGTCTGTGGGAGAGGGTGGTGAAGTCTTGGCAACAGCTACACATCAGTCTTGCTGTGGGGGTATGGGGCTCTGTCTAATGAGGCCTCCGTCTGTCAGAGTCGACCATGGATGTCCTGCCCCTGCAAGCCGGGACATTGCGATATGGAGAGGAAGCTTCTGCCGATGTAGCAAGCTCCCTCTCTCCATGCATCTGATGTACACAAAGGAACGGCAGAGACTGACACAGCTTGGCACCAGAGGTGTCGCAGGAGATGCCAGTCTGCGTTGAACACCATTTAACACTGACTCAGGGACTCCAGCTCCAGGCTTTTCCCATTGGGTTTACTCCCAAACTCTTCCCCATGAGGGGTTACAGTTACAAGGCAGTGGAGTTTTGAGATCAGAATTTTCTTGTTCCTGGGTGAGCTGCCAATCACGGCCGATGAGCCCCATCTGCCCAAAGCAACTGGTTGTAAGGCACCAGTAACTCACCTCTGCCCCTTCTCCTGTCAGAAAAAACGCTTCCACCGGGATTAGTGGCTAAACTGCACGTGAAGGCCAAGAGCTGGACAGAGGCTACTCGCCACTGGGAGCATTTCATAGGTCGCGGCAGCTCATCCGCACTGTCACCCCCCCCCTCCCCCCCCCCCGGTTATAACAATCTTAAGCAACCAAGGGGCGCTGTATTATTGACAACAAAACGGTAAATTGGTTTATTATTGTGTCATGCACCACTGTAAAATGGAAAACTTTTCTGCATGCGATCCAAATAGATCATTACATCACATCGGTGCAATGAGGTTGTACAAGGAAAAATGGAACAGAATAGTTCAGGGAAACAGTGTTTCAGTTGCCGAGAAAATGCAGTGCAGGCAGACGATAAGGTAGAAGGCCAAAGGATCATTGGGAGGTCAGCGTTGAGTTTTTTTGGGACTATGTTCCTAAACTAGATTTCAACACCTTAAACTACAGTACTGTGCAGAAGTCTGAGGTGTATATTAGGACTGACACATTGTGTCTTTTATTTTCTAGTTTGCACTTTATCCCGTTGTGATGCGGTTTGAATGGCATCGTCTGGATGAAAGGTGCTTTATAAATAAGTCATTATTATTATTATTATTATTATTATTATTATTATTATTATTATTATTATTATTATTATTATTATTATTATTATTATTATTATTATTATTATCATCATCATCATCATCATCATCTTAGCCTAACTTGAGGTACAGGCATAGCCAAGCACAATCATGTCTCAATTGACAGGAGATTTCAGACTATTCTCGTGGTGTATAGTGTTATGTGTTTTCGAAGATTTACACAAGTATCGCCGTGTGGGCCTAATTTATTAATACTATTCTGTAAAGCCTTTTAGGACGATACCAGTTATTGATATTACGATTGGGATAAATAATACCCTGTTCGTGTTCCATAGTCTTTCATTTTGCCCTTTCAATTCAACATATTTCTGGTATTTTTTTTTACTAATTCATTTCTGTAAGTTATGTGTGTTTGGAATGGGTATATATATTTAAAAAGTTGCTTTTGCTTGTTTATCCTGTAAAATTACATCTGAACGCAGATCATGTATTATCCTATCTGAAATAATGATCGGACACAGTATGATATGAAGGACTCTAACTCTAAAAGTGGAAGAGGCTTGTACGTTTAGTAAATTATGGTGTTTTTCATCAGTTGTAGTTTAAGCAACGTTTTTGTGAATGTTGTCCGCCATTTTATAGTGCTTGAGCAAGTAATGAGATTCAGTTGTACTACTGCAGGATCTTGTAAAGTCGGATTGTTTGTAGTTTCTCTTATAATTTTCAGTATATATCGTCTTGGACCTATTAGTCGTTTATTCTGTATTATTGATAACTACATGTGTCAACAACCTTGTCCTGTATTGCTGCAATGATCCCTTCTGTTTCTGGGAAGAAGTCTCCAACTCTGAGACAGGAGCTCGACGCTTCCTTGTCGACATATAATCGGCTCAGATCGTGTGGATGTCCTCCGTGGGGAGTCAAACTCTTCCATTGGTTAACGTTTTCTACTTTAGTTTCTTCATTTTTATGGGATATGCTTTCATTTACGTTCAGTGATGTGTACCCCTTATCGGATTTCCATGTCGACATCTATGTTAATAGAGCTAATTGTAAATTTCAGAAAAGGCGAGATGAAGGAACACGACACACCAGTCCTCACAGAGGGATCTGATGTGGAAAGAGTGAGCAATTCTGTATTCCTGGCTGTCAATATCTCCGAGTATCTAACCTGGACCCAATATATCGATGCAGCTACAGTGAAGGCACAACAGTGGCTATATTTCATCAGGAATTTCCAGCATCACTCGAATATTTCTACAGATGTGACTTGCAGAGCATTGGAACTGGCTGCATCACCGTCTGCTTCATGGGGACTACTGTACAGGATCGGATTAAGGCGCACACTCAACGATTCAGAACAACTTCATCTCTGCCATCCAGTTTCCGAATGGACATTGAACCCATCGATACTGCCTCACTAATCTCTTTTTAAATTTCTATTTCTGCACTACTTATTTAGTTTAATATTTCATATAATCACCCAGACATGCACAGCTATATATGTTCAACTTCCAGGCCCTGAAGCCACTTTGCTGCTCAGCCAGATCCACCGTCTGACAGGCCACATGTCTCGCATGGATAACTCCAGGTTACCGAAAGCAGTACTCTACGGAGAACTCTCTCAGGGCAAGATAGATCGTGGTGCGCAGGGGGTACAAGGACCAAATTTCTCCCTCAATGTCGCAAAAACAAAGGGGAGCTGGATGCAATGTTGCAAAGACAAGAGGAATGGAGACGGGCTAACCCCTATTGACATCAATGGATCTGGGGTTGAGAGAGTGAACAGCTTTAAGTTCCTCGGCATTCACATCACCGAGGACCTCACGTGGTCTGTACACGTCAATTGTGTGGTGAAAAAAGGCACAACAGCACCTCTTTCACAGTTAGAACCAGAGAACCATAGAACATTACAGCACAGAAACAGGCCTTTTGGCCCTTCTTGGCTGTGCCGAACCATTTTTCTGCCTAGTCCCTCTGACCTGCACCTGGACCATATCCCTCCATACACCTCTCATCCATGTACCTGTCCAAGTTTTTCTTAAATGTCAAAGTGATCCTGCATTCACCACTTCATCTGGCAGCTCATTCCACATTCCCACCAATCTCTGTGTGAAGAAGCCTCCCCTAATGTTCCCTTTAAACTTTTCGCCCTTCACCCTTAACCCATGACCTCTGATTTCTTTTCTCCCCTAGCCTCTGTGGAAAAAGCCTGCTCGTATTCCCTCTATCTATACCCATCATGATTTTATGCACCTCTATCAAATCACCTCCCATTCTCCTACATGCCAGGGAATAAAGTCCTAACCTATTCGAACTTTCCCTGTAACTCAGTTACTCAAGTCCCGGTAACATCTTTGTAAACCTTCTCTGCACTCTTTCAACCTTATTAATATCCTTCCTGTAATTAGGTGACCAAAACTGCATACAATACTCCAAATTCGGTCTCACCAATGTCTTATACAACCTCACCATTACATTCCAACTCTTATACTCAGTCCTCTGATTTATAAAGGCCAATGTACCAAAAGCTCTCTTTACGACCCTATCTACTTGTGAGGCCACTTTTAGGGAATTATGTATCTATACTCCCAGATTCCTCTGTTCTACTGCCGTCCCCAGTGTCCTACCATTTACCTTGTATGCTCTAACTTGGTTTGACCTTCCGAAGTGCAAAACCTCACACTTGTCCGCATTAAACTCCATGTGCCGTTTTGCAGCCCATTCCTCCAACTGGTCCAAATCCCTCTGCAAGCTTTGAAAACCTTCCTCACTGTCCACTACACCTCCAATCTTTGTATCATCAGCAAATTTGCTGATCCAATTTACCACATTCTCATCCAGATCATTGAGATAGATGACAAATAACAATGGACCCAGCACTGATCCCTGTGGCACACCACTATTCACAGGCCTCCACTCAGAGTAGCAATCCTACACTACCACTCTCTGGCTTCTTCCATTGAGCCAAAGTCTAATCCAATTTACTACCTCTCCATATATACATAGCGACTGAATCTTCCGAACTAACCTCCCATGCGGGACATTGCCAAAGGCCTTACTGAAGTCCATGTATACAAGATCCACTGCCTTCTCTTCATCCACTTTCCTGGTAACTTCCTCAATAAAGTCTAATAGATTGGTTAAACATGACCTGCCACGCACAAAGCCATACTGACTTTTTCTAATAAGTCCCTGTCTATCCAAATACCTGGAGATCCTATCTCTCAGTATTCCTTCCAAGAATTTACCTACTACCGATGTCAGAGTTACCGGCCTATAATTTCACGACTTACATTTTGAGCCTTTTTTAAACAACGGAACTACATGAGCTATCCTCCAATCCTCTGGCACCCGGTCCGTGGATATCGACATAATATTTATGCCAGGGCCACTGCAATTTCAACATTAGTCTCCTTCAAGGTCCGAGGGAATACCCTATCAGGTCCTGGGGATTTATCTACTCTGATTTGCCTCAAGACAGCAAGCATCTCCTCCTCCTTAATCAGTATAAGTTCCATGACCTCCCTACTTGTTTGCCTTGCTTCCAGTTTCTCTAGTAAATACAGTTGCAAAAAACCCATTTAAGATCTCTCCCATTTCTTTTGGTTCCATACATAACCGACCACTCTGATCTTCAAGAGGACCAATTTTATCCCTTATTATCATTTTGCTCTTAACGTACTTGTAGAAGCTCTTAAAATTATCGTTCACCCTGACTGCCAAAGCAACCTCATGTCCTCTTTTAGCCCTCCTGATTTCTTTCTTAAGTATTTTCTTACTCTTTTTATACTCCTCAAGCATCTTATTTCCTCCCTGTTGCTATACATGTTATACATCTCTCTCTTCTTCTTTATCAGAGTTTCAATATCCCTCGATAGCCAAGGCTCCTAATTCTTATTCATTTTGCCTTTAACCCTGACAGGAACATAGAAACTCTGCACTCTCAAAATTTCTCCATTGAAGGTCTCCCACTTACCAATCACATCCTTGCCAGAGAACAACCTGTCCCAATCTATGATTTTTAGATCCCTTCTCATTTCTTCAAATTTGGCCCTTTTCAGGTTTGGAACGTCAACCCGAGGATCAGATCTATCTTTATCCATGATCAAGTTGAAACTAATGAAGTTATGATCACTTGAACGAAAGTGTTCCCCGACACAGGCTTCTGTCACCTGCCCTAACTCATTTCCTAATAGGAGATCTAAAATTGCATCCTCCCTAGTTGGTACATCGATACATTGATTTAGAAAACTTTCCTGAACACATTTTACAAACTCTAATCCATCTAGACGTTTAATAGTATGGGAGTCCCAATCAATGTGTGGAAAATTGAAATCCTCTACAATCACAAATTACTGTCTCCTGCAGTTGTATGTTATCTCTTTGCAGATTTGGTCCTCCAATTCTCGCTGACTATTGGGTAGTCCATAATACAACCCTATTAATCATACCTTCCTGTTTCTCAGCTCCACCCATATGGCCTCAGTAGACAAGCCATCTAATCTGTTCTGCCGAAGCACTGCTGTAATATTTTCCCTGACTAGCAAAGCCACCACCCACCCTTCATCCCTCTGTCTCTATCATGTCTGAAACATTGGAATCCTGGAACACTGAGCTGCCAGTCCTGCCCCTCCTGTAGCCAAGTTTCAGTAATGGCTATGATGTCATAATTCCATGTGTCAATCCAGGCCCTCAGCTCGTCTGCCTTTCCCACAATACTCCTCGCATTAAAATATACATACCTCAGAAGATGGTTACCACCACACCCAACATTATTATTTATGACTTTGCATGAACTACCAACATCATTTAGTTTTACCCCCATTCCACTATCTACTCTGACACTCGGGTTCCCATCCTTCTGCCAATCTAGTTTAAACCCTCCTCAATAACACTAGCAAACCTCCCTGCAAGTATATTGGTCCCTTTATAGTTCAGGTGTAACCCGTCTCTCTTGTACAGGTCTCACCTGCCCCAGAAGAGGTCCCGATGATCTAGAAATCTGAAACCCTGCCCCCTACACCAGTTTCTCAGCCACGTGTTCATCTGCCAGAGCATCGCACTCTTACCCTCACTGGCACGTGGCACAGGCAGCAATCCGGAGATTACTACCCTCTATGTCCTGTTTTTCAACTTCCTACCAAGCTCTCTGTACTCACTCTTCAGGACCTCTTGACTCTTTCTACCTATGTCCTTGGTACCGATGTGTACCATGACATCTGGTTGATCACCCTCCCACCTCAGAATGCTGTGCAGGCGATCAGAGACATCCCTCACCATGGCACCCGGGAGGCAACAAACCATCCGGGAGTCTCTGTCACAACCACAGTATCTCCTGTCTGTACCCTTGACTATGGAGTCCCCTATCACTACCGCTCTCCTCTTCCTCCTCCCTCCGTTCTGCACTGCAGAACCAGACTCAGTGCCAGAGATCGGCTTCCGCAGCTTGTCCCAGGTAAGCCATCCTCCCCCCCCAACAGAATCCAAATTGGTATCCCTATTTTGGAGGGGAATGGCCACAGAAGAACCCTGCATTAACTGCCCTTTCCCCTTCACTCACCTGACGGTAACCCAATTACCTGTGCCCTGTTCCTTAGGTGTAACTACCTCCTGGAAGCTACTATCTATAAACTGCTCAGTCTCCCGAATGATCCGGAGGTCAGCCAGCTCCTGTTCCAGTTCCCTAATGCGGTCTGTTAGGAGCAGCAGCTGGATACACTTTTTGCAGGTATCGCTGTCAGGGACACTGGATGACTCCCTGACTTCCCACATCCTGGAAGAGGAGCATTCCGACATCCTGCCTGGCATATTCTCTAGTCTGAACAAAAAAAAATGAAAAACAGAAAAACAGATGGTTGAGGACGTTTGGGATGGGCTCCTAAATGCTAACGATTTTCTATAGGGGCACAACTTTGTGCATCCTGACTGGCTGTATCACTGCCTGGTATGGGAACTGTACTTCGCTCAATCGCAGGACTCTGCAGAGAGTGGTGCGGACAGCCCAGTGCATCTGTAGGTGTGAACTTGCTACTACTAAGGTCATTTCAGAGACGTGGTAAAAAGTGCCCGAAGGATCATTCTGGACCCAAGTCTCACCAAGCACAAACTGTTCCAGCTGCTACCATCCGGGAAATGGTACCGCAGCGTAAAAGCCAGGACCAACAGGCTCTGGGACAGCTTCTTCCACCAGGCCATCAGACTGATTAATTCATGCTGATACAATTCTATTTCCACAATTGTATACATAAATACAGACTCACTGCACACACTTTACTGTAATCGTGCTGATGGCGCAGAAAAACAATTTTCACGACTTGTGTCCATGATATTAACCCTGATCCTGAAAATTTTTATCTGGCTGTTGTCTCATTTTTTTAGATCTGTTATTCATCATCCTCATACTGTCCTCGTTCATATCAATCCAAGTGCGCTCCAGTGCACATGGTGTTTTCCAGAAATTGCTATTTAAGTTCTTATTTTCTTTGCATATTTTCCAGATCTGTTTCAGACCAGGATATTCTACCAAAATTATACGTCAATATGGGCACAGTGAGTGTTTACTACCTTCGTTATATTTTTACTGTTCAGCTCTGTTTGGCAGATTTTCTTGATCCTTGATGTAAATTCAAAGTTTGTTCAGCCTTGCAGTAAATTCAGATTTTCTTCAGCTTTGAAGTAAATTTTGTTGGAAGGTTTTCCTTTATCACACGATTATCTATTTCCCTTTGCTTATTGATATCCTAAATATACGTTTCATATTCCGTTGCATTGCATCCTGATGCTCTGTTTGATATACTACCGGCTCTATTGCACCTTTCTTTATGTTTAATCATGTTCTGTACTTTCCTAGTCTAAAGTTCATGCTTATATATTTGGAAATTAGTTCCATTATTTGAATTATTTGTTTCAGCTTTACTGATGCAAGAGCAAATAATTTCAAATCATCAATGTATAGTTGTGTCAAGGTATAATTTGTATATATTTCTGAATAGATACCTGATTTTTATCTGTTTCAGTAAATTATGAGTGGGCTTAAAGCTAGACAAAACCACAGTGGGCATAGTGAGTCGCTTTGGAAAATCCCTCCATTTATTTTGATAATGGTCGTTGTTCCTCTGTGGTTGTTAATAGGATGATTATTTTATGCGAATGCTTCATCAGTTGTAGAAATTTCACAAGTATTGTATGAATTTTATATATATTTGGAACTTCTCTTAAACACACAAGGAACAGAATCAGATGTGTTTTTTTTTTGATTGACAATATAACACTGAAAGTTTTCTGCTTTCCACAGGGTTTGAAATAGAATTACATAATTTGTTATCTGTTGTTCAAACCCGAACGGTATTCTGTCTGCTCTCCTGTGAGTATATTGTGGTGATCTAAATTGTTATCTGAGTTGTTATTAGTTACGAGATGTACGATGCTATAATTTTAGATATAAAATTGTCTTATTATTATTAAGAGCCAATAATAACATAGTAGATGACCATTATAAATGCAGAATAAAGCTGTCGTTGAGGCTGGTGGTACATACCTTCAGACTTTTATATGTTCTGCCCCATGGGAGTATGACAGAGAGGATGTATGAGGTGGTTTGGGGTTCAGTAGCAAGGCTTTGGTTCGGGTTTGTGTCTTGCCAGCTTGATTGAGTTCCTCCAGGAGGTGACAAAGGTGATGGATGCAGTTACACATGGATATTGTCTACTTGTATATTGGTAGAGTGTTTGACAAAGTCCCACATGGGAGGCTCATACAGAATATTAACATGCTTGAGAACTGTGGGGAATTGTCCTGGCTGCCGGGGACACAAACTGGGAGAACTGTCTTGGCTGGCGGGTGGTGAATCTGTGAAATTATTGTCATAGACGGCTGAGGAAGACACTTCATTGGATATATTTAAAATGCAGGTCGATATGTTCCTGATTAGGAAGAGCGTCGATGTTTACTGGGATAATGAGGTAGAGAGGAATTGAAGAGCAAATTCACTGAGCCGAATGGCTTAATTCTGCTACTAGGTCTTATGGTTTCAGGGAGCATCTGGAGTATTGTGTTCACTTCTGATTGTCCAGCTCTTGGAAGGATTGGAGAGGGTGCAGAACAGGTTCATCAGGATGTTGCCTGGGTTCGGTGGCATGTACTACAAGTAGAAGTTTGATAAACTTGGTTTGTTTACTCTGGAGTTAGAATAGAGATCTGACTGAGGTGTACAAGTTTGAGAGATAAGAGTTTCGGTCGACAGCCTGTATTTTGGTTTTTATTTTTTTACATATGACTGGTGTCTAATACCAGAGGGCATTTGGTTAAGGTTAGATGGGGTAAATTTACAGCAATTGTGGGTAGTATTTTAACAGAGTTCTGGGTGCCTGGAATTTACTGTCTGGGTCAACATGGCTTTGTGAAGGGAAGGTCGTGCCTCACGAGGCTAATTGAGTTTTTTGAAGAGGTAACAAAAAGCAATTGATGAAGGTACGGTAGTAGATGTGGTCTACATGGATTTTAGCAAGGCATTTGACAAGGTCCCTCACGAGAGACTCATCCAGAAAATCATGAGGCACGGGATAAGTGGAACCTTGGCTGTTTGGATAAATAATTGGCTTACAGGAAGAAAGCAGAGGGTAGTAGTGGAATGAGAGGATTCTGCCTGGAGGTCGGTGACTAGTGGAGTGCTGCAGGGATCTGTCCTGGGACCCCTGCTATTTGTGATTTTTTATAAATGACCTGGATGTAAAGGTGGAAGAATGGGTGAGTGAATTTGTGGATGACTTGAAGATTGGAGGAGTTGTGGATGGAGCTGTAGGTTGTCGAAGGTTACAAGAGGATATAGACAGGGTGCAGATTTGGGCAGAAAAGTGCAGATGGGGTTCAATCCGGATAACTGTGAGGTGATGCATTTTGGAAGGACAAACCAGAATGCTGAGTACAAGTTTAATCGTTGGTTACTTAAGAGTGTGAATGAACAGAGGGACCTTTGGGTTCAAATCCATACATCCCTTAAGGTCGCTGCACGGGTTGATAGGATAGTTAAGAACTCCTATGGGAGGCTAGGCTTCATTAATAGGGGGATTGAGTTCAAGAGTAGAGAGGCCAAGTTACAAATCTACAAATCTCTGGTGAGACCGCACTTAGAGTATTGTGTTCAATTCTGGTCACCTCATTATAGGAAGGATGTGGAAGCTATGGAGAGGGTGCAGAGGAGATTTACCAGGATGTTGCCTGGTTTGGAGAACAAGTCATGTGAAGCAAGGTTAGCAGAGCTGAGACTTTTCTCTTTGGAGTGTAGAGGGATGAGAGGGCACTTGATAGAGGTCTAAAAAGTTATGAGAGGCATAGATAGGGTGGATTGCTGGAACCTGTTTCCCAGGGCACCAATAGCAAACACTAGAGGACATATGTACAAAGTTAAGGGAGGGAAGTTTCGGGGAGATATCAGGGGTAAGTTTTTTACAAAGGGTTGTGTGTGCCTGGAACAACTTGCCAGGGATGGTGGTGGAGGCTAAAACATTAAGGGTATTTAAGAACCTCTTGGACAGGCACATGGATGAAAGAAAAATAGAGGGTCACGGGGTATTGTGGGTTTAGTACTCTTTTTAAAGGAATACATGGGTCGGCACAACATCCGGGGCGGAAGAGCCTGTACTGTGCTGTAGTATTCTAGTGTCTAGAGTCTAGTGACTAGGGTCATGTCGGAGGCAACTATGTTATAGATGCTCCTAGTTATACATGAATGTGCAGGAAATGCAAGGAAATGTTCAATAATATAAGAAAGGATACTAAAGTATATATTTTTTCTTCCCCAGATATATAAAGAGTGAAATAAAGGGAGAGGGTCGATATCGGACAACTAGAAACTGCTGTTGTAGCTGCAGTAACGGGTGAAAAGGAAATGCCAGACAAACTCTGTGCAAGTCACTGGCAGAATTCCAAAAGGTAAAGATCATCAGCAAACAGAATTGCGTGTAGTGCTATTACAAAGGAAAAGGGGCTTGGAAGATGAAAGGTTTGAAGATAGAAAAGTCACCTGGACTGGGTCATACAGTGTATCAGAAGCCTGCCTAGGGTGTGTTGGGATTCCCAGAGCGTTAGGACCTGGAGTGAAGGTTTCATCAGAACCAACAGCTGGATTAATAGAAAAATATATTGTAGAATATTCAGGCTGCAAAGAGCGATTCTTTGAATTGTTACTTGAATCCAGAGATCAGCGAATGATTAATGGCGAATTTTGATTCCCAGGTTTTGCCAAGTCACAGACTAACACTTGAGATGTGGTTTGAACTGTGCATTTGATCACTCACCTATCAGCTGAGTGGGTAATTCAGATAAACCTTGGCCGATGTTCATGTATTCCTGTGGATCAGGACCTGTTTAAATATTAAAAAATCCATGGAAACAGAGCTAAAATAATTAAAATAACTAAAATGTTTATCTCAATGTGTCTTTGTGTTCTGTGCGTGGTTTTAACATACCGAGTTCCTGTATTTCCCTCAGTATTCTGTCCAACTTCGGTAACTCAGTCCTCCACATCAGAAAGGATTCCCACATCGCCCTCCGGGCCCGGGAGCCTTTGCCATTCACCAAACTGAGGAAGAGTCTGGAACTCTCTGTCTGGTTTCCCTTCTCTGTCAGCTCAGTGACTTTCTACAAAAGCAAACAATGGACTTATTGTGGAGCAGACAGACAGACATGGAGAATGTGCAGGAAAGTATCTGTTCATGGCCCCAGTAGCTTCAGAACAGATGCAGTCACTGGGCTGTTGCCTCATCCTCTCTGGGTTCAGTCATTAACAGAGAAACAGTTACTGAAGGAAATTCTAAATCAATAGTGTGTAAGAATAAGGATTTCCTGACACCCTGCAGTAGATGCAATGTGATTAATTTCCTTGATCTGTCAAAGTGCAGCATTACATCAACATAACAGAACTCAGCCAGCAGGTTGAAAGGGAGAAAGTAAAGTTAGAGGTATCAGTGCTACAGTAGAATAAAGGAATTACCTCGGCATGAGAGAGGAACTGGGCAATAATAAATTTGAAAATGACACTAACAGGGACAATGGCAGAACAGGAAAGGCTGAAGTTTCTCGGAGGACAAACAATCACAATGATGAAGAATTATTCTAAAGGGAGGATGATCAACTGTGGCTGACGAGGTAGTCAAAGCAGCACAAAAGCAAAGGAGAGGGCACAGAGTATTACAAAATATAGTAGAAAGCTGGAGGACTGGGATGTTTTTACAAATCAACAGAAGACAATTCAAAAACCGTAAATAGAGAAAATATGAAATATGAAGGTAGGCTAGAGAATGATGTAAAATAGCTTACCAAAACGTCCGTCTGATATATGAAGATTGAAAGAGAGGAGAGTGGATATCGGACCACCGGAAAATGACAGTGGAGAGGTACTGTCAGGGGACAAGGAAATGCCGGAAGATATTGGTCAGCATTTTGCGTCAGTCCTCACTGTAAAAACACTAGAACGTGCCAGATATTGGAGAATGTCCGGTGGCAGAAGTGAGTGTATTTGCAATTATTGCGGAGAAGGCGCTTGGTAAGCTGAAAGTTCTGAAAATAGATGAGTCCAGATCAACTCACCCAATTGCTTCTGAAAGAGGAGGCTGAAGAGATTGTGGAGACATTAGTAATGATCGCTCAAGAATCACTAGATTTTGGAATGGTTCCGGAGGACTGATCATTTTAAACTATAGGCCAGTTAGTCTGATCAGCGTTTGGGAAGATGTCAGCAGTCGATAACTGAGGATAAGGTTTCGGGGTATTTGGACGCACATGATAAGAAAAAGGCCAACATCCATGGAAGGGAATTTTGCCTGACAGAACTATTGGAATTTTTTGAGAGAACAGCATGCTGGGTCGACAACAGAGAGTCAATGCAAGTTGTTTACTTGGAATTCCCGAGGACCTTTGACCAGGTGTCCCACATGACCCGTTTAACAAGGGCCGACAGTAGGACAAGAAAGACACTGGCATGGATAGAGGATCCAAGATTTTCTCCAGACAGATTTGTCTGACTGCCAGGAAGCACAGAATGGGAACAAATAGCGCTTTCTCTGGTCGAATGTTGGTGACCAGTGGTGTTGTGCAGTGGTTGGTTTTGGGACAGTTTCTTTTTCCGTTATGTCAATGATTTGTAGGCTTTATGGCCATTAATGTGGGCGTTACGAAGATATGGGGAGGGAGGGGAAGTGTTGAGGAAGCAGGGAATTCGCGGGAGGACATGGATCTATGAAAAAATGGACACATCATTGGCAATTGGAATGTAGTATAGTGAGGTACGTGGCCATATACTTTAGCAGAAATAATGAAGACGTAGACTATTTTTGAATCTGGGAGAAATTCAGAAATTGGAGTCGTAAAGAGTCTCTGGAGACCTGGTGCAGGATTCCATGCAGTTTGAGTCTGTGTTCGGAAAGGCAAATACTATGCTAGCATTCATTTCGAGAGGATCAGAATATAAGAACAAGCACTGGCCAGACCGCAGTCGCATATTTTGATCCCTGATCAGAGAAAATATGTGATGGCATTGTGAAAAATCTAGAGAGGAATCTAAACTAACAGAACCTGTGATATTAAACCAGATTTTGATGGGAATGGTTCCTGGATGCACCTGTACTGGCCGGAGTGTGGGAGGATGAGGGGGAATCTAATTGTAACCTGTGGAATATCGAAAGGCATGGAGAGGACGTGGAGATGTTGTTTCTAAGTGGGGGAGTCTAGAACCAGACGGAACAGCCTCACATTTGAGGGACGTCCATTTGGAACAGAAATGAGGAGATTATTTAACCGAGGAGTAGTGAATCTGCAGAATCCATTGGAACTGACAGCTATGGAGACCAGGCCATTGGGTATATTTAAAACAGAGGTTGGTACCTTCTTGACTAGTCAGGTCAACAAAGTTCACTGGGAGAAGGCAGGAGAATGGGGTTGAGAGGGATAGTACATCACTCATGATGTAATGGTGGAGCAGTACTGATGGGCCTAATGGCCAATTGTGCTCTGATGCTTTATGGTCTTATGATGTGTAAAGACAAAAGAAGATTAAGGAATGTCAGTGCGGCTATCTTATAATGGAGATGGTTACTGCCTGGCACTCATACCGTAAAATGGTGATCACTTTCTGAATGCAGGCATGGGTTTCCTGATTAACTGATGAATTATGAATGAAACATTGAATAGTCTTCAAGCAACATACATCTATGATGGAATTAAGGTAACTGAATATGGATGGGCTTAGGACATCCCTCTGAGAAATAAGAGAGGCAGGGTTTAAGGGTCAGGCAGCATTTAAGGGTCGGCACAACATTGTGGGCTGAAGGGCCTGTACTGTGCTGTATTATTCTATGTTCTATGTTCTATGTCCTGGATCTGAATGATTGATCTCCTAGAACAGTTACCAGAAGGGAATTGGAAAGCTTTTCCATAACACGAATAATGGACAACAATTATGGAACAAATCAGCATAATTCCCTGATGGTCCACTGCACTGTAAAATAATCCCTCAGTTTCACTGCTACCAGGTCTGAGGAGTTACAGTTGTGAAAGAGATTTAACCAGTAAAGCAGACGTTTCCAGATGATGAATTTATAGATCAGCATCATATTTACAGATTAACTCTTGCCTTTGGATAATGCCTGTGTGATTCATTACAGACAGCGCCAATGAATCCCAAAGAGAACAGAGTCACTCACGGGTGTAACGCACTTGGTTTACTAATACCACTAGGTCAGATCTAGGACATGACAATCACTGTTTGTGAGCTCCAAGGAGAGTGACCTGAAATGGTATGTCCCTGTCTCTCATTAGTCAGATATTCAGCAAGTTAGCAGATTTTTTTTTTGTTTGCCCCCTTCCCTTTCAGGAAATCCTATTGATCTTCTTCCCTTTCAGGACAACCTGTTGATTTTTTGGGATCATGAGATATCAGCTAGATCACCAGATTTATTTTATGTTTTGTGCTTTCTTCTGCCCTTTTAGATCAAACTATTGATGTTTGTGGTCATAAGATATCAGTTTTGTGCGTGATCTTTCACATCTGTTACGTACCCGTGACACGTGACAGTGGTACCCTTGTCACGTGACTGGGGTTGAAGTTATACTGGACATGAGGTAATGGTCTTGTGATGGTGGAGTGATGTCATTTTCCCGCCAGTAGAGGTCATGTGACAGGTTTTTTCTACAGGGTATAAAAGGAAGACCCACCCTGTCAGGTGGGGCAGTTCGTGGCTAGATTTGCCAAGATGACTTCATGTTACTGTGTGATTTAATGTGATGACACAGTTTAGTTAAAAATGTAGTTTTATATAATGCCTAAAGTTTAAAAGGTCAGAGCCAACGGTTTCTTTGCTGATGGAGAGTGAAGTTTGGAAGATGGACATCGAGAAGAACCGATTTTCGACGGTGGATTGATTTCGACCTTGTTTGATCCTCATTCGGAAGGATTTCGTTGACTATTCTCGCTGTTGATCCCTGGGATGACCAGAAAGGGTTTGAGAATAGTGTGGAAGAGAGGTCAGTCACTTTAAGCCGTTATATTTAATAAAATTCAACGTGGGAGTTCGACGCTGGGAATCGAAGGACATCGACGTGGAAGAGAATTTAAATCGTTTTAAAAAGTCTCTCCTTTTAAAAGTACCGTGAGCTTTTGAACTGTCGGCATACCGTTCTAAAGAACTGTTTTCTTTCAGCATATCGCTTTAAAGAACTGTTTCTTTTTTCAATACCGCTTTAAAGACTGTTTGCGACTGCAACGCTATTAAGAACTGTTTGAACAGCTGCCAGCAGCTGGATTCGGGTCAATGTTTGAGTTTGTTTACTTTTGAGGGGGTTTGTTTCAGTGTTTAATAAACATGTTATTTGTTGTTAAACCCTTGCCTATCTCATCTATATTTATTGTTGCCTGAATACGTAACACATCTAATCAATCTCAAAGATTTTCGAGGAAGTTACCAGGAAAGTTGATGAAGGCAAGGTTGTGGATATTGTCTACATGGACTTCAGCACGGTATTTGACAAGGTCCCGTATAGGAGGTCCGTCTAGAAGATTCAGTTGCTTAGCATTCAAGATAAAGTAGTAAACTGGATTAGACAGTAACTTTTTGGAAAGAATCCGGAGTGTCACTATAGACTGTTGCATTTCTGATTGGCGCCTGTAGCTCGTGCAGTATCACGGGAATCTGTGCTGTGCCTGTTGTTGTTTGTCATCTATATCAATGATCTGGATAAGATTACGGTTAAGAGCTTCAGCAAATTTGCTGATGACTCCAACATTGGGAAGGGGCAGTTGACAAAGAGGTAGATTACAAGAGCTTGCAGTGAGGTCTGGACCAACCGGAGAATGGGTTTAAAAGGGGCCGATGCAATTTAATGCAGACAGGTGCAAGATGTTGCACTTTGGATGGACCAGTCAGGGTAGATCTTACACAGCGACCGGGAGAACAAAGTGATCTGGGAATACAGGTACATAAGCCATTGACAGTGGCAGCAAATGTTGATAGGCTCTGAAAGTAAGTTTCTTAGCGCATTATCCTTGGTAATTGAAAATATTGTGTACGATATGATGTTGTATAAGACGTTGGAGAGGCCTAATTTGAATATTATGTGCAGTTCTGCACACCTACCTGCAGGACAGATGGAAATGTTTGAAAGAGTACCGAAAAAAACATTACAAGGATGTTATCTGGACTGGAAGACCTAAGTTATAAGAAAAGAGTGAACTGATTAGGACTTTATTCATTGGAGCATGAAAGATTGAGCGGAGATTTGATCGAAGTGTACACAATTACATTGGGATATAGATAGGATAAATGCAAGCAGGCATTTTGTACTGAGGTAAAGAGGTACTACAAGAAGAGGTTATCACCAAAGGGTGAAAGGTGAAAAGTTCAAAGGGTACAAAAGTGAAACCGGTTTACTCAGAGGGTGGTGAGAGTGCAAAACCAGCTAGCAGGGCAAGTAGTGCAAGTGGTTAAGAGAATTCTGAATAGATGCTTGCGTAATGAGCGTATAGAGCGCCATGGCCCGGTGCAGGTCAATGGGAATAAGTAGATTCTGTAGTCTGGCATGGAATAGATGGGCCAAAAGGCCTGTTTCTGTACTGTGCTTTGCTGTGACTATGACAAGTCAGCCACACATTGTTTGGGAACTCACGGAACCAAGACAAGCTGTGGTTAGCTGGTTTCCCTCCCTCAGGAACCGCAGTGAAGCCGGTTGGCCCAATTGACAGTTTAATGCTCATCCTGGATTAATGAGATGAGGTGAAGCTACCCGACGGTTCAGCCAAGATTTGAAATTAGTTTCAGACCGAATGCCTTTTGGAAGACCAGATATGCAGCCACTGCTCTTACTTCACACTGATAAATACAGCAGGTGATACAAGAAAAGGTGATGCTAAACCTGCAGTTCCCAGTGCTCCCCACCTTAAAAACTGAAACCAGATCTGCGAGAGACGAGTCAGACATCAAAGTCTCCATTCCCAAGTCAATCTCCTAAAACGTGCAGGAGATTAATGTTGATCACTATTCCCCCTGATACCAGCAGATCAGTGACAATACACGAACTGCACTCACCTCATTTTCTTGTCTACTGAAATGTCCATCCTTTGTCAACATCCAACCCAGTCTCTCAACCTTTTCTTCAATTGCTTGTTTGAGTCTGTCTCTGTAGAACTTTGTCAGTTGGTACAGTCGATATTCCCCCCCCTGCGCCAGGAGGTCAGAGATTGTAAACTCTGGCTCTGTGAATATAAAAAGGAAAATGTCGGCTTGAACACTTTTTGCAGTCCTGGATAGGTGTGTAGTTTAGTGTAGTTGTTGTGTGGTTTTTTCCTTTCCTCTGTTGTTTTTTACGTAGTTCAGTCTAGTTTTTGTTATGTATCATGTAACACCATGGTCCTGAAAAGCGAATCATTTTTACTATGTACTGTATCAGCAGTTATGGTCGAAATGGCAATAAAATAGTGACTTGACTTGACTTGAATCTGACACTTGCCTTAAAGCCGACCCAACAATGTTCCAGGCATTACGTAATAGAAGGACCACATTTAATATAAACCAGTCCATCCCCCATCCGACCCATTCACCTATTTCATTTTGAATGGGCATATATTTTGGGATTGTTGGTAATATTCACTTCCCGGAGATACTCTCTCCATCCTGCAGAATACATTTCCCCTGATACACATCCCGGAAACAATCTCCTCATCTGGACAGCTGCATTTCCTCCAATTCACATCCTGGAAATCCTCAGAGCAGGTAGTACATTTCCTGTAGTGGGGTAACGGCTGCCCAATGCACCACATGTACCACACCCACACATTTTCCCTCTCCTCTGTCCAACCCTCCAACAAGGCCTCACCTTTACCCTCCACCCTGCCGCATTCTGTGAGCACATCAACCTCATATTTCACTCACCCGCTCCTTCTTGGGGACTTGACAGTTCTGTGTTCAATGAGCTTCCGAGCTGACAGGCAGTCGCCTCACTTGTGCCGGTTCCAGGGTCCTGATCGGTGTCTCTGACGTCACTGTCTCTGGGCTGACAGACAGTCGCCTCACTTGTGCCGGTTCCAGGGTCCTGATCGGTGTCTCTGACGTCATTGTCTCTGGGTTGACAGACAGTCGCCTCACTTGTGCCGGTTCCAGGGTCCTGATCGGTGTCTCTGACGTCACCGTCTCTGGGCTGACAGACAGTCGCCCCACTTGTGCCGGTTACAGGGTCCTGATTCGTGTCTCTGACGCCACAGTCTCTGGGCTGACAGACAGTCGCCTCACTTGTGCCGGTTAGAGGGTCCGGATCCGTGTCTCTGACGTCACTGTCTCTGGGCTGACAGGCAGTCACCTCACTTGTGCTGGTTCCAGGGTCCTGATCGGGGTCTCTGACGTCACTGTCTCTGAGCTGACAGGCAGTCGCCTCACTTGTGCCGGTTCCAGGGTCCGGATCGGTGTCTCTGACGTCACTGTCTCTGGGCTCACAGTCAGTTGCCTCACTTGTGCCGGTTCCAGGGTCCTGATCGGTGTCTCTGACGACACTGTCTCTGGGCTGACAGACAGTCGCCTCACTTGTGCCGGTTCCAGGGTCCTGATCGGTGTCTCTGACGTCAGTGTCTCTGGGCTGACAGACAGTCGCCTCCCTTGTGCCGGTTCCAGGGTCCTGATCGGTGTCTCTGACGTCCCTGTCTCTGGTCTGACAGACAGTCGCTTCACTTGTGCCGGTTCCAGGGTCCTGATCGGTGTCTCTGACGTCACTGTCTCTGGGCTGACAGACAGTCGCCTCCCTTGTGCCGGTTCCGGGGTCCTGATCGGTGTCTCTGGCGTCACTGTCTCTGGTCTGACAGACAGTCGCCTCACTCGTGCCGGTTCCAGGGTCCTGATCGGTGTCTCTGACGTCACTGTCTCTGGACTGACAGACAGTCGCCTCCCTTGTGCCGGTTCCGGGGTCCTGATCGGTGTCTCTGGCGTCACTGTCTCTGGTCTGACAGACAGTCGCCTCACATGTGCCGGTTTCAGGGTCCTGATCGGTGTCTCTGACGTCACTGTCTCTGGGCTGACAGACAGTCGCCCCCCTTGTGCCGGTTCCAGGGTCCTGATCGATGTCTCTGACGTCACTGTCTCTGGGCTGACAGACTGTCGCCCCCCTTGTGCCGGTTCCAGGGTCCTGATCGGTGTCTCCAACGTCACTGTCTCTGGGCTGACAGACAGTAGCCTCACTTGTGCCGGTTCCAGGGTCCTGATCGATGTCTCTGACGTCACTGTCGCTGGTCTGACAGACAGTAACCTCACTTGTGCCGGGTCCAGTGTCCTGATCGGTGTCTCTGACGTCACTGTCTCTGGGCTGACAGGCAGCCGGCTCACTTGTGCTGGTTCCAGGGTCCTGATCGGTGTCTCTGACGTCAGTGTCTCTGGGCTGACAGACAGTAGCCTCACTTGTGCCGATTCCAGTGTCCTGATCGGTGTCTCTGACGTCACCGTCTCTGGGCTGACAGGCAGCCGTCGCACTGGTGCCGGTTCCAGCGTCCTGATCGGTGTCTCTGACGTCACTGTCTCTGGGCTGACAGGCAGCCGGCTCACTTGTGCTGGTTCCATGGTCCTGATCGGTGTCTCTGACGTCACTGTCTCTGGGCTGACAGACAGTCGCCTCACATGTGCCGGTTCCAGGGTCCTGATCAGTGTCTCTGACGTCACTGTCTCTGGGCTGACAGACAGTCGCCTCACTTGTGCCGGTTCCAGGGTCCTGATCGGTGTCCCTGACGTCACTGTCTCGGGGCTGACAGACAGTCGCCTCACTTGTGCCGGTTCCAGGGTCCTGATCGGTGTCTCTGACGTCACTGTCTCTAGGCTGACAGACAGTAGCCTCACTTGGGCCGGTTCCAGCGTCCTGATCGGTGTCTGTGACGTCACTGTCTCTGGACTGACAGACAGTCGCCTCACTTGTGCCGGTTCCAGGGTCCTGATCGGTGTCTCTGACGTCACTGTCTCTAGGCTGACAGACAGTAGCCTCACTTGGGCCGGTTCCAGCGTCCTGATCGGTGTCTGTGACGTCACTGTCTCTGGACTGACAGACAGTCGCCTCACTTGTGCCGGTTCCAGGGTCCGGATCGGTGTCTCTGACGTCACTGTCTCTGGGCTGACAGGCAGCCGTCGCACTTGTGCCGGTTCCAGGGTCCTGATCGGTGTCTCTGACGTCACTATCTCTGGGCTGGCAGACAGTCGCCTCACTTGTGCCGGTTCCAGGGTCCTGATCGGTGTCTCTGACGTCACTGTCTCTGGGCTGACAGACAGTCGCCTCCCTTGTGCTGGTTCCAGGTTCCTGATCGGTTTCTCTGACGTTACGGTCACTGGGCTGAATTTGCTTCGCCTCTCTTGTGCCGGTTCCAGGGTCCTGATCGGTGTCTGTGACGTCACGGTCTCTGGGCTGAATTTGCTTCTCCTCCTCTGCAGCCGGTCCGCTTTCAATTGGGACATCGCCCTCAATCTGACCCTGCTTTGGTACCTTGTTCCCCGTGTCCAGATCATCTTCCCTGGAAGATCCGCCTGGTAAAATCCTCTTCAGTGATTTCCATACTTGTTTCAATTTCCCACCTGAAATAAATAATGAATTGCACGTTATACAAGTATGATTTAGAGATGAGCAGAACTGATTCAGATTGCAATGGAGCCGATACTCTGGCTGACCAGATTTGGAGTGGAACTGTGCTGGTTAGTGTGAACCGTACATCCTGTCAGGTGACCATCCCGATAAGCCGGTTACCGGACACATTTACTCCCAGTAAAATAGCACGATAAGCACGGTAATACCAATCACAGCAGTTGAACGCACGGATGACCACGGGATCATAATGCACCGGTGTCCGGTGATACCGGGAATTATCACTGTGATTATCTTCCACAAGCTAAAATCCCCCTCGGTCACTAACTGTCCAGTAGTCTGTGTCACACAAAGTCCAACAACGGGATTACACATGGTCCAGTCTGCTGGATCACACATTCTCCAGTTGCTTTGTCACACGAGGGGCTGGAGCCTGGACAAGGGGACTGGAGTTGCTTTCTCCAGTCCCCTTGGTCACAGACAGACCATTCCCTTGAGACGCACTTCCTCCGGTCCCCTGGGTCTTAGGCTGACCATTCCCTTGCGATCTATGCTGACCTCTCCGCTGGTTGCCATCTTATCCCCCACCTGCTGATCATCATGTAACAACTATGCATGTCATTGGCAAAGTCTTGGTTATAGAGCTTTGTGTGTAGTTGCAGTTGCTAATCTATAGGATGGAGGTGATGAAGCTGGAAAGTGTGAAGTGAAGAATGAACACTACGGTACTGGACTAGGGTGTTGTTTTTTGTGTTATATGGTTGGGCTGGGACAGCTTGCCCTGGAGCTCAGGAGCTTGAAGGGAAAACTTACACACACACACACACACACACACACATAGACAGTAATCAGGGGTGCAGATAGGGTAGATGGTCAGTCTTTTTGCCCGGGTAAGGGAGTCTGAGACTCGAGGGCAGAGATTTAAAAGGGACCAAAGGGGCATTTTTTCACGTGGTGGCTGATGGGTATAAATTACATGCATCCGGAGGAGGCCGCAAACACAAATAAAATTACAAAATTGAGAGCATGTGGGCAGGAAAAAGGGGAGATGTTTACGAGGGAAGTTTGGGAAAACTGCAGGAAAATGGGACATTTGGATCAGCATGAATTATATGGACCTAAGGACCCGTTTCCAGGCTGGAGCATCGTTTTTATTCCAGCTGGAATCTCAGATTTGAGCACAATCACAATGTCTACAGGTGACACAGACATTTGGTCATTGGTTATGCCGGGTTTCCCAGCCAAGATCCTGGGTATTTAAATTCAGGTAGAAGATCATATCA
Organism: Hemitrygon akajei; assembly: GCF_048418815.1. Lineage (NCBI taxonomy): Eukaryota > Metazoa > Chordata > Chondrichthyes > Myliobatiformes > Dasyatidae > Hemitrygon > Hemitrygon akajei. The sequence goes on along the minus strand of NW_027331938.1, from coordinate 990,291 downwards.
AGAGGGAAATATTTAGAAACTCAGGTTCACCATTTCTCCACAGCCCAGACATTCACTGGGGTGTTAAAACTCCGAAGCAGATCACAAATGTATCTACAATGAGCTGCCTCCTGATCCTCAGCCATTCCCAGCACCCGCAATGATCTCCGCTCCGCTACAGAAAACAGATTTCGGTGACACCCCTCCTCCTTTGCGTAGCAGGCAAGAAAAACCAGGGGGGAGTTGGTAGCTTTCCTTCCAAAACCTGAAATGCTGTGTTATCATAGAATCTCTGAAATCCCGGAGATGCTCCTATCATCTGCTTCTGAATTTTATAAATGAAAGTTGAGGATGTCTTACACATCAGGGCCTGTCTGGAGGTGAAATGGTCCCTGACCCTGAACATTTACATAAACGACAAGATCGCTGTCACATTCCTGTCTGTGTTTCACTCACGACCACCTGATTCAGGAGCCCCTGCTCCTTTCACTCAGCTGAAGCTTTGTATGATGAGCGGAGTGATTCGACCATTATTGGTGTCAGGTCCCTGCGCTGGAACTGTTGGATTGATAAATTACTCAAGGCCGCTTTACCAGTGGGATAAATGACACTGCTTGATGAAACTTTTCTATGCCCTGTTAACACCTGTGTCAGTTTTTTTTTTCATCTGAACTATTGTGTACAAACGCGATAAAAGTTTAATTCAAAGATCCCTGTGATCATACCTTTGTCCATTCTGACGATTGTTGATTGTCGTCGTCTTGTTTACACTTTGGTCGCTCTGCAGGACAGCTCCACCTGCTGGTGATGCTCTAAATTTCACAACAAGCAGACAGTGAGTCGGAGAGTACGACTACTTTGCAAATATGACAGTATTTCCAACCCCTGTAGCATTTGGCATGGGGACCAAACATTCCCTGTTAGTAACCACTTCCACACCATATCTGTCCACTGATACCTGGGGCATCTACTGACAGAGTCACAGAGCAATAAAATGCAAATTCAGAGCGTTCAACCCAACGAGACAATGCCAACCACAGTGCCCACTGAGATGGTCACAATTTCCTGTGATGGGGCCATCTCCCTTCTGGCCTCTTCACTCCATCTACACACCCCAACTGCTTTTTGAATTATGCAACTGCACCTGTCTCATCCACTTCCTCTGGCTGTTTCCTCCACATGATCCCCAACATCTGCATGAATCCGCTGCTGATCAGATTGGGTTTGCAATCTCTTTACCAACCCCTGTCCATTTAGATCCCCTAGATGCTACGATAATCTTCTCTGTGAACAGCAACTACTAATGTTGTGCATTCTGCAAACTTACCTGTTAAGTAATCCTTGTGTAATCGCATCCAAATCATTGCTATAAAATAACGAATATCAAAGGTCCCAACTTGTAGCCTCACGGCACACCGCTAATTACTCGCCACCATTGCGAGGAGAAACCTTCAACCAGCACTCTTTCTTTGCTTGCTACCTTGAAGCTTATTTAGAATACATCCAATTTGCTCACTCCGGACAGCATGGGACCTAATCATCGGGGCCAAGCTGTCATGTGACACCTTGTCAAAGGCTTTGCTGAAGTCCCGTGCACAACATCCATTGGAATATAACTTTGAATTTCCACCTCTGCTTAATGTCACGTTCACAGGTTCTGACAATGTAATTAGCAGAAAAGTACTTGATGAGGCCAAGGTATGTCAGTGTAAATTATGGGTTGCCATGTGCTAGTGAGGACTGAATAAAATGCAGAGGTGGGATATTTTGCTTTATAAATGGTCTGTTCTCAGCAGAGGCCTACGCGACGATATATTCGAGGGTAAGTATACCACTGCAGATTGCAATAGCCAATGGGATCAAGCGCATGTTGCTGCTGTTCATGGTAATTCCACATTTCTACAATCACTACAACACGACACACTTGGGGCTTTTTATAAAGGGAGGAAATTGTCAACGCATTTTAAGATGATTATAAGGTAACAAGGAAACATCAGAACTAACCAAAAGCTACTTCAGATGATGCAGCACCTTCAAATGAGCAAACACTCAGAGAATGTGAGTGACTGTAAAGAGCTGGGCTTCTGAAAGCACATTACCAGACCTGGAGTGATTGCAACTTCGACTGACAGAGGCATTCCACCTATTTCGTACCTTCCTTTGTAAAGATATGTAATGTTTACAGGACCAGTGTTCGAGTGAATGAGACTCACCAAACTTTCTCCTGACTGAATCAATGAAAACTCTGAGTCAGAGGGTTCTCTTCAGTTGGTACTCTTAGTCCTCGGGCTGGTTCACTTGTCGCTGTTCCCTCGTTCTCATTCGTGGCTTCTTTCCAGCTGTGGGCTTTTCTTCCAATACATCTCTCACCGCAAGTCTAACTTTAACCAGAGAGATAATGAAGCACATTAATCATCTGCCTGCAACTCAAAGCACAAACACATACAGATATGGTCAACGAGTTCACTTGTTATTCAGGCCAAACATCTGAAGAGGAAATAAATGTGATGTAAGTGACGTTGACCGTGGAGTGATGGCTGGTGCCAGACCGGGTGGTCTGAGTGTTACGGAAACTGATCAGCAGCTTGGGTTCTCAAGTATAAATCTCGGTTTACTGAGAATGGTCCGGAATCAAACCAAAGGAAAATCCAGTGAACAGCGGTTCTAAAGGCCCCGTTAATGAGAGAACTCAGTGAGATTGGGCAGACTGATTAAATCCGACAGGAAAGCGGCAAGAACTCAAATAACCACGCACTCCGACAGCGGAATGCAAGAGAGCGTCACTGAGCACCGAACAAACAATGTGGACGGGGTGCAGCCGCAGTAAACCCCGAGCATTCACTCAGTGTCACATCATTAGGTACAGGGGTACATAAAAACGTACCCCTGAGTGTAGACTTCCATACTTTTATCAACTGTCAGTGAGATTTATTACAGGAATTTTTATCCGAAATATCACTGCCAGATATATAAAGTCTTTGTTAAACAAAACACACACAAACAGAATAAATACACATATTCGTTAATCCACGCAACCCCAAGGACAATATTGAACTGATAGAAACAATACTAGGGTGACCAGTGGGCGTAATAAAGCACCATAGCATTTCCCCTATGACCCTGTCCTTACCTGGTGCTGGACTCCTGATTCTGTTTCCAGCGAATCCGAACATCTGAATTTTATGGCCCTAACAGAAAGTGGACACACCCTGAGCAATGTTCAGTTGATAACACGCTCAGAAACCTGAACTTCAGTCTATTCAGCATGTAACGCCACACCTTGTTCAAAAACGCTTGTGTTAAACCACAGAAAAGCTTAATTTGCATGGGCCAGTCAGTCTTAAAAGCGCTCTGAACCAGAATTAATACTACAGTGCAAGCGGTGCAGTAATTTCCTCTCTCCAGTATACTTGATCTGCTCTGGAGAGGAATCACAACCCGCATTCTGGTCCGGTTGGATTGGTGTCGTCACTTCAATTTATTGTACCAGTTAGGGCCAGTTTATTGTCAGATTATAAACTCCAGCGACAGCTCAGGGTAAAGATCGCCGTGGGTTTATTGCACAGAGACAGCAGAAGGAAGGGCGCTCTCAACTCTGATGGAATATTATGTATTTGGAATAATGTTCTCTTTTGAACAGGAGGCATTCCTTTTCTCCAGATTTTACTGTGACCTCTCTGCCTGGAGCAGACTTCAAGGTCACCCCGTTTATAATGAGCCATCTTTAACAGTAGTCCGCAGTTGGACCATTGCAGTAATGGGCCGACTGGAGAGCAGCTGTCCCGAGATAACCATCTCCCAGAGATAACAACCGGTCAAAGTCCACAGCAAGATATGGATGCCCTTCTCCTTCAGCTTATTGCTCACTTTCTGGAAACAAGTTACCACATCAGAGTAGCAATCATATGAAATTATCATCATATCCCGCTGGCGAATTTGCCTGGCAACCCATTTACTTCACACATGCATCCACCAGCTTAGCATTTATTTTAAAGGAACTTGTACCGTTCCTCGTCAGAGGACGATGGGTAAATATTATGCATTTGGAATAATGTTCTCTTTTGATCAGCGGACATTCCCTTTCTGCAGATTTGATTGTGCCCCCTTAGCCTGGGCTTGCACTGATTTTAAGTTGGCCCATTTAAAAGCCATCTTTAACAGTTGTCCGCAGTTGTAAACTTCGGGTAATGGGCAAAGGGGAGCGGCTGTGGCGAGATTGCTATCTCCCAGAGGTAACAACCGGTCAAAGTCGACAGCAAGATATGGATTCCCTTCTCCTTCAGTTTATTTTTCACTTACTGGAAGCAAATTGCAGGATCACAGCGCCATCATTTGCATTTTAGACCATTTCCCGCTGCTGAATTTGCCTGATATCGCATTTACTTTGCACGCACGTCAATCGTTTTCAATCAGTGAGCGATGGAAAAACTCGAAACATTAAATTCAGGGGGTCTCTTATTTGTCGGAGGTTGTTGCTGGCATATTGAATTAGCAGCAGGATATTCGGCTATTTTTATTTGAAGAAAGAACAAGCAGGATAGAGAGAGGTGAATACGTTGATGTTGGGTGCTTGGATTTTCGAAAGGCCTGTGACAAGGTGCCACCCTTGAGGCTGCTAAGCAAGCTAGGAGCCCATGGTATTACAGGAAAGATTCCAGCATTGATAAATCAGTGCCTGATTGGAAGGAGGTCTTATGGTCTTATGGAAATGCAGCTTCCCTGGAGGTGGAGGAAAGAGGTGGAAGAGGCAGTGGGAAGACATGGTTTGTCAGGGCTGGAGGTGGAGGAAAGAGGTGGAAGAGCCAGTGGGAAGACATGGTTTGTCAGGGCTGGAAGTGGAGGAAAGAGGTGGAAGAGCCAGTGGGAAGACATGGTTTATCAGGGCTGGAAGTGGAGGAAAGAGGTGGAAGAGCCAGTGGGAAGACATGGTTTGTCAGCTCTGAGAACGAGGTGAATGTGCCATAACCTTCAGACTGAATCAGAAAACCATTCTGAGGGAATTGGAAATGTCAGAAGCAGGGGAGATGTGATCACATGTGTTGGGGGCAGGGGTTGTGTCTCCATTAGACCCTCGGTGAGATGGTTCAAGTTACAATGTGCAGGGAAATGTGCGGATGAAAGCATAGTGTTTGGAGCAGGTTTAAATCACTGATTCTGACACAGTGAGAGGGTTAGCTTTGCTGTAAGGAAGCAACATTAATCGAAGAAGACTAAGGAACTTCATCAATTGCCAGTTGTTTAGCTGACGTGTCCAGTCTGTATGTTACCTTGACAGAAACAGATATTCGCAGTGGTGACAAAGGGGTGCAGTCCGGTTTATTTCAAATTGGAGAGGGATGTGGAGTTTTGAAATCAATGCCTTGTGGTGCCACCATCTTTAATTTGGCGTGTTCGGAGTGGCGGATCACACAGCACGGGAACAGCCTTTGGCAGGCCTTACCTGTTCTGACCATCCACTCACTGTCTACACTGGTCCCATTTATCAGCACTTGGTTTATAGCCGACTGTATCTCGGCAGTTTCAATTTTCAGCAGGATTATTCCCTGGATCACGTCTTGAATGACGGATCAATATGAGGTACTAGCCAGTTCTCCCGGAGTTTGCTTGTGGCTAGGCCGGTCACAAGTGTATTGGTCAAGGCCCCAGCAATCTCTTCACTTGCCTCTCTCTGTAACGTGTGGTATATCCCATCAGGGCCTGGAGACTTTTACGCCTTAATGCACTCTAAGAGACCCAACACTGTCTCCTCCCTTACTTCAAAATGCCTGTGTATACTTACACTCTCCGCACTGGTCTCCCTATCCTCCTTGTCTTTCTCCTTGGTAAATATAGATGTAAGTTACTCATTAAGGACCTCACACACATTCTCGAGGGCTCTGTTTGATTCGACCTTACTGAGCTTTACATACTTTTCCGTTTCCTCCTTGACTAAATTCATCACTTCTCACGATATTTAAGGTTCTCTGACGCTGCCGATCTTGTCATTTCATCATACTGGAATATACGCGTCCTATACTCCGTGCAGATGGACTTTAAACACCCTCCACATGTCAGATGTGGACGCCAGTGTTACGAAGGATGAACAGCTCTCATAGGCAGAAGGGTACAGAGTTGCCCATGCCCCCCCCCCGCCTTTGGAGAAACACAAACTATTACTGTTGCTATGCTGCTAATGAGAGAGAGAGATGTAAGAGAAAACATGCTGGAATTGGAACATCTGCTACAGATAAGAGAGAGATAAAGCAGGTGAGTGAGACTTGTTGATCCACCATATTATGACTTCTGAAATACTTATGGCTTCTGAAAGGGTTGTTTACCTTGTACCATTCTGTTCATTAAAATTCCTCAGTGGACAGCCGGAGTGGGCTGGTTTGATGGACACAGCCATTCAAAATTGATGGACAACTGAGACCCCGTGAGAAGGGATAAAAGTGAGGTCTGGGGAGACTCCCTTCAGACACACCAGGAGACACACTATTGAGCACTGCTTGAGTGTTGGAACGCACGTGAATATGTGGGGCATCGGAGACCGAACAAAGGGATCGGTCAGTTTAACTCACGGTGTTATAGCAGGGCCGCTGGTGGCTTGTGCGTGTGTCCACTCATGCCAGAGTGCCGAGTCCACCACAGAAGAACGGTCTAGCTGAAGGACAGAGGGGTCATACCTGAATGGCCACAACACATCGACGGATCAAGAACGTAAAGGAAGGTTTGCCTACCTGTAGCTGTTACATCTTGCTCGCTCTCTCGCTCTCTCTCTCTCTCTCTCTCTCTCTCTCTCTCTCTCTCTCTCTCTCTCTCTCTCTCTCTCTCTCTCTCTCTCTCTCTCTCTCTCTCTCTCTCCAACAATTACAACACCACGACCAACATCTACCTCAGCACGTATGAACTGAACTGAACTTTATATTCACATATGACAATTCATTATCCACTAGACATTGATAGAGCTTGTTTATTATTGATTATTATTATACCCACGCTTTTAGGTTTAGTATTGCTAACATGTATCATATATATATATATATATTTGCATTATTGATATTGATTTGTGTATTTTACTAATAAAAACTGTTTGAATATAGTACCACCAGACTCCAACGGATACTTCCTTTTCTGCTGGTTAGACACCAGGTTACGGGGTACGTAACAAATTGGGGGCTCGTCCGGGATTTGAAAATCAAATTGGGGGTCCAGTGAATTGAGCTATAAATCCATTATCTGATCTGGTTGCGTAGGTTACCAGACTATAACCAGAAGAGATGGAAATAGACAAATTTATAAAGAACTCGACTTTGGGGGCATTGGAGAATGCCAGGAAGGTGGAATTGGTGAGTGTTGCGAGACGATTAAATCTCTCGTCGATGAGAAAGTGGAAGATACAGAGGGCCATAGCCCAGCATTATACATCCAAGGCTGTGTTCGCGCTTGATGCATTGAACCCGTTCCCTGAGAAGAAACCAGTTGATGGGGCGGCTCAGTTAGAGATGGAAAAAATAATGTTGGAGATGGAGAAGAGGAAAATGGAGTATGAGATCCTGCTAAAGGAGTTGGAGTCGAAAAGGAAGAACGAAAGAGCTGAGTTGGTTGTGAAGGAGAAGCAGAGGCAGCATGAACTTCAGATGAGGCAGCTGGAAGCAGAGGAGGAAGAAAGGAAAGCTGAAAGGAGGATGGAGGAGGAAGAGAAACAACGGCAGTTCGAGAGGGAGAGATGGCAACACGTGGGTAGCGGGGCAGACTGAGCGGAGAAGTTTAATGTTAGTAGGGAGTTTAGGTTAGTACCTCCGTTCGAGGAGATGGACGTTGATAGTTACTTCTTGCATTTTGAAATGGTGGCCGTGAATCAGAAGTGGCCCAGAGATCAGTGGGTGGCGTTGTTACAAAGTGTATTAAAAGGAAAGGCTCAACGGGCATATGCGGCATTGTCCATGGAAGAATCTGGGGATTATGAGGAAGTAAAACAGGCTATCCTTCGGGCCTACGAGTTAGTACCTGAAGCGTATACACAAAACTTCAGAGATTTAAAGAAACTGTGGAATAAGACGTATACAAAGTTTGCCTATGAGAAGGGTGTGCTCTTGGATCGCTGGTGTGCTGCAGAAAGGGTGGAGGAGGATTTCCATCGTTTAAGAGAGCTAATTCTGATTGAAGAATTTAAAGGTTGTGTTTCGGATAATATCCGGACGTATCTGAACGAAAAGTCGAATAAGTCTATAACGGAATTTGCCAGGTTAGCAGATGAATATGCCCTAACCCACAAGACAAAGTTTCCCCCACATAAGAGTTACCAGAAAGGCAGTAGGGGCGGTAGGGATAGTCCACCGGCTAAGGTAGAGAATAAGCCGGGAGCTAGTGGTAAAGGTAAGGAGGAGGACAAGCAGGCTGGCAGGAAGGTTCCTGGCTTGACCTGTTATAATTGTGGAAAGGCTGTTCATATTGCATCTAATTGCTTTGCTCCGAAGAAGGAGACAGGAAAAGGGAAAACGGCGATCCCTACAGGTTGCATTGAGTCGATCAGCAGATCGATGAGGGAGGTCAAGGTGGATAGAGTACGAGAGGGCCGTCAGAAATTTATTTCGGACGAGACGGTGTCTGTGTAAGTAGGAGAAACCCCAGTTCCAGGTCGAATCTGGAGGGATACTGGGGATGACCAGTCATTGATCCTAAGTAAGGTGCTAGATTTCGGTCCTGAAACTGGAGAGGTGGTATTAAGTGACATAAGATAAGGGACAGAAGTTGTACCTTTGCACAGAATCATTTTAAAATGTGACCTGGTATCTGGACCTGTTGAAGTAGGGCTGCGGTCAGAATTACCAAGAGACGGCGTGGACGTCTTTCTTGGTAATGATTTAGCAGGTGGTGACGTGTGTTCAGCAGTGAAGCTGACAAGTAAGCCTGTGAGTGCTGAGGACCCGCCCCTAGATTCTAAGATGTATCCCGCATGCGCAATCATTCGCAGCATCTCGAGAAAGGCAGCTGAGAAAGAGGACAGTTTAAATGAGTCCACTGTTGATTTGGCTGAGACATTTTTACCGACCCTTTACCTAGAAGGGTTAGGGGATGGTAAAGCGGAGAATAGGGAGGTGAAAGAAGGTAAAGGAGAGGAGGTAGATTTACCCTTAGCCAAAAGGGAATTTATAGAGGCACAGAGTAAGGATGAGAAACAGATGAGGCAGTTAGAAGGTCCAGGGTTGGACACCGATGATCTGACTGACTTGACAGAACTGTTTGAAGAAGTAGAAAAATTTAAATGTGTTCCCGATAATGATGTAAGGGCAGTCCTAGATGTAAAGGATGCCATTACCTTGAAGGAGACTGCTGGGTTAGCAGATGAAGTTGTTTTAACAGGCAGGGTTGAGTTTACTGCGGATGGGAGTTGCCCAGAGAGTAACTGGGAGGATCAGAGGAACTTACAATTTGAAAAGGGGACTGGTATTGGAAGCCTAGAAGAGGTAGATGTCCCGTTTGCTTGTGTTCAGGTTGTTGAAGTGCCTGTAGAGTCAGAGGATACTGAACCTAGTGTTGAAGATCAGAAAAAGTCTGAGGTATCTGATTTAGTTGAAAAGGAATGCAGTCCTTTTGGGTCAGATGGACTTGGTTTAGTGAAGATGGGGTTAACCTTGGTACCAGTGGAAAGTGAGAATTCTCAGTTGTTTGTATTAAAAGGTGTGTTAAAACTTAGTGAGGAGATGAAAGCTGGTGATGTGAACATTATTGAAGGAGAAGGGAAAGATGTTGTTCCTAAATTGAATAAAGAAAATTTAAAGTCTGGATTGGTTTTAGAAGCAGTAACCAGGCTGAAGGAAAAAATGGCTTGTTAACAAGGTGCCTGTGAATCAATTACAGTTTGTTTTGGAATTTAAAGGTAAACAACTGCCTGATGTTATTCAAGGAGGTGATTTGGAGAGACAGAACCAAAAGTGTTGTATTGACGAAGAGGGATGTTAAACTGAAAACTAATAGAATGAAGGGTCCTGAAGATAGAATGAATGACTTGCTCAAAAAATAAAGAATTGTGTGGAAGTTCAGAGAATGGGCTAAGTTTGGACAACTTTGGTGATAAGATAACTCCTATGAAAGGTGTATGTGAAGGCCTATTCAACACTGGTGAGCAAGCTAACCATGTGAGAGTTAAGTGGAAAAGGGGCAAAGGTTGACCAGGTGTCACGTTGAATGGCAGGATCTGGTTTTGAGGGAATTTGACAAAGCATGTGAATAATCAAGACAACACCATGTCAGTTTAACTCACCGTGTTATAGCCGGGCCGGTGGGGGCTTGAGTGTGTGTCCACTCATGCCAGAGTGACGAGTCCACCACAGAAGAACGGTCTAGCTGAAGGACAGAGGGGTCATAGCTGAATGGCCACAACAAATCGGCGGATCAAGAACGCAAAGGAAGGTTTGCCTGCCTGTAGCTGTTACATCTTGCTCGCTCTCTCTCACTCTCTCTCTCTCCAACAATTACAACACAACGAACAACATCTACCTCAGCACGTATGAACTGAACTGAACTTTATATTGACATATGACAATTCATTATCCACTGGACATCGATAGAGCTTGATTATTATTGATTATTATTATACCCACACTTTTAGGTTTAGTATTGCTAACGTGTATTATCTATATGTTTGCATTATTGATATTGATTTGTGTACTTTACTAATAAACACTGTTTGAAAATAGTACCACCAGACTCCAACGGATACGAATTGACAATAAACTGGACTGGTCAAAGAACACTGAGGCTATCTACAGGAAGGATCAGAGCCGTCTCTACTTCCTGAGGAGACTGAGGTCTTTAACATCTGCCGGACGATGCTGAAGATGTTCTACGAGTCTGTGGTCGCCAGTGCTATCATGTTTGCTGTTGTGTGCTTGGGCAGCAGGCTGAGGGTAGCAGACACCAACAGAATCGACAAACTCAGTCGTAAGGCCAGTGATGTTGTGGGGGTGGAACTGGACTCTCTGATGGTGGTGTCTGAAAAGAGGATGCTGTCCAAGTTCAATGCCATCTTGGACAATGTCTCCCATCCACTCCCTAATGTACTGGTTAGGCACAGGAGTACATTCAGCTACAGACCCATTCAACCGAGATGCAACACTGAGTGTCATAGGAAGTCATTCCTGCCTGTGGCCATCAATCTATGCAACTGCTCCCTCGGAGTGTCAGACACACTGAGCCACTAGGCTGGTCCTGGACTTATTTCCACTGTTAAGAAGGATGAACAGCTCTGATGGGCAGAAGGGTGCAGGGTTGCCCATGTCCCCTCCCCTGGGAAAGTTACAAACCGTTACTGTTGCCATGCTACCAATGAGAGAGAAAGAGATGGACCAAAAACATACTGGGACTGGAACATTTGCTTCAGATAAGGGAGAGATAACACAGGGAGAAAGAGACTTGTTGTTCCACCATATTATGACTCCTGTAAGACTTATGGCTCCGTAGAGGGCTGTTTACTTGGTACCATTCTGTTCATTAAAATTCCTCAGTGGACAGCCGGAGTGGGCTGGTTTGATGGACACAGCCATTCAAAATTGATGGACAACTGAGACCCCGTGAGAAGGGATAAAAGTGAGGTCTGGGGAGACTCCCTTCAGAAACACCAGGAGACACACTGTTGAGCACTGCTTGAGTGTTGGAACGCACGTGAATATGTGGGGCATCGGAGACCGAACAAAGGGATCGCTCAGTTTAACTCACGGTGTTATAGCAGGGCCGGTGGGGGCTTGTGCGTGTGTCCGCTCATGCCAGAGTGACGAGCCCACCACAGAAAAACGGTCTAGCTGAAGGACAGAGGGGTCATACCTGAATGGCCACAACACATCGACGGATCAAGAGCGTAAAGGAAGGTTTGCCTACCTGTAGCTGTTACATCTTGCCTCTCTCTCTCTCTCTCTCTCTCTCTCTCTCTCTCTCTCTCCTCTCTCTCATCTCTCTCTCTCTCTCTCTCTCTCTCTCTCTCTCTCTCTCTCCTCCTCTCTCTCTCTCTCTCTCTCTCTCTCTCTCTCTCTCTCCAACAATTACAACACAACGACCAACATCTACCTCAGCACGTATGAACTGAACTGAACTTTATATTCACATATGACAATTCATTATCCACTGGACATTGATAGAGCTTGTTTATTATTGATTATTATTATACCCACACTTTTAGGGTTTAGTATTGCTAACATGTATCATATATATATATATATATATATATATTTGCATTATCGTTATTGATTTGTGTATTTAACTAATAAAAACTGTTTGAGTATAGTACCACCAGACTCCAACGGATACTTCCCTTTCTGCTGGTTAGACACCCAGTTACGGGGTACGTAACAAATTGGGGCTCGTCCGGGATTTTAAAATCAAATTGGGGGTCCAGTGAATTGGGCTATAAGTCCATTATCTGATCTGGTTGCGTAGGTTACCAGACGGGAACCAGAAGAGATGGAAATAGACAAATTTATAAAGAACTCGACTTTGGGGGCATTGGAGAATGCCAGGAAGGTGGAATTGGTGAGTGTTGCGAGACGATTAAATCTCTCGGCGGAGAAATCGTCGATGAGAAAGTGGGAGATACAGAGGGCCATAGCCCAGCATTATACATCCAAGGCTGTGTTCGCGCTTGATGCATTGAACCTGTTCCCTGAGAAGAAACCAGTTGATGGGGCGGCTCAGTTAGAGATGGAAAAAAGTAATGTTGCAGATGGAGAAGAGGAAAATGGAGTATGAGAACCTGCTAAAGGAGTTGGAGGCGAAAAGGAAGAACGAAAGAGATGAGTTGGTTGAGAAGGAGAAGCAGAGGCAGCATGAACTTCAGATGAGGCAGCTGGAAGCGGAGGAGGAAGAAAGGAAAGCTGAAAGGAGGAAAGAGGAAACTGAAAGGAGGATGGAGGAGGAAGAGAAACAACGGCAGTTCGAGAAGGAGAGATGGCAACACGTGGGTAGCGGGGCAGACCGAGCGGAGAAGTTTAATGTTAGTAGGGAGTTTAGGTTTGCACCTCCGTTCGAGGAGACGGACGTTGATAGTTACTTCTTGCATTTTGAAAGGTGGCCGTGAATCAGAAGTGGCCCAGAGATCAGTGGGTGGCGTTGTTACAAAGTGTATTAAAAGGAAAGGCTCAACGGGCATATGCGGCATTGTCCATGGAAGAGTCTGGGGATTATGAGGAAGTAAAACAGGCTATCCTTCGGGCCTACGAGTTGGTACCTGAAGCGTATAGACAAAAGTTCAGAGATTTAAGGAAACTGTGAAATAAGACGTATACAAAGTTTGCCTATGAGAAGGGTGTGCTCTTGGATCGCTGGTGCGCTGCAGAAAGGGTGGAGGAGGATTTCCATCATTTAAGAGAGTTAACTCTGATTGAAGAATTTAAAGGTTGTGTTTCGGATAATATCCGGATGTATCTGAACGAGAAGTCGAATAAGTCTATAACGGAATTTGCCAGGTTAGCAGATGAATATGCCCTAAACCACAAGACAAAGTTTCCCCCAAATAAGAGTTACCGGAAAGGCAGTAGGGACGGTAGAGAAAGTCCACCGGCTAAGGTAGAGGGTAGAGAATAAGCTGTGAGCTAGTGGTAAAGGTAAGGAGGAGGACAAGCAGGCTGGCAGGAAGGTTCCTGGCTTGTCCTGTTATAATTGTGGAAAGGCTGGTCATATTGAATCTAAGTGCTTTGCTCCGAAGAAGGAGACATTGAGTCGATCGGCAGGTCGATGAGGGAGGTCAAGGTGGATAGAGCACGAGAGGGCCGTCAGAAATTTATTTTGGAAGGGGCGGTGTCTGTGTAAGTAGGAGAAACCCCAGTTCCAGGTCGAATCTGGAGGGATACTGGGGATGACCAGTCATTGATCCTAAGTAAGGTGCTAGATTTCGGTCCCGAAACTGGAGAGGTGGTATTAAGAGGCATAGGAAAAGGGACAGAAGCTGTACCTTTGCACAGGATCGTTTTAAAATGTGACATGGTATCTGGACCTGTTGAAGTAGGGGTGCGGTCAGAATTACCGATAGACGGCGTGGACGTCCTTCTTGGTAATGATTTAGCAGGTGGTGACGTGTGTTCAGCAGTGAAGCTGACAAGTAAGCCTGTGAGTGCTGAGGACCCGCCCCGAGATGCTCAGATCTATCCAGCATGCGCAATCACCGGCAGCGTGTCGGGAAAGGCGACTGAGAAAGAGGACAGTTTAAATGAGTCCACCGTTGATTTGGCTGAGACGTTTTTACCGACCCTGCACCAAGAGGGGTTAGGGGATGGTAAATCGGAGAATAGGGAGGTGAAAGAATGTAAAGGAGAGGAGGTAGATTTACCCTTAGCCAAGAGGGAATTTATAGAGGCACAGAGTAGGGATGAGAAACAGATGAGGCTGTTAGAAGGTCCGGGGTTGGACACGGATGATCTGTCTGGCTTGACAGAACTGTTTGAAGAAGTTGAAAATTTTAAATGTGTTCCCGATAATGAGAAAAGGGCAGTCCTAGATGAAAAAGATGCCATTACCTTGAAGGAGTCTGCTGTGTTAGCAGATGAAGTTGCTTTAACCCGCAGGGTTGAGTTTACTCGGGATGGGAGTTGCCCAGAGAGTAAATGGGAGGATCAGGGGAACTTAGAATTTGAAAAGGGGACTGGTATTAGAATCCTAGAAGAGGCAGATGTCCCGTTTGCTTGTATTCAGGTTGTTGAAGTACCTGTGGAGTCACAGGATACTGAACCTAGTGTTGAAGCTCAGAAAAAGTCTGAGGTATCTGATTTAGTTGAAAAGGAATACAGTCCGTTTGGGTCAGATGGACTTGGTTTAGTGAAGAAAGGGTTAACCTTGGTACCAGTGGAAAGTAAGAATTCTGAGCTTGTTTGCATTAAAAGGTGTGTTAAAAGTTAATGAGGAGATGAATGCTGGTGATGTGAATATTATTGAAGGAGAAGGGAAAGGTGTTCCTAAATTGAATAAAGAAAATTTAAGGTATGGTTTGGTTTTAGAAGCAGTAAGCAGGCTGAAGGAAAAATCGCTTGTTCACAAGATGCCTGTGAATCATTTACAGTTTGATTTGGAATTTGATGGTAAATAACTCGCTGATGTTATACAAGGAGGTGATTTGCAGATACAGAACCAAAAGTGTTGTTTTGACAAAGGGGGATCACTTAAAGATGTTCAACTGAAAACTAATAGAATGAAGGGTCTTAAAGATAGAATTAATAACTTGCACAAAAATAAAGAAGTGCGTGGAAGTTCAGAGAATGGGCTAAGTTTGGAAAACATTGGTGATAAGAATGGGCTAAGTTTGGAAAACATTGGTGATAAGATTACTCCTATGAAAGGAGTATGTGAAGCCCTATTCCACACTGGTGCGCAAGCTAACCATGTGAGAGTTAAATGGAATAGGGGCAAAGGTTGACCAGGTGCCACGTTGAATGGCAGGATCTGGTTTTGAGGGAATTTGACAAAGCATGTGAATAATCAAGACAATACCATGGAAGATTGACTGTTGGGTTTGAAAGTAAAATGGAGATTGGTATTTGCACAAACTTCTGTAATGTACCAGAATATAGTTACACATGCATTGGTTCCCATTTTGTAGTGTGCACTTGGGCTAGGATCACAGTCCATTGGTATTTTATTTTTGCTGACGAAAAGAAAGGAGGTGGGCGGTTGTTGGATTGGAGTCTGATACTACAGGAATTTGATGTTGAGATACAACATATTAAAGTTGATGCTAAGTTGAATGTATAATTGTATTACCTTTGTAGTTAAGAACACTTCTGTGTTTTTGTTAAACTCTGTAATCCTGTAAGACGCTGTATTAGTTAATTTTCAGATTAGTGAAAATTCACAGAATGATGGGGGTGTTACGAAGGATGAACAGCTCTGATGGGCAGAAGGGTGCAGAGTTGCCCATGTCCCCCCCCCCCCACCTTTGGAGAATCAGGAAACGTTACTGTTGCCATGCTGCTAATGAGAGAGAAAGATGTAAGAGAAAACATGCTGGAATTGGAACATCTGTTGCAGATAAGAGAGAGATAAAGCAGGGGAGTGAGACTTGTTGATCCACCATATTATGAATTCTGAAAGACTTATGGCTTCTGAGAGGTTGTTTATCTTGTACCATTCTGTTCGTTAAAATTCCTCAGTGGACAGCCGGAGTGGGATGGTTTGATGGACACAGCCATTCAAAATTGATGGACAACTGAGACCCTGTGAGTAGGGATAAATGAGAGGTCTGGGGAGACACCCTTCAGACACACCAGGAGACACACTATTGAGCACTGCTTGAGTGTTGGAACGCACGCGAATATGTGGGGCATCGGAGACCGAACAAAGGGATCGGTCAGTTTAACGCACAGTGTTATAGCAGGACCGGTGGGGGCTTGTGTGTGCGTCCACTCATGCCAGAGTGACGAGTCCACCAGAGAAGAACGGTCTAGCTGAAGGACAGAGGGGTCATACCTGAATGGCCACAACACATCGACGGATCATGAGCGTAAAGGAAGTTTTGCCTGCCTGTAGCTGTTACATCCTGCTCGCTCTCTCTCTCTCTCTCTCTCTCTCTCTCTCTCTCTCTCTCTCTCTCTCTCTCTCTCTCTCTCTCTCTCTCTCTCTCTCTCTCTCTCTCTCTCTCTCTCTCTCTCTCTCTCCAACAATTACAACACAACGACCAACATCTACCGCAGCACGTTTGAACTGAACTGAACTTTATATTCACATATGACAATTCATTATCCACTAGGCATTGATAGAGCTTGTTTATTACTGATTATTATTATACCCACACATTTCGGTTTAGTATTGCTAACGTGTATTATTTATACATTTGCATTATTGATGTTGATTTGTGTATTTTACTAATAAAAACTGTTTGAAAATAGTACCACCAGACGTCAAATGATACTTCTTTCTCTGCTGGTGAGACACCCAGTTACGGGGTACGTTAAAAAATTTGGGGGCTCATCCGGGATTTAACACCATTTTGGTGGTCCAGTGAATTGGGCTATAAGTCCATTATCTGGTTCGGTTGCGTGGGTAACCAGACGGGAGCCAAATGAGATGGAAATAGACAAATTTATAAAGAACCCCACTTTGGAGGCATTGGAAAATGCCAGGAATGTGGAAATGGTGAGTGTTGCGAGACGATTAAATCTCTTGTCGGTGAAATCCTCGATGAGAAAGTGGGAGATACAGAGGGCCATAGCCCAGCATTATACATCCAAGGCTGTGTTCGCGCTTGATGCATTGAACCTGTTCCCTGAGAAGAAACCAGTTGATGGGGCGGCTCAGTTAGAGATGGAAAAAATAAGGTTGGAGATGGAGAAGAGGAAAATGGAGTATGAGATCCTGCTAAAGGAGTTGGAAGCGAAAAGGGAGAAAGAAAGAGCTGAGTTGGTTGAGAAGGAGAAGCAGAGGCAGCATGAACTTCAGATGAGACAGCTGGAAGCAGAGGAGGAAGAAAGGAAAGCTGAAAGGAGGAAAGAGGAAACTGAAAGGAGGATGGAGGAGGAAGAGAAACAACGGCAGATTGAGAGGGAGAGATGGCAACATGTGGGTAGCGGGGCAGACCGATCGGAGAAGTTTAATATTAGTAGGGAGTTTAGGTCAGTAGCTCCGTTCGTGAAGACGGACGTTGATAGTTACTTCTTGCATTTTGAAAAGGTGGCTGTGAATCAGAAGTGGCCCAGAGATCAGTGGGTGGCGTTGTTACAAAGTGTATTAAAAGGAAAGGCTCAACGGGCATATGCGGCATTGTCCATGGAAGAGTCTGAGGATTATGAGGAAGTAAAACAGGCTATCCTTCGGGGCTACGAGTTGGTACCTGAAGCGTATACACAAAAGTTCAGAGATTTAAAGTAACTGTGGAATCAGAGGTATACAGAGTTTGCATATGAGAAAGGTGCGCTCTTGGATCGCTGGTGCGCTGCAGAAAGGGTGGAGAAGGATTTCTATCGTTTAAGAGAGTTAATTCGGAATGAGGAATTTAAAGGTTGTGTTTCGGATAATATCCGGACGTATCTGAATGAGAAGTCGAATAAGTCTATAGCGGAATTTGCCAGGTTAGCAGATGAATATGCCCTAACCCACAAGACAAAGTTTCCCCCAAGTAAGACTTCCCAGAAAAGCAGTAGGGACGGTAGAGATAGTCCACCGGCTAAGGTAGGGAATAAGCTGGGAGCTAGTGGTAAAGGTAAGGAGGTGGACAAGCAAGCTGGCAGGAAAGTTCCTGGCTTGACCTGTTATAATTGTGGAAAGGCTGGTCATATTGCATCTAAGTGCTTTGCTCCGAAGAATGAGACAGGAAAAGGGAAAATGGCGATCCCTACAGGTTGCATTGAGTCGATCAGCAGATCGATGAGGGAGGTCAAGGTGGATAGAGTACGAGAGGGCCGTCAGAAATTTATTTCGGAAGGGACGGTGTCTGTGAAAGAAGGAGAAACCCCAGTTCCAGTGAAAATCTGGAGAGATACTGGGGCTGACCAGTCATTGATCCTAAGTAAGGTGCTAGATTTCGGTCCCGAAACTGGAGAGGTGGTATTAAGAGGCATAGGAAAAGGGACAGAAGCTGTACCTTTGCACATGATCATTTTAAAATGTGACATGGTATCTGGACCTGTTGAAGTAGGGGTGCGGTCAGAATTACCGAGAGACGGCGTGGACGTCCTTCTTGGTAATTATTTAGCAGGTGGTGACGTGTGTTCAGCAGTGAAGCTGACAAGCAAGCCTGTGAGTGCTGAGGACCCGCCCCTGGATTCTAAGATCTATCCCGCATGCGCAATCACTCGAAGCATGTCGAGAAAGGCGGCTGAGAAAGAAGACAGTTTAAATGAGTCCTCTGTTGATTTGGCTGAGACGTTTTTACCGATCCTGCACCAAGAGGGGTTAGGGGATGGTAAATCGGAGAATAGGGAGGTGAAAGAATGTAAAGGAGAGGAGGTAGATTTACCCTTAGCCAAGAGGGAATTTATAGAGGCACAGAGTAGGGATGAGAAACAGATGAGGCTGTTAGAAGGTCCGGGGTTGGACACGGATGATCTGTCTGGCTTGACAGAACTGTTTGAAGAAGTTGAAAATTTTAAATGTGTTCCCGATAATGAGAAAAGGGCAGTCCTAGATGAAAAAGATACCATTACCTTGAAGGAGTCTGCTGGGTTAGCAGATGAAGTTGCTTTAACCCGCAGGGTTGAGTTTACTCGGGATGGGAGTTGCCCAGAGAGTAAATGGGAGGATCAGGGGAACTTAGAATTTGAAAAGGGGACTGGTATTAGAATCCTAGAAGAGGCAGATGTCCCATTTGCTTGTATTCAGGTTGTTGAAGTACCTGTGGAGTCACAGGATACTGAACCTAGTGTTGAAGCTCAGAAAAAGTCTGAGGTATCTGATTTAGTTGAAAAGGAATACAGTCCGTTTGGGTCAGATGGACTTGGTTTAGTGAAGAAAGGGTTAACCTTGGTACCAGTGGAAAGTAAGAATTCTGAGCTTGTTTGTATTAAAAGGTGTGTTAAAAGTTAATGAGGAGATGAATGCTGGTGATGTGAATATTATTGAAGGAGAAGGGAAAGGTGTTCCTAAATTGAATAAAGAAAATTTAAGGTCTGGATTGGTTTTAGAAGCAGTAAGCAGGCTGAAGGAAAAAATCGCTTGTTCACAAGATGCCTGTGAATCATTTACAGTTTGATTTGGAATTTGATGGTAAATAACTCGCTGATGTTATTCAAGGAGGTGATTTGCAGATACAGAACCAAAAGTGTTGTTTTGACAAAGGAGGATCACTTGCAGATGTTAAACAGAAAACTAATAGAATGAAGGGTCTTAAAGATAGAATTAATAACTTGCTCAAAAATAAAGAAGTGCGTGGAAGTTCAGAGAATGGGCTAAGTTTGGAAAACATTGGTGATAAGATAACTCCTATGAAAGGAGTATGTGAAGGCCTATTCCACACTGGAGAGCAAGCTAACCATGTGAGAGTTAAGTGGAAATGGGTAAAAGGTTGACCAGGTGCCACGTTGAATGGCAGGATCTGGTTTTGAGGGAATTTGACAAAGCATGTGAATAATCAAGACAACACCATGCATGATTGACTGTTGGGTTTGAAAGTAAAATGGAGATTGGTATTTGTACAAACTTCTGTAATGTACCAGAATATAGTTACACATGCATTGGTTCACATTTTGTAGTGTGCACTTGGGCTAGGATCACAGTCCATTGGTATTTTATTTTTGCTGACGAAAAGAAAGGAGGTGGGCGGTTGTTGGATTGGAGTCTGATACTACAGGAATTTGATGTTGAGATACAACATATTAAAGTTGATGCTAAGTTGAATGTATAATTGTATTACCTTTGTAGTTAAGAACACTTCTGTGTTTTTGTTAAACTCTGTAATCCTGTAAGACGCTGTATTAGTTAATTTTCAGATTAGTGAAAATTCACAGAATGATGGGGGTGTTACGAAGGATGAACAGCTCTGATGGGCAGAAGGGTGCAGAGTTGCCCATGTCCCCCCCCCCCCCACCTTTGGAGAATCAGGAAACGTTACTGTTGCCATGCTGCTAATGAGAGAGAAAGATGTAAGAGAAAACATGCTGGAATTGGAACATCTGTTGCAGATAAGAGAGAGATAAAGCAGGGGATTGAGACTTGTTGATCCACCATATTATGACTTCTGAAAGAATTATGGCTCCTGAGAGGTTGTTTATCTTGTACCATTCTGTTCGTTAAAATTCTTCAGTGGACAGCCGGAGTGGGATGGTTTGATGGACACAGCCGTTCAAAATTGATGGACAACTGAGACCCTGTGAGTAGGGATAAATGTGAGGTCTGGGGAGACACCCTTCAGACACACCAGGAGACACACTATTGAGCACTGCTTGAGTGTTGGAACCCATGTGAAGGTGTGGGGCATCGGAGACCGAACAAAGGGATCGGTCAGTTTAACTCACAGTGTTATAGCAGGGCCGGTGGGGGCTTGTGTGTGCGTCCACTCATGCCAGAGTGACGAGTCCATCAGAGAAGAACGGTCTAGCTGAAGGACAGAGGGTACTGTTTGAAAATAGTACCACCAGACGCCAAAGGATACTTCTTTCTCTGCTGGTTAGACACCCAGTTACGGGGTACGTTAAAAAAATTGGGGGCTCATCCGGGGTTTTAAGACCATTTTGGTGTACTAGTGAATTGGGCTATAAGTCCATTATCTGGTTTGGTTGCGTGGGTAACCAGACGGGAGCCAAATGAGATGGAAATAGACAAATTTATAAAGAACCCCACTTTGGAGGCATTGGAGAATGCCAGGAAAGTGGAATTGGTGAGTGTTGCGAGACGATTAAATCTCTCGGCAGTGAAATCGCCGATGAGAAAGTGGGAGATACAGAGGGCCATAGCCCAGCATTATATATCCAAGTATGAGATCCTGCTAAAGCAGTTGGAGGCGAAGAGGGAGAAAGAAAGAGCTGAGTTGGTTGAGAAGGAGAAGCAGAGGCAGCATGAACTTCAGATGAGACAGCTGGAAGCAGAGGAGGAAGAAAGGAAAGCTGAAAGGATGAAAGAGGAAACTGAAAGGAGGATGGAGGAGGAAGAGAAACAACGGCAGTTCGAGAAGGAGAGATGGGAACACGTGGGTAGCGGGGCAGACCGAGCGGAGAAGTTTAATGTTAGTAGGGAGTTTAGGTTAGTACCTCCGTTCGAGGAGACGGACGTTGGTAGTTACTTCTTGCATTTTGAAAAGGTGGCAGTGAATCAGAAGTGGTCCAGAGATCAGTGGGTGGCGTTGTTACAAAGTGTATTAAAAGGAAAGGCTCAACGGGCATAAGCGGCATTGTCCATGGAAGAGTCTGAGGATTATGAGGAAGTAAAACAAGCTATCCTTCAGGCCCACGATTTAGTACCTGAAGCGTATAGACAAAAGTTCAGAGATTTAAAGAAACTGTGGAATCAGAGGTATACAGAGTTTGCATATGAGAAAGGTGCGCTCTTGGACCGCTGGTGCGCTGCAGAAAGGGTGGAGAAGGATTTCCATCGTTTAAGAGAGTTAATTCGGAATGAAGAATTTAAAGGTTGTGTTTCGGATAATATCCGGACGTATCTGAATGAGAAGTCGAATAAGTCTATAGCGGAATTTGCCAGGTTAGCAGATGAATATGCCCTAACCCACAAGACAAAGTTTCCCCCAAATAAGACTTCCCAGAAAAGCAGTAGGGACGGTAGAGATAGTCCACCGGCTAAGGTAGAGAATAAGCTGGGAGCTAGTGGTAAAGGTAAGGAGGAGGACAAGCAAGCTGGCAGGAAGGTTCCTTGCTTGACCTGTTATAATTGTGGAATGGTTGGTCATATTGCATCTAAGTGCTTTGCTCCGAAGAAGGCGACAGGAAAAGGGAAAACGGCAGTCTCTACAGGGTGTATTGAGTCGATCAGCAGGTCGATAAGGAAGGCAATAGTGGATAGATTACGGGAGGGCCGTCAGAAATTTATTTCGGAAGGGAGAGTGTCTGTGAAAGAAGGAGAAACCATCGTTCCAGTGAGAATCTGGAGCGATACTGGGGCTGACCAGACATTGATCCTAGGTAAGGTGCTAGATTTCGGTCACGAAACTGGAGAGGTGGCATTAAGAGGTATAGGAAAAGGGACAGAAGCTGTACCTTTGCACAGGATCAATTTAAAATGTGACCTGGTATCTGGACCTGTTGAAGTAGGGGTGCGGTCAGAATTACCGAGAGACGGCGTGGACGTCTTTCTTGGAAATGATTTAGCAGGTGGTGACGTGTGATCAGCAGTGAAGCTGACAAGCAAGCCTGTGAGTGCTGAGGACCCGCCCCTAGATTCTAAGATCTATCCCGCATGCGCAATCACCGGCAGCGTGTCGGGAAAGGCGACTGAGAAAGAAGACAGTTTAAATGAGTCCACTGTTGATTTGGCTGAGACGTTTTTACCGACCCTGTACCTAGAGGGGTTAGAGATTGTTAAAGCGGAGAATAGGGAGGTGAAAGAAGGTAAAGGAGAGGAGGTAGATTTACCCTTAGCCAAGAGGGAATTTATAGAGGCACAGAGTAAGGATGAGAAACAGATGAGGCAGTTAGGAGGTCCAGCGTTGGACACGGATAATCTGTCTGGCTTGACAGAATTGTTTGAAGAAGTTGAAAAATTTAAATGTGTTCCCGATAATGATATAGGGGCAGTCCTAGATGAAAAGGATGCCATTACCTTGAAGGAGTCTGCTGGGTTAGCGGACGAGATTGCTTTAACCCGCAAGGTTGAGTTTACTCCGAAGGGGAGTTGCCCAGAGAGTAACTGGGAGGATCAGGGAAACATAGAATTTGAAAAGTGGACTGGTATTGGAGGCCTAGAAGAGGCAGATGTCCCGTTTGCTTGTGTTCAGGTTGTTGGAAGTACCTGTGGAGACACAGGATACTGAACCTAGTGTTGAAGCTCAGAAAAAGTCTGAGGTATCTGATTTAGTTGAAAAGGAATGCAGTCCTTTTGGGTCAGATGGACTTGGTTTAGTGAAGAAAGGGTTAACCTTGGTACCAGTGGAAAGTGAGAATTCTCAGTTGTTTGTATTAAAAGGTGTGTTACAAGTGAGTGAGGAGATGAAAGCTGGTGATGTGAATATTATTGAAGGAGAAGGGAATGGTGTTGTTCCTAAATTGAATAAAGAAAATTTAAAGTCTGGATTGGTTTTAGAAGCAGTAACCAGGCTGAAGGAAAAATGGCTTGTTAACAAGGTGCCTGTGAATCAATTACAGTTTGTTTTGCAATTTAAAGGTAAACAACTGCCTGATGTTATTCAAGGAGGTGATTTGGAGAGACAGAACCAAAAGTGTTGTTTTGACAAAGAGGGATGTTAAACTGAAAACTAATAGAATGAAGGGTCCTGAAGATAGAATTAATGACTTGCTCAAAAATAAAGAATTGTGTGGAAGTTCAGAGAATGGGCTAAGTTTGGAAAACATTGGTGATAAGATAACTCCTATGAAAGGAGTATGTGAAGGCCTAGTCCACACTGGTGAGCAAGCTAACCATGTGAGAGTTCAGTGGAAAAGGGGCAAAGGTTGACCAGGTGCCACGTTGAATGGCAGGATCTGGTTTTGAGGGAATTTGACAAAGCATGTGAATAATCAAGACAACACCATGGAAGATTGACTGTTGGGTTTGAAAGTAAAATGGAGATTGGTATTTGCACAAACTTCTGTAATGTACCACAGTATAGTTACACATGCATTGGTTCACATTTTGTAGTGTGCACTTGGGCTAGGATCACAGTCCATTGGTATTTTGTTTTTGCTGACGAAAAGAAAGGAGGTGGGCGGTTGTTGGATTGGAGTCTGATGCTACAGGAATTTGATGTTGAGATACAACATATTAAAGTTGATGCTAAGTTGAATGTATAATTGTATTACCTTTGTAGTTAAGAACACTTCTGTATTTTTGTTAAACCCTGTGATCCTGTAAGAAGCTGTATTATTTAATTTTCACCTTAGTGAAAATTCTCAGAAGGATGGGGGTGTTACGAAGGATGAACAGCTCTGATGGGCAGGAGGGTGCAGAGTTGCCCATGTCCCCCCCCCTTGGAGAATCACAAACCGTTACTGTTGCTATGCTGTTAATGAGAGAGAAAGATGTAATAGAAAACATGCTGGAATTGGAACATCTGCTGCAGATAAGACAGAGAGATAAAGCAGAGGAGTGAGACTTGTTGATCCACCATATTATGACTTCTGAAAGACTTATGGCTTCTGAGAGGGTTGATCACCTTGTACCATTCTGTTCATTAAAATTCCTCAGTGGACAGCCGGAGTGGGCTGGTTTGATGGACACAGCCATTCAAAATTGATGGACAACTGAGACCCCGTGAGAAGGGATAAAAGTGAGGTCTGGGGAGACACCCTTCAGACACACCCGGAGACACACTATCGCGCACTGTTTGAGTGTTGGAACCCACGTGAAGGTGTGGGGCATCGGAGACCGAAAAAAGGCATCGGTCAGTTTAACTCACGGTGTTATAGCAGGACCGGTGGGGGCTTGTGTGTGTGTCCACTCATGCCAGAGTGACGAGTCCACCACAGAAGAAAGGTCTAGCTGAAGGACAGAGGGGTCATACCTGAATGGCCACAACACATCAACGGATCAGGAACGTAAAGGAAGGTTTGCCTGCCTGTAGCTGTTACATCTTGCTCGCTCTCTCTCTCTCTCTCTCCAATAATTACAACACAACGACCAACATCTACCTCAGCACGTATGAACTGAACTGAACTTTATACTCACATATGACAATTCATTATCCACGAGACATTGACAGAGCTTGTTTATTATTTATTACTATTATACCCACACTTTTAGGTTTAGTATTGCTAACGTGTATTATCTATAGTTGCATTATTGATATTGATTTGTGTACTTTACTAATAAAAACTGTTTGAAAATAGTACCAGACTCCAACGGATACTCTGCTGATTCTTTCTCTGCTGGTTAGACACCCAGTTACATCTTAGATGTGTGTGTTTTTGTAATGCGCATCTATGAATATTTAGAATGGACTGACAAAAAATATAAATATATACTTTTGTCTTTATCTAGTAATGGAAGGATATGATAAATTATAGTGCAACAAGGAAAAACTCTCAGATTTCGTGAACTTTTTTCCAGCTGCATTATAATCCATCTGCGCTGCAACAAAGGCTCCGTGACGCGAGCATTTTAATCACTGCGCAGCCGCACACCGGCGCAGCTCAGAAGGAACAGTGACAGTCTCTCTCTCCAGGTTACCCCCAACTGCCTTGCCAGCGACAACCTGTTGTTGGAAACAGGAAAGTCGCACAAATCAGCACCAAATCTCACCCATATTCAAATTCGAGATAGGTGAGGGCCCGTCTAAATGGAAAATGCACTAAATGGCCGTGTTATTAGTTACAACTGTACATCCGATCATTAATGGGAATCTGTTAATCGCGTGGCAGCAACTCAAAGGATAAAACATGCAGATATGTTCAAGGGGTTCAGTTCCTGTTCAGGCGAAACATCGGAATCTGGAATAAATGTGGTCTAAGTGACCTTGACCGTGGAATGATATCTGGTGCCAGACAGGGTAGCATGAGCATTACGGAAACTGATCATCTCCTTGGATTTTCACGCACAATTCGCTCGGTTTACAGCGAATGGTGCGAAAACGAAATGAAAGGAAATCCAGTGAGCAGCAGTTCTGAGGGTGAAAACGCCTTGTTAATGGGAGAGATCGAGGAGATTGACCAGACTGATTAAATCCGACAGGAAGGTGACAGTAACTTAAATAGCCATGCGCTCCAAAGCCAGGGTGCAGAAGAGCGTCACTGAACACCGAACATCGGATTTGGACGGGGTACAGCCGCGGTAAACCCCGAAAGTACACTCAGTGGCCACATTATTAGGTATGGGAAGTAGTTAAGAATTGTCCACTAAGTGTAGACGTCCACAATTTTAACAACTGCCAGTGAGATTTACTACACAATTTTTAAAATTTTAAATATAACTGCCAGATATACACCGACTTTGCTCACAAAATTCTTCCTTAATCTCCACATTGTCCAGCACACAGGCCCGCTCTACTTCGACCTCTTCTCGATCAAGATCCTCTTCATTTGTGAAAACTGAAGCAAATTACTAACTAATTAGTAAATTAGTAACAGGACATTCGCCCCATCAGTCCTGTTCCGTCATTGTCTTTGATCACAGCTGGACCGTGATCTCAGTGACACATCCCTGTGACCGTCGGCAACACTTCACTCCGTTGCCTGTCCAGAATCTGTGTTCAGCGGAATTAAACGCATTGAAAGAAAGCTCTGCTTCTTTTTTCATTTGAGGAAGAGAATTTCAAAGAGAAACCAGTTCCGACTCAGAAAAATAACCCCATCTATCTCCTTTTGCTTCAGCGCACCCTACAGTAGCAAACATGCATTCCTGTTCAGAATCGGCGTGATGTTCATTATCCCTTGCAATGGATCTATACATTTATCTAAACACCAGCGGATAAAATCTCTTCAACTTCATCTAAATAACAGCGCATACAATCAGCTCCCCGTCTTTATCGACTTCCAGCGAACACAGAGTAGAGGTCAGCATTGAAGCGGACGGGGAACAGCAGCAGATGCTCCCGGACATGCACTCAGTGGCCACATTATTAGGTACAGGAGGTACATAGTAAAGCGCCCACTGAGTGTAACCATATAAAATAATATAACCATATAACAATCACAGCACGGAAACAGGCCATTCCGGCCCTCCTAGTCCTTGCCGAACTCTTAATCTCACCTGGTCCCACCTACCCGCACTCAGCCCATAAACCTCCACTCCTTTCCTGTCCATATACCTATCCAATTTTACCTTAAATGACACAACTGAACTGGCCTCTACTACTTCTACAGGAAGCTCATTCCACACAGCTATCACTCTCTGAGTAAAGAAATACCCCCTCGTGTTTCCCTTAAACTTTTGCCCCCTAACTCTCAAATCATGTCCTCTCGTTTGAATCTCCCCTACTCTCAATGGAAACAGCCTATTCACGTCAACTCTATCTATCCCTCTAAAAAATTTAAATACCTCGATCAAATCCCCCCTCAACCTTCTACACTCCAATGAATAGAGACCTAACTTGTTCAATCTTTCTCTGTAACTTAAGTGCTGAAACCCAGGTAACATCCTAGTAAATCGTCTCTGCACTCTCTCTAATTTATTGATATCTTTCCTATAATTCGGTGACCAGAACTGTACACAATATTCCAAATTTAGCCTTTCCAATGCCTTGTACAATTTTAACATTACATCCCAACTTCTGTACTCAATGCTCTGATTTATAAAGGCCAGTGTTCCAAAAGCCTTCTTCATCACCCTATCTACATGAGACTCCACCTTCAGGGAACTATGCACTGTTATTCCTAGATCTCTCTGTTCCACTGCATTCCTCAATGCCCTACCATTTACCCTGTATGTTCTATTTGGATTATTCCTGCCAAAGTGTAGAACCTCACACTTCTTAGCATTAAACTCCATCTGCCAACGTTCAGCCCATTCTTCTAACCGGCATAAATCTCCCTGCAAGCTTTGAAAACCCACCTCATTATCCACAACACCTCCTACCTTAGTATCATCGGCATACTTACTAATCCAATTTACCACCCCATCATCCAGATCACTTATGTATATTACAAACAACATTGGGCCCAAAACAGATCCCCGAGGCACCCCGCTAGTCACCGGCCTCCATCCCGATAAACAATTATCCACCACTACTCTCTGGCATCTCCCATCTAGACACTGTTGAATCCATTTTATTACTCCAGCATTAATACCTAACGACTGAACCTTCTTAACTAACCTTCCATGTGGAACTTTGTCAAAGGCCTTGCTGAAGTCCATATAGACTACATCCACTGCCTTACCCTCGTCAACATTCCTCGTAACTTCTTCAAAAAATTCAATAAGGTTTGTCAAACATGACCTTCCACGCACAAATCCATGCTGGCTACTCCTAATAAGATCCTGTCTATCCAGATATTTATAAATACTATCTCTAAGAATACTTTCCATTAATTTACCCACCACTGATGTCAAACTGACAGGTCTATAATTGTCAGGCTTACTTCTAGAACCCTTTTTAAACAATGGAACCACATGAGCAATACACCAATCCTCCGGCACAATCCCCGTTTCTAATGACATCTGAAAGATCTCCGTCAGAGCTCCTGTTATCTCTCTACAAACTTCCATCAAGGTCCTGGGGAATATCCTGTCAGGAACCGGAGATTTATTCACTTTTAAATTTCTTAAAAGCGCCAGTACTTCCACCTCTTTAATTGTCATAGGTTCCATAACTTCCTTACTTGTTTCCCACACCTTACCCAATTCAATATCCTTCTCCTTAGTGAATACCGAAGAGAAGAAATCGTTCAAAGTCTCTCCCATCTCCCTCGGCTCCACACATAGCTGACCACCCTGATTCTCTAAGGGACCAATTTTATCCCTCACTATCCTCTTGCTTTTAATATAACTGTAGAAACCTTTCGGATTTACTTCCACCTTATTTGCCAAACCAAACTCGTATCTTCTTTTAGCTTTTCTAATCTCTTTCTTAAGATTCCTTTTACATTCTTTATATTCCTCGAGCAATTCCTTTACTCCATGCAGCCTATATCTATTGTAGACATCCCTCTTTTTCCGAAACAAGTTTCTAATATCCCTTGAAAACCATGGCGCTTTCAAACCTTTAACTTTTCCTTTCAACCTAACAGGAACATAAAGATTCTGTACCCTCATAATTTCACCCTTAAATGACCTCCATTTCTCTATTACATCCTTCCCATAAAACAACTTGACCCAATCCACTCTCTCTAAATCCCTGTCCATCTCCTCAAAGTTAGCCTTTCTCCACTCAAAAATCTCAACTCTAGGACCAGTCCTGTCCTTCTCCATAATTATATTGAAACTAATGCTATTGTGATCACTGGACCCGAAGTGCTCCCCAAGACATACACCTGTCAGCTGACCTATCGTATTCCCTAACAGGAGATCCAGCACTGCCCCATCTCTAGTCGGTACTTCTATATATTGTTGCAAAAAACTATCCTGCACACATTTCACAAACTCTAAACCATCCAGCCCTTTTACAGAATGAGCTTCTCAATCTATGAGAAAATTAAAATCTCCCACAATCACCACGTTGTGTTTACTACAAATATCTGCTATCTCCTTACACGTTTGCTCTTCCAACTCACGCACCTCATTAGGTGGCCTATAATACACTCCTAACAGTGTTACTACACCTTTCCTATTCCACAATTCCACCCAAATAGCCTCCCTAGAGGAGCTCTCTAATCTATCCTTCCAAAGTACCGCCATAAGATTTTCTCGGACAAGCAATGCAACACCTCCTCCTCTGGCCCCTCCTACTCTATCACACCTGAAGCAACTAAATCCAGGAATATTTAGTTGCCAATCACACCCTTCCTGCAACCATGTTTCACTAATAGCTACAACATCATAATTCCAGGTATCAATCCACGCTTTAAGCTCATCCACCTTTCTTACAATGCTCCTAGCATTACTATAGATACATTTAAGATACTCTCCCCCTCCTCCTGTCTTTTCATCCCTAACAATGCATTCAAATTTATTATCTTTTTCTTTCTTCTACCCTACATCTTCGGGCTGAGCGCATCCCTTCTCCATCACCTGCCTTTCCTCCCTCACACACTGTCTACTTACTTGCTCTACTGGTGAACTAACCTCCTCTCCCATAGTTTCCTCAAATTGATTTCCGCCCCCCCCCCATCTTACTAGTTTAAAGTCTGCCCTGTAGCCCCAGCAAACCTCCCCGCTAGGATATTGGTCCCCCCAGGATTGAAGTGTAACCCGTCCTTCTTGAACAGGTCACGCCTGCCCCAGAGGAGGTCCCAATGATCCAGAAACTTGAATCCCTGCCCCCTGCTCCAATCCCTCAGACACGCATTCATCCTCCACCTCATTCTATTCCTGTACTCACTGTCGCGTGGCACAGGCAGTAATCCCGAGATTACTACCTTTGCGGTCCTTCTTCTTAACTGCCTTCCTAACTCCCTATACTCTCGTTTCTGGACCTCTTCCCCTTTCCTACCTATGTCATTGGTACCTACATGTACCACGACCTCTGGCTTCAGGATATCTTGGACGCGATCAGAAAGGTCCCGAACCCTGGCACCAGGGAGGCAAACCACCATCCGGGACTCACGATCACCTCCACAGAACCGCCTGTCTGAACTCCTGACTATCGAGTCCCCTATTACTATGGTCCTCTTTCTTCTATCCCTACCCTTCTGAGCTACAGGGCCGTCCTCTGTGCCGGAGGCCCGGCCACTGTCACTTCCTCCAGGTAGGCTGTCCCCCCCAACAGTACTCAGAAATGAGTACTTATTGTCAAGGGGTACAGCCACTGGGGTACTCTCTAGTACCTGCCTCTTCCCCTTCCTGACCGTGACCCACCTATCTGCCTCCTGTGGCCCCGGAGTGACCACCTGCCTGTAACTCCTCTCTATCACCTCCTCACTCTCCCTGACCAGGCGAAGGTCATCGAGCTGCAGCTCCAGTTCCCTAACTCGGTCCCTCAGGAGCCGTAGTTCGGCGCACCTGGCGCAGATGTGGACGTCCGGGAGGCTCGGAGACTCCAGGATCTCCCACATCCGACACCGAGAACAACAAGCTGCCCTCACAAACATACTTCCCGAATAACTGAAAATAACAAGGAGAACTAAAAGATAAGCCTACTGTGCCCTCTTCCGCCTAAGCCCACTGAGCCCAAGCCTTACACTCTGCTCCCGGCTCACTCCGCTGCCCGCAAACGAAGCTGCTGGCTGCTTAAGGCTGCGTTCTTTTTATATCTTCCCTCCTTCCCAGGCCTCCTTCACGCGCCTGCGCAGTCCCGCCTCTCCGAACTCCGATCTGAGAAGCAATTTGAAAATGGCCGCCGCCGCACTTCCTCTCAAAGCCTCGCTGTCTCCTTCCAAAAGAGAATTTGCTATTTCTGTCTACGGTTAGTGAGAATTACACATTATTTGTCAATACCAATATCACTGCCAGATCTACCTCGTCTTCTCTAAAAAACACAGATACAGAATAATCGAACACACAGATCCGTAAAGCCGCGCAATTTCAATGATAATATTGATTTGGTGGAAATATTAGAAGTACTGCCGTTACAAGTAGGATTATTAAAACACCATAACATTCCCGAATACAGTCCATGTTCCTACCTGATGCAGGACTCCAGGGTCTGGTTTCAGTGAATCCGAGTATCTGAATTTTATGTCCCTAACAGTAAGTGAACACACCCTGAGCAATGTTCAGTTGATAACACACTCATAAACCAGAACTCCAGTCTATTCAGCATGTAACGCCACACCCTGTTCCACAACACTTGTGTTAAACCACACAAAGACTCACCTTGCTTGAAAGAGTCTTTCTAACTTGTGGTCCGAACTAGAATTAATACTTCAGTGCGCAACATTTTACCACCTCCAGAGAGGAATCAGAACCCGTATCCTGGTTCCGTTCGGTTGGTGCCGTCGCTTTGAGTTATTATTCACCTTGGGACCAGTTTATTGTCAGATTATAAACTCCAGCGACAGCTCAGGGCAAAGATCGCTGTGGGTTTATTGCACAGAGTGAGCAGAAGCAAGGGCGCTCTCAACTCTGATGAAATATTATGCATTTGGAATAATGTTCTCTTTTGATCAGCGGACATTCCCTTTCTCCAAATGTAACTGTGCCCCTGTAGCCTGGAGCTCCACTGATTTTAAGTTTGCCCATTGAAAAGCCATCTTTAACAGTTGCCCGCAGTTGTTACCTTTGGGTAATGGGCAATTGGGAAGCGGTTGTGCCGAGATTACCATCTCCCAGAGATAACAACCGGTCAAAGTCGACAGCAAGATAAGGATGCCCTTCTCCTTCAGTTTATTGTTCACTCACTGGAAACAAATTGCAGGATCACAGCGCCATCATATGACATTTAGACCATTTCCTGCTGGTGAATTTGCCTGATATCGCATTTACTTTACACATACAGCAACCGTTTTTCATCAGTGAGTGATGGAAGAACTCGAAAAATTAAACTCGCTGGGTCTCTTATTTGTCAGAGGTTGTTGCTGGCATATTGAATTAATAGCAGGATATTGGGCTATTTTTATTTGAAGAAATAACAGTCGGGTTAGAGAGAGGTGAATAAGTTGATGTTAGGTACTTGGATTTTCGAAAGACCTTTGACAATGTGCCACACTCGAGGCTGCTTAGCTAGGAGCCCATGGTATTACAGGAAGAATTCCAGCATTGATAAATCAGTGCCTGATTAGAAGGAGGTCTTATGGTCTGGCAGTGGGAAGACATGTTTTGTCAGTTCTGAAAACGAGTTGAATGTACCATAACCTTCAGACTAAATCGGAAAACCATTCTAGGGTATTTGAAATGTCAGAAGCAGCGGAGATGTGATCGCTATAGGGAGAAGCACTGTCGACGTTCCCGGCCGAGACCC
Source organism: Hemitrygon akajei (assembly GCF_048418815.1). Taxonomy (NCBI): domain Eukaryota; kingdom Metazoa; phylum Chordata; class Chondrichthyes; order Myliobatiformes; family Dasyatidae; genus Hemitrygon; species Hemitrygon akajei. The sequence goes on along the minus strand of NW_027331938.1, from coordinate 957,329 downwards.
TTCGTCAGGTAATTCCAAATTACCCGGTGATTAACAGATGTGAGACACGTAACAGGCGTCGACATTCAGCAAGTCATTGTATTCAGAGGAACAACTGTCATGGGCCTGTGGCCTTATGAAACAGATAAACAGTCTACAAATTCTCATTGACACGATGTCTGACGCCGAATAAGTAAATCTCGCCCGTATTCGGTCTCACCAACTTTATTTCCTTCTGGTTGCAAAGGTAATCCACATGAATTGTGTATTGTTTCCTCAGATGACATCACTGGTGAATAGAAGAGGACGGTTGACAGGGAATTCACACATGAGAAGGACAACCATCGTTGAAGAAGCCACCTCTCAAAACATCTCTTACTTTTTATGTGTGTAGAGGGTTTCGTATGTCACTGCGTATGTTAATCAAAATGGCTTCTTTGTTATGTAACTGCAGAGAGAGAGCTTTCTCTGGCAGCTAGTTTGGGTTATAGTTACTGACCATGAGACTGGTATCCATTTGTTAACCAATTGGGATATCTGTTATTGTTTCTTGTGGGTCTGCGAGCTGTGGTTTCGCGGTATTTGGGGAGTTGGAGAGGAGATCGGGAGGAAGGCGGACGGTCTGGAGGCGCTGTGGTCGATCACTGCGGGTGGTCCCAGGCGCGCGGGTCGTGGAGGTCGGAGAGGATCGAATAGCGGACCGCAGTCTTCGATGGTTGAGCTCCAACGACTGTGCACTGAACCCTGATAAGTTCTGGCACATTTTTCTTTCCTTTCTTCTCTTTGATATATATTGTATCGCTATTAAACACTTGGTCCTAGTAAGATATATAAAGGGTATTCTGTGAAAGTACCTGGTGTGCGGTTTGATAGTGTGTGTGCGAGATTTTGCTCAGGTGCACGTCACTGCATCCACGTACACGGGAGGCCCGTTTTGGTGGGTGGACGGAATTTCCCCGGGACATACACCAGCCGATTGCGTGAGGGTTACATTTACAACCGTTGTCCATGACTCCCCCACATGTCTGCCAGGTGTCACATCTTCACTCCGGGATATCACTGAAGATCGAGACTCATTTTGTATCGAAGCCGCTGAGTTCTCTCACCTCAATCCAGACTCCTACATCCAATGACGTCACCCTCATGGGTTCACCACCCTCATGCTTCCACCAACATTCGCCTCTCAACTTCGCCCTGCGATATAGAAACATTGATACACAGAAAACCTGCAGCGCATTGCAGGCCCTTCGGCCCACAAAGAATGAACGAGAGTTAAATATTAGCACCCCAAAGCCCCCTCCCCCAGCTCTCACCCCCACACCCCCTCATAAGCGGCAGCGCGCAACCATCCCCTCTCCGCCCCCACCGGCAAAAATGCCATCGGCACCCCCACCGATCACCGATCAACAGCAAAGACACAGACTTGCAGTTACCCCGAAGAGTTCGCCTTTCACCCGGTATTCGATATTCCACAGGTTCTCTCCCTAATCAGGGAGGAAGAGGGGCGAACATTTTCCCACCTTGACGGGAGTGGCCACCCCGATGCCCGTTTCTACAGCCAGCAGTTGCCAGGAACCACTTTCTCGCCCTCCGCCGCACACCGCGGTCACAGAGGCACAAGGTGCATTTGGACTGCGCGGGAGGTGCGGGTGTGGGGGGTCCAAACATGGGCTTGTAGAAGGGATTTTCCAGGCACTGGGAAGTGCAGAATTAGCGGTCGGGTTTGTGAAATAAACAACAATGTAGCGTAATCAGGGAGTCATGGGAAGTATAATAACACATTGTGGTGACCAATACTCAGTGAATTATCAAATTCTCACCCGGACCATGACCGTGAGTAGAACATTAATACCAGGCTGACGTGTTTGAGGTGTCTGAAATGTTGACAAAATGCAACACGCGGTCGGTGATTGAATAAACACGCGGATGTCTGATGGGATTGCAGAAGGTGCATCCTTTGTTGTTGAACACGTGTCTCTTCAACGCTGTTATTCTCATGCATTATAAGCGGCTGGTGCGTGGATGTGTCAAGGGCGCTCAGGTAAAATGGCCCCGAGTTAGAATCGCCTTCCCTTTCCGCGTCCATGGTTGCTATCTGACCAATTGACTCTGTCCTGGATTATATATTTTGCATCAGAAAACATGTTAAATCCTATTCAACTCAGATGCTCCACCATAGCGCAGCTGGTTGCAGTTAACTGGCCATTTTCAGATCATATTGAATAGAAACTTCAGATCACCATTTCCCCCGTACCCTGACTAACCCATCACTCAAAAACCACGCCAGAAGTTCCGGATTGGCCAGAAGCTTTGATGCCATTTTCCAACCTCTCTCCTTAGTGTCCAAAGCTCATTCAAACTATCCGACCTGAATATCATCTGAATTTCAAACCCACTATCTCTTCGTCAGAAATTAAAAGAAAAAAGATTGGCAACAGACGGTCTAAGGAACTTATTCCTTCTTTCTGACTGACTCCCTGTGCTGAGGGCCGTGAACCCTGTCTGCAGTGCAATCAGGAGCTGTACATCTGTGCTCTTGTCCAACCAAGTCCCCGCAAGTCACCACGTGGTTCACTGTGGTGACGTCATCATTGGCAAATCCTAACTGCAGCTGACAAATACTCATCAGTTAATTGTTCCCAAACCACGTTTATACGAGTTGCAATTTCATTAATGACTTACTTTAATCCATAAAGGATATCGGGCGGACTGTTGAAGTGAACGCACTTACATTTCTAAAGTGAACTCAGGTCGGCCAGTCGGCAGATAGAGCCTGTTCCCCTGCGTCAGGAGATCTCGGCCGATCAGACTGCAGCCTCAGACTTACAGTTGGTGGGCATCAGAAACGGACGGACACGACTGCACTCTGTGATAACTAACACCGTAACTGCCATATCTTTGCCAGCTTGCAGAAGTGAATTGGAGACGTGAACCAGAACTCGTTTACGTGGAGTTTCTATGCTCCCGTCTAAGAGACACCGCACTGAAACAAAAAACAATCTGTTCTGAGATTCCCAATCTGTTTAATCAGTGCTTGCATTCAATGAAAGGCAGCTTTGCAAATATGGATATTTAGAAGACATTGTCAAGGGTTAAACGAGTTCACAGAGGTAAATTGAAGAAGAAAGCAAATGACACAGGAAGTTGGCGAATATTATTTCGTACTTGTGGGAGAACAGGTGCGGAGAGAAAGCAGACTCTGAAGGAAATTAACATATATTTATAAGCACGACTCTTGGATGTGAACCAGAACTTGTTTACTCAGAGAGTTTCCATGTTCTAGTTTGAGAGAGACCACACTGAAAAAAAATCCCCCTACAGATAAAGTTCTAAAGATTCCCAATCTATATAAACTGTGCTGCCTTCAACAAAAGCCAGGTTTGCAATTGTGAATGCTTAGAAAAGACTGACAAAGGTTAAAAGAGAATACAACAGTAAAATGAGGAAGGCGGCAAATAGCTGAGGAGGTTGGCGCATATTATTTTGTACTTGTGTGGAAAGCGGAACTTTATGGGGGAACAGGTGCGGACAGAAAGCTGAGTCTAAATGATACTGACATATGTTTATAAGCTTGACTCTTGGATCTGAACATCTGCAACAGGAGGTTTTACAATGTATCACAATGGAGTGTGTGGAACCTTTGGTTTAGTGTGTGTGTGTAATGCAAGGTGGAGTCTCAGGCGGGAGGGTAATTAAGCTTAGTAACAGGGGGAGGAGTGTTTGCTGTGTGCAGGCGGTTCTAGGTAGCTCCGAAGTAGATTGCAGGTGGAACTCACGTCTTTTGTTTTGAGAATTACAGAAAAGAAATAACCCTTCAGCATACGTCATGAAATTTGGTATCTTAGCGGCAGCAGTACAATGCAATGCAATATGATATTGAAAAAAATACATGAGGATAAATAATTACGGACAGAATATATATAAATGTTTATGTATATATATGTGTGTGTGTGTGTGTGTGTGTGTGTGTGTGTGTGTGTGTGTGTGTGTGTGTGTGTGTGTGTGTGAGTGTGTGTGTGTGTGTGTGTGTGTGTGTGTATTTAAATTTAAATTATAGAAAAGCACAAATAATTTAAATAGTGAGGTAATGTTCATGGGTTAAATGTCCAATTAGTAATCGTATTGCCGAGGGGTAGAATCAGTTCCTGAAGCGTTGAGGGTGTGACTTCAGGCTTCTGTACCTCCTAACAGATGGCAGCAGTGAGAGGGGGGGATGCCTTGAGTGCCGGGTTTCCTTTCCGATGGACGCCCCCTTTCTGCGGCACCGCTCCTTGAAGATGTCTTGGAGACTGCGAAGGCTGGTGTCGATGAAGATTTTACAACTTCCTGTAGCTTCTTACGACCCTCCGCAGTTTGCAATCATCCTTCCACCACCCCCGATATGGCACTGCAGCCTGTCAGAATCCTCACCACGGCACATCTGTGGAGGTTTTCCAGTGTTTTATGCGACAAAGCAAGGATCTTCAAACTCCTTATAAAAATATAGTCGCATCAATGTGTTGAGACCAGGTTAGATCCTCAGAGATGCTGACGCCGAGGAATTTAAAATTGCATACTTTCTCCACTTCTGATCCCTCCCTGAGAATTGGCCCGTGTTCCCTCATCCTACCCTTTCTCAAGTCCACAATCAGCTTTATGGTCTCCCTGACACGAAGTGCAAACCTGCTGCTGTGACATCACTTAACCAGCAGGTGTCGCAGCAGCAACACCTCCCTGTATTTCCCTGCATTCATTTGACCCTCTAACATCACAAGCCTTTCATGGCGCGCTGCAGCGAGGCATCCCCACAGCGTAATATAGCGACCACCATGCTTCACGGTAGGGATGGTGCATTTTTGATGATGTGCGGTGTGTGACTTTCGGCAAACACAGCATTATGTCTGATGGGCAAAAAGCCCAGTTTTGGTTTCATCAGACCATAGAACCTTCCTCCAGCTGACGTGAGAGTCTCCCACATACCTTCTGGCAGCTCTATGTGCGATTTCATGTGGCTATGTCTTCTTTTTCAACAGTGGTTTTCTCTGTGTCTCTGCCCCATAAAGCTGCGACCGGTGAAGCACCTGGGTAACAGTTGTTGTGTGAGCATTCTCTCCCATCTCAGACACTGAAGGATGCAACTCCTCCAGACTTGCCATATATCTCTTGGTGGTCTCCCTCCCTTGTCCCCTTCTTGAGCGGTCACTGCGTTTCTAAGGACGGCCTGCTCTGGTCAAATTTATAGCTGTGCCATATTCTTTCCATTTCCTACGTTTGACTTAACTGCACTCCAAGGAATATTCAGTGACTTGGAACCCATTCCTGACATGTGCTTTTCCATCTCCTTTCCGTGGACCTGTTTGGAGTGTTCATTTGTCCTCCTGGTGTAATTTTTTTGCCGGGGTCCATTCTAACAGCAGCTGGACCTTCCTGATGCAGGTGTATTTGTTCAGCTGGACTGTATGGAGGTCTCCAAAAACGTATCTCCGTTTAACTAATTCTGGGACTTCTGAAATGAACTGACCGCATCAAAATGATTTGGTCTGTCCTATTAACGGTGGGGGAGGGGAATATTCATGCAATCAATTATTTTGTGTTTATTTTTCTTGTTATTTAAGATCGCTTTGTGGAGATCGGTTTTCACTTTAACCCGAACACACACACACACACACACACACACACACACACACACACACACACACACACACACACACACACACACACACACACACACACACACACACACACACACACACACACACACACACTTGTTGATCTGTGTCAAAAATGCCGAATTAATTCAAAGATTCTGTGATTCAAAGCTGTACAGCAATAAATCATGAAAGCTGGTGAAGACTTTAATTGGACACTGTAGTTGGTTGATTTTATATTTTTCCCATGAGATTGAATGAAACCTGTAGCGAACGAGTGTAGTTGATGTTCTTATTTCCAGATTCATGATTCAAACGTAAATTAGTGTAACTCCATATTTTCTATGTGATTTTTTTTCCTTTTCTTTTTTTTTGGAGAAATTCCCCTGATTCTCAGTCGGGGAGAATGGAAGATATGGTTCCATGGCCGCCATCTGTTTGGAACAGTCGGTCCAACCCCAAATCCTCCAAATCACGATAACCATGTACAATGAATATCCTGGCGGGGTGGTTTGTTAATGCTATTGGGGAGGGCTTAAGCTACATATACAGGGGCGGGGGAGCGAAAAGAAGAGGCAGAAGATCGGGCGGTCGGGGCACAAGTAGAGACAGTATGCAGGGAGTTTGTGAGGCAGGACTGGCTGATGACAGAACAGGGATTCACTCAGCCTAATGGTCTGAGATGCGTCTATTTTCATGCACGGAGTATCATACACAAGGCGAATGTACTTAGAGCGCGGATCAATACGTAGGACAATGACGTTGTGGCCGTCACAGAGACGTCGATATCTCAGTGGCCGGAATGTGGAGCGTGCCGGGCATTAGACGTTTGGAAAAAGAAACGGAAGGAGGCAAAAGAGGTGAGGGCGTGGCATTGCTAATCAGGGATATTGTCAGGGTTGCAGGAAAGGAGGAATTCATGGAAGGATTATCCACTGAGTCAGTGTGGGTGGAAAGCAGAAACAGGAGGGAGGTAAAAGCCCTACTGGGTGTTATTATAGACCCCGCCCACCCCAATTGGAACAGGGACATCGAGGAGCAAATAGAGAAACAAATTGTGGAGCAGTGAAATAATAATGGGGCTGTTCTGATGGGAGATTTTAACTTTCCTAATATTGACTGGCGTCTCCTTCGAGCAAGGCGTTTAGATGAGGTGCAGTGTGTTGGATGTGCTGGGGAAGTTTTCCTGACGCAATATGTAGATAGGCTAACTGGGGGAGAGGATGTACCTGACCTGGTATTGGAATATTAACACTGTGAGTTGTCAGACCCCTCGGTTGGAGACCATTTTTGAGCTAGTGATCACAATTCTGTCTCTTTACCATAGCGCTCGAGAAGGATTGGAGCAGACAATTTGGGAAATCTTCTAATTGGGATAGGGGGTAAATATGATGCTATCAGGCAGGAACTTGGGAGCATAAATTGGGAGCAGGTGTTCTCAGGGGAATCCATGGCAGAAATGTGGCAAATGTTCAGGAAACATTTACTCTGCAGAGGAGCGTTGCATTGAGCCAGGGAACGGATGGTCCAGCTAAACAACCATGATGTACAAAGGATGTAGAAAGGGCAGCGTAAAGGAAACGGGGTGCTGTCAGAGCTCTAGAAAATTACAAGGATGCCAGGAAGGAGCCTACAAATGAAATTAGGAAAGCTGGACCAATTGACTATGTCGTGGATTGTATGTTTTGTATCAGAAAGCATTTCAAAACCTTTTCCTCTGAGGTGCGCCACCATAGTGCAGCCGGTCGCGGGTCACTGGGGCAGCAGGTCCATTGGCCATTATCAGATCATATTAAATAGTAACGTCAGATGACCATTTCCCCTCCGCCCGCACGGTAAATAAAATATCACTCAAGAACCTCGTGGCTGATTGGCCAGAAGCGTTGATGTAACGTTCTAAATCGCCCGGTCAGTGTCCAGAGGTTTTTCAAACTATCTCTCCGAAATATCTTCAGAATTTCAAGTCCTCTATCTCTTGGTCGAGAATTAAAAGAAAAAAAAAACAGATAGGTAACAGACATTGTAAAGAAATTATTACTTCTTTCTGATTGGCTCCCTATATTGAGGACCGTGAACCCTGTCTGCATTGTAATCAGAAGCTGTGTATCTGTGATCTTGTCCAACCAAAGCCCCGCAAGTTCCCACGTGGTTCACTCTGGTGACGTCAGTGTTGGCAATTCCTCATTGCAGCTCACAAATGCTCACAAATCTTCCCTCATTCTCCTACACTCCAGGAAATAAAGTCCTAACCTATTCAACCTTTCTCTATAACTCAGTTTCTCAAGTCCTGCCAACATCCTCGTAAACCTCTGCAGTATTTCAACCTTATTAATATCTTTCTTGTAATTCTGTGACCAAAACTGCACAAAGTACTCTAGATTCGGCCTCACCAATGTCTCATACAACCTCACCATAACATTTCAACTCTTATACTCAATACTTTGATTTATAAAGGCCAATGTTCCGAAAGCTATCTTTACTGCCCTATCTACCTGTGACGCCACTTTTAGGGAATTTTTTACGTGTATTCCTAGATCCCTGTGTTCTACTGCACTCCTCAATGCCCTACCATTTACCTTGTATGTTCTACCTTGGTTTTTCCTTCCAAAGTACAATACCTCCTACTTGTCTGTATTACACTACGTCTGCCATTTTTCAGCCCATTTTCCAGCTGGTCCAGATCCTTCTGCAAGCTTTGAAAACCTTCTTCAGTGTCCATTACACCTCCAGTATTTGTATCATCAGCAAAGAAAAGCCAGCTTTACAATTATGAATATTTAGAAAAAATTGTCAAGTGTTAAAATTCCGTTCTTTGCAAAAGAGCGCACAGAAGTAAATTGAGGAAGAAGGCAAATAGCTGAGGAGGTTGGCGCATATTGTGTTGTACTTGTGGGGAAGGTGGATCTTTGTGGGGGAACAGGTGAGGAGAGAAAGCAGAGTCTAAATGAAATTGACATATGTTTATAAGCTCGACTCTTGGATCTGACCATCTGCAACAGGAAGTTTCACAAGGTCTGACAATGGAGTGTGTTGTACCTTTGGTTGTCCTCTTCTCCAATTCCTTATGTTTTACCGAAGTTACTACAAAGCGCGGTGAAGGAGACTCTGCTATTTCATTAAAGCGGAAGAAGGAGAAACGGAGAAATGAGGCGAGGTAAGTTTGACCTCTAGCTTGGGGAATTTGCAGCGGTCTATTATTGAAGAAACAGAACATGCACCTGCGAAATTAAGCACTACAGCAGGTCACGTACAAAGTGTATTTCTGAAAAGGACAGGAGAGAGAGTGTGAAAATAGTGGACACAATAAATGTTGAGATATCAGCGGTCAGGCAATATCTGAGAAGGGCAATGAGCCGTCACGGGTCGTGTCGAGACCCTGCAGCGATACTGAACACCACCAGGGCAGTGAGATAGTTTACAAAGTCGGCTGGTGCAAGATCTAGTGTGGGATAAGTGATCCAGCAGCGAGGCTTTGATGGGCATTTGCTTCGAGCAGAGAGTCGAAATGGTGTTAGAAAATGTATCAAGGAATTCTCCACTGTCATCGCCTGTCATCTTCTGAATGATAAAGAGGGAGATATTTATATAAAGAGTCGAGCGTGGAGGGTGCGATGGCAGCTGACACGTGACAGAGGTATCCAGTTAAACGCGGCTGATTGGAAAATGGGAGTGACGTCAGATGTGTAAAAATGGAGACCACGGCAGGGGTTGAGAGGTCATGGACAGTGGTAACAAGGGGTGGTGGATATGTAATTTGATAGTAAAATCAGGATAAACCAGAGGACCCCTGGAGAGCGAAAAGGAGAGCAAATGCGCACTTTGAGCGAGAAGACACTGTGGGTGTGTGTGTGTGTGTAATGCAAGATGGAGTCAGAGGAGTGAGGGTAATTAAGCTCAGTAACAGGGCGCGGTGTTTGGTGTGTACAGGAGGTTCCAGGTGGCTCAGAAACAGACTTGCAGGTAGAGCTCACCTGTTTTGTTTTGTGATTTGTAGCAAAGAAACAGGCTGAAACAAATCATTAAACCAGGAAATTAATTTCAGTTATGAAATATATTCATTTTCATTTTTAAAATCTTTTTATTCATACATAATCTTCGACAGTAATAAGATGATACAGAGCTTCAACAATTAATAAAGCTGAAGAAAAAAACTTATCAAAAAAAGGATAATATATGATAATGAAATAAATTATATAAAGAAATGAAGGATAAAGAAACAAAAAAAAACAAAAAAACATTAGGAATCAACTCCCGGAGCAACACGACTTACCATCGTCCATATACATAAAAATTGAATCATCAACCGCCAATTCATGTTTATTTTAAATGAAATTGGAAGGAAACCATATAAAATAATTCAAATTAAATGATAATATTTGGCAAAAGAGCCCCATCCTCTCTCAAAATGAAATCGAGGATCAAAAGTTCTACTTCTGATTTTTTCCAAACTGAGATATAACATTACCTGAGAAAACCATTGCATTAAGGTAGGGACAGAGGTGTATTTCCATTTTAATAAAATAGCCCTTCTTGCCAAAAATGTAACAAATGCAATTACATGTTGGTCTGAAGATGAAATACCCTGAATATGATGCGGAACTATTCCAGATAGAGCAGTTAATGTATTAGATTGTAAATTAATTTTCAGAGCTTTAGAAATTGTAGAAAATTAAGATTTCCAAAAGGATATTAATGAAGGACATGACCAGAAAATTTGAGACAAAGTGGCTAATTCAGTTTTACACCTCTCGCAGTAATTGTCTATGTTAGGAAATACTTTAGATAGTCTCTCCTTTGTTAAATAATAACAGTGAACAATTTTAAATTGAACTAAACAGTGATTGGCACATATCAAAGAAGAACTGACAATTTTCAGAACTCGCAAACAATCTTCGTTAACAAAAGTCATATTAAGTTCTCTCTCTCAATCTTGTTTAACCTTTAGTGAGAGGTTATTGTTTGTAGTAAAAATAAATTATAAATTCTACCAATAGAACCTCTTACTAAAGGATTCATATTCAAAGTAGTATTGAGCAAATCAGATTCGTGCAAATATAGAAGCTTAGATAAGTATTATTGGAAAAAATGTCTAAACTGAAAATATTGCAAAAAGTGTGTATGAAAGAGAGAATATTTACTAATTAACTCTTCAAAAGTCATCAATCGACCATCACAATATAAATCAGCAAAAAACAGACCCCTTATTTCTCCATAATAGAAAAATGGGATCAGATATTGAAGGTTTAAATAAAACATATCGATATAAAGAGCTAGACAATTTAAATTGTTTAAAATTTAAAACAAAATGCGAAACTGAAACGAAATCCGTAAGGACTGTGTAACAACAGGATAGAGATTAAATTTGGAATTTTAGAGAGATGTAAAGGTAATGGAGCTCCGAATAGTGAGGTTAAATGAAATTGTTTGATAGCTTTTAATTCCAAATCAATCCAAGCTGGTTTTTGGCTCTTGTCTTGCCAATATAGCCAAAAACATAATTGACGAGTATTAACAGCCTAATAATACAGTCTAAAATTAGGAAGTGCAAGTCCGCCATCTTTTTTAGATTTTTGTAAATGATACTTATTAATTCTTGGTCTTTTGTTATTCCAAATAAAGGACGAATTAATACAGTCAACTTAATCTAATTTTTTTAATTAAAAAAGATAGGTATACGTTGAAAATTTATAAATATCTAGATAAAATCATCACTTTCACGACATGGATACGACCTATCAAAGAAAGTGTAAATGGTTTCCATCCAGAAAATAATTGTTTCATAAAGTCCATTAATGGAACTACATTAACTTTATAAAGATCTTTATATTTTTTAGTAATTATAATACCTAAATATTTAAAAGAATTAACAATTCTAAATTGAATATCGTTATATATGGAAACAGAAGCATTTAGTGTAAACAATGCACTTTTATTTAAGTCAGCTTATATCCTGAAAATTGTCTAAAATCATTTATTATGTCCAGACGATTAGGAATAGTTTCTTCAGTGTTCTAAATACAAACCAAAAGATCATCTGCGTAAAGAGAAATCTTATGTGTAGTCCCATTTATAGAGATATCATGAATATTTATAGCTTCACGAAGTATTATGGCCAAAGGCTCCCGTACAAGATTAAATAATAAAGGGCTTAATGGATATCGCTGTCTAGTACCTCGTGAAAGTGCAAAGAAGAGGACCTAATATTATTCTTAATTACAGTAGCAGTAGAATTCTTATAAATCATTTGAATCCATCCATTAAAATTATTACCAAAACAAAATTTTTCTAATACCTTAAACATATATGCCCACTAAACTCTGTCAAATGCCTTTTCTGCATCCAGAGAAATAATACGTTGGGGTTTCTTAGATAATGATGAATATATAATGTTAATCAATCTCGGAACATTGAAGTAAGAGTAACAGCCTTTAATAAAGCCTGTTTGAGCCATAGAAATAATTTTAGTTAAAAGGACTTCCAAATGGTTAGCCATTATCTTAGAGAGAATTTTTGCGTCCACATTTAATAATGAAATAGGCCTATATGATGAACATTCAGCAGGATCTTTATCTTTCTTAAGGATTAAGGAAACAGAAGCTTCATAAAAAGTAAAAGGTAAACTACCTTCCTCAAAAGATTCATGAAATATTTCCAAAACATATGGAGAGACAATTTGTTTTTTTGTAAAATCCTAACGAATAGCCATCAAGTCCAGGAGCTTTACCTAATTGCTTTCTGAATTTCATGCTCAGTAATTGGAGCATTAAGCATCTGTTGATCTTCAGCAGTAATTTGAAGAAATTAAATCTTATGTAAAAGCCTTCATTTTAGAGGAATCTGCTGGAAATTGAGATTTATAAAGATCAGAATAAAAATACTGAAAAATCTGATTAATGTCTTCATGGTTACTAACTAAATCCCCATTATCTTTACGAATCTTTAAAATTCGTCTTTTAACTCTAGCTGTCCCTAATTGGGAAGCTAAGAGCTTATTATTTTATCCCCAGAAATATAAAACTAAATTTTCGATTTAACCAAATATCCTTCAATAGGATAAGTTAGCGATAAGTTATATAGTTGTTGTAATTCTATTCTTCTTTTAAACAAATCAATATTTGGAGAGGTTGCAGTGGTGTAATCTAAATCTTTAATTTGTTTAGAAATTTTATCCAATTCCATTCTTGTCTGTTTCTTCAGCATACCTTCCTACGAAATAATCTGATCACGTAAATAAGCTTTTAATGTATCCCAAATCACTGACTTTGAAACGTTTCCTGTATTATTAAAGAGAAAAAAATATTTTATCTGAGTTTCAATAAACTCAACAAATTCTGAACTTTGTAACAAATGTTCTGGCAGGCGACGAAGTGGTCTTGTAGAAGCAAAAGTTTTCCGTTCAAATAATTAGTTTAAATGATATTGATTTTAAAAAGTGAAATTAAAATAGCGGAAAATAGAAATGATATGAAAAGGTGAGGTAATGTTCATGGGTTCAATGTCCATTTATAACCCGACGGCGACGTTGGGGGTGGGGGTGAAGCTGTTCTTGAATCCCTCAGCGTGTGTCTTCAGGTTTCTGTTCCTCCTTCTCGATCGCTGATGACGTTGAGAGGAGGGGATGTCCTGTGTGACGGGGTTCCTTTTTGATGAACGCCGCCTTTCTGCGGCACCTCTCCTTGAAGGTGTCTTGTTTAAAAAGGAGGATGGTGCCCATGACGATTTTACAACATCCATTAACTTTTTTCGATCCTCCGGAGATGCCAACCTACCCGCTACCCCCTTCCACTATCGCAGCGCAGCCAGTCCGAATGCCCCCACTGATCATCTGTAGACGTTTTCTAGTGTTTTAGTTGTCAAACCAAATTTCCTCGAACACTTAAGGCAATACTGCTGCATCAATGTGTTGGGACCATTTTAGATCCACAGACATCTTGACGCACAGGAGCTTGAAATTACTGATTTTCTCCATTTCTGATCCCCCTGTGAGAATTGGCCCGTGTTCCCCCATCTTACCCTTTCTGAAGTCCACAATCAGCTTTTTGGTCTCCGTGACACTAACAGCAAGCCTGATGCTGTGACATCACTCAACCAGCAGGTGTCGCTGCAGCAACACCTCCCTGTATTTCCCAGCATTCATTTTACCCTCTAACTTCACAAGCCTTCCAGGGCCTGCTGTAGTGAAGCATCGCCACGGCATGATGCAGCCACAACCATGCTTCACGGTTTTTGACGGTGTGCTGTGCTTGGCTCATGGCAAACTTAACATTTATTCTGATGGCCAAAATTTAGGTTAGGTAGTGCTAATGGGGAGATATTAAACAACATTTCGGAGGGGGCGAAGAGAAGAATTCACCACTCCAGCAATGGACGTTCCAACAATGGAGAATCCTTCTACATCTGGCTGGCCAATTCAGAGAAGAAGTACCATCATTGGTGACATCACCGCCAGGCGGCGCAACGCGTCCTCAGTTCATTGATAAGTAATATATGCATAAAATGTACATAGTATTTCGGTAAGTAAACAAGCGAATGAAAGAATAAATAAATCAATTAATGTCAAAGTAAATGAACTAACAAGTAAAAAAGGAATTATGAAGTCGCTTTCATGGGTCCATGGACTGTTCAGAAATCTGATTGCAGAAGATTTCGGTAAATCTCTGAGCGTGGGTCTTCAGAGTCATGTACCTACTTCCGGATAGACAATAGACAATAGACAGTTGGTGCAGGAGTAGGTCATTCGGCCTTTCTAGCCAGCACCGCCATTCAGTGTGATCATGGCTGATCATACACAATCAGTACCCCGTTCCTGCACTCTCCCCATATCCCTTGACCCCGCAAACTATAAAAGCTCTATCTAACTCTCTCTTGAATGCATCCAGAGACTTGGCCAACACTGCCTTCTGGGGCAGAGCATTCCACATATCCACCACTCTCTAGGTGAAAAAGTTTTTCCGCATCTCTGTTCTAAATGACCTACCCCTTATTCTTAAGGGACGGCGGTAAGGACACGAGAAAATATCCTGGATGATAGTAATGAGGCAATGGCTGGTAGTAATGGGAAGACAGCATATCCCGGATGGTAGTAATGAAACAAGAACATATTCCGGATGGTACTAATGGGAAGAAAGCATATTCTAATAGGGAAGGTAGATAACACAAATGTTTGTAATGAGACAAGAGAATATCCCTGCCGGTGATCGCCCTTAATTGTGGATCTGGTATTCCTGAGGAATCACCTTTTGAAGATTTTCTCGATTATGAAGAGGTTTGTGCTGTGATGAATGTGATTGTTGTACACAAGCCTCTGCAATCTGTGTCGATCCTGTGCATTGCAGCCTGCACACCAGACGGTGATGGAAACAGTCAGAATACTCTTCGCCTTGCATGTGCGAACATTTCCCAGTTTTTGGTGACATACCCATACCAAATCTCTTCAAGCTTTGTGGGCCGAAGGGTCTTTATTGTGCTGTAGGCTTTCTCTGTTTCTATGTTTCTATCACCTGACGGAATGCAGCCGCTGACATGCCTTTCTTTGCGAATGTATAACTATGTGAGGCCAAGCAGAGATTCTCTCAGAAGGAGCTTAAACCTGCTCACCCTCACCACCGCCGACCCTTCAATGAGGACTGGTGTGTGATCTCCCGACTTCTCCTTCGCGGCGTTCACAGTCACATCCTTGGTCTTGCTGTCCTTGTGTGCAAGATTATTGCGACGACAAAACTCAGCCAGCCTACCTATCCCAGATGGAGGTAGTTCTGAGGCAAATTCCACATGATCTGGTGGAGGACGACACCAGAGTATCGAGGGCCGAATAGCCTTCTGTTTCTCCAGCGTTTTAGGTTCGTTCATTCTTTGCCTTCTCGCTCTGCGCTCTAATCAGCTCCGGTTTTTCAGATAACGGGCTCTCGGGATCTCTCATGGAGACCAGGAAATGAGGCTCACTCTCCGAATGTAACAGAGACAGGCGCCGCTCTCTCGGGATCGCGTGGATGACGTTCACTTTACTCTCTCTCTTTCTCTTCATGTCGGTGGGTGAGAGAAACAATCTTTGAGATCAGTATCGGATTCCACACAGCAGCAGATAGTTGTAGAACAGCACACAGGATTTGATGCAGATTTGAGCAAAGTACAGACGCTCTGATCCAATCAGCGCTTCCGCTTGTGACGTCAGAACCCAGATATCTGACCCGCAAACCAGGAAGCGCGGCTCAGTCTCCGAGTGTAACAGAGATCGGCGCTGCTCTCTCGGGATGTCGGGACTGGCCTTCGCAGCTCTCGTTCTTTGTCTCCACATAACGGCGGGTGAGTGTCACTCTCTCTAACCACTGGTGATCATATAATCAACAGAACGACCCGTAGTTAAATGAATGAAGATGAGTTTTTAATGATCGATCTTACTGAGCTGAGAACAGATCCCTGGTATCCGTACAGATTGAGTTAAGTGCAGTTCCCAAGTCTATCCGCGTCTGTCGCTTTTCCCTCATATGATTTTCTCTTTCTCAGGTGAGTCCCAGCAGTTTACTATTATCGTTGAGCACAACCAGATAAATGTCACCGCTGGGGCTGATGCGCTGTTTTCAGTCCGGCCGTCAGGCAACATCAGCAGTGGAAGCTGGATTTTTAAAGGAGTTGCAGTCGCCCAGTGGATCGGTCAGACCGGGACTGTAGATAATGAGTACCGATCGCGGGCAGAGTTATTCACCTCCAACGGGTCGCTTCTGCTGAAGTCGGTGTACGTTTCTGACAGTGGGGAATACCGTGTGAATATGGTTCCGAACAGCGGCTCCCAAACCTCAGCGACCGTCACTCTACGTGTCACTGGTAAGTGAGACAGAGTCATGCGAACTCGGACTATAACTTTCATTTTATTCCTGTGGTGAAAGAATACAATACAACTTTTACGGTGGTCGCAGAACCTGGACTCCAGTGAACTCTGCCAGACCTGCTCTCGGACTGTTCAGTTCTCACTGTTGTGCGTGGCTGTGTATCGCCGTTTCTGTTTGCAGGCTGCTCGCACTTGTCCGTGCCGGATGTCAGTTCCGTCTTCAAGGCCATCAAGTAATCATTTTTGCTGTATTTTACTCTATCTTTTGCCGAACATGTCCCTACCTTAGAAATTACAAGGCTTATCCATAACCCTCTATTTTTCTAAGCTCCTTGTACCTATCCAGAAGTCTCTTAAAAGACCCTATCGTATCCGGCTCCACCACCGTTGCCGGCAGCCCATTCCACGCACTCACCACTCTCTGAGTGAAAAACGTACCCCTGACATCTCCTCTGTACCTTAATTAAGATCATATTAGGAGATCTAATATGATCTCCTGATATGATGTCTAATAAGATATCTATCTGCTGTGTCATCGTCATATTAAGATCTCCACCAGAAACCTGTGTCCTCTTGTGGCAACCATTTCAGCCCTGTGAAAAAGCCTCTGACTATCCACACGATCAATGCCTCTAATCATCTTATACACCTCTATCAGGTCAACTCTCATCCTCCGTCGCTCCAAGGAGAAAAGGCCGAGTTCACTCAACCTATTCTCATAAGGCAAGCTCCCCAATCCAGGCAACACCCTTGTGAATCTCCTCTGCACCCTTTCAATGGCTTCCACGCCTTTCCTGTCGTGAGGCGACCGGAATATTGACAACATTCTGTAGTTTTATCTCTGATCTGTGCATCTGCAGTATTTTGCTTTAAGCCGAATATATTTCCTTGGAGCCATCATTTTGAGCACAGTACGAACACGTGATACATGATCTGTGGTGTTTTTACAGAAGCCGTATCCAGGCCCAACACTACATCGAATGACGCTGACTCGGTAGAACAAAATAACACAGTTAGTTTGGAGTGCACGGCAAGAGGGAGACACGCTTCTTATTTGTGGTTAATGAAAAGCAAAACAGACAGCTGTAACGTTAGGATTACCGTGAGCAGCACATCGACTGAACGCTTACCGCCAGTATCACTGTAGTAGCCCATGTGTCAAACACTTATTATATTTTAAATGGGGAAAAAACAGCAAAAATAATGATATGCAAAGGGACTTGTCAGTCCTTTGTGTAGGATTGTCTAAAGGTTAATTTAGAGGTTGAGTCTGTTGTGAGGAAGGGAAATGAGATATTAGCGTTCATTTCAAGAGGACAAGAATATAAAAGTAGGCATATAATATTGAAAGTTTATAAAGCACTGGCGAGGCCACAATTGGAGTATTGTGAGCAGTTTTGGTCCCTTACCCGAGAATGGATGTGCTGAAATTGGAGAGGGTTCAAAGGGGGTTCACGAAAATGATTCCGGGATTGAAAGACTTGTCATGATATGAGCCTTTAATGTCTCTGAGCCTGTATTCACTAGAATCCAGAAGAGCTGAGGGGAAGGAATCTGTCTATCAGGTCACCCCTCATTCTTCTGAATTCCAGTGAATACAGACCCAAAGCATCAAATGTTGGTCATATGAAAACAATAGACTCATATAAGTGAACTTCCTCTGAAGCCCTTCAGTTTCAACACATCCTTTCCAAGAAAAGTGCCCCAAATCTGCTCACAATACTCCAGGTGAGGCCTCACTGGTGCTTAAACAGTTGAAAGGTCACATCATTGCTTTTACGATCGCGTCTACATGAAACGAATGCTAACACCGCCTTCTCCCCGTATCCCTTGATGCCCTGACCAATAGAAAATCTATCAACCTCTGCGTTAAATATACTTAAAGACTTGGTCTCCAGCCCTGATGTGGCAAACACGGATTTACAACCTCTTCTGAAGAAATACCTTTCCAGCTCCGTTCTGAACTGAGGTTTCTCTATTTTTAGCTGTGTCATCTTCACGTTGACTCTCCCACCACAGGAATCATCCTCTCTATAGGAAACTATAGATACATAATCATCCACTATAGGAAACATCCTCTCCACATCCACTCTATCTGTGTCCCCTGGTCCTAGACTCCCCCACTATAGGAAACATCCTCTCCACGTCCACTCTATCTGTGTCCTCTGGTCCTAGACTCCCCCACTATAGGAAACATACTCTCCACATCCACTCTATCTGTGTCCTCTGGTCCTAGACTCCCCCACTATAGGAAACATACTCTCCACATCCACTCTATCTGTGTCCCCTGGTCCTAGACTCCTCCGCTATAGGAACCATCCTCTCCACATCCACTCTATCTGTGTCCCCTGGTCCTAGACTCCTCCGCTATAGGAACCATCCTCTCCACATCCACTTTATCTGTGTCCTCTGGTCCTAGACTCCCCCACTATAGGAAACATACTCTCCACATCCACTCTATCTGTGTCCTCTGGTCCTAGACTCCCCCACTATAGGAAACATACTCTCCACATCCACTCTATCTGTGTCCCCTGGTCCTAGACTCCTCCGCTATAGGAAACATACTCTCCACATCCACTCTATCTGTGTCCCCTGGTCCTAGACTCCTCCGCTATAGGAACCATCCTCTCCACATCCACTTTATCTGTGTCCTCTGGTCCTAGACTCCCCCACTATAGGAAACATACTCTCCACATCCACTCTATCTGTGTCGTTTGTTAGGAGTTAGGAGGATGGTTAGTCTGAGGCCATAATCCTCTCCACATATACTCTAACAAGGCCTCTCACCTCTCGATAGTTTTCTATCAGGTCGCCCCTCTTTCTTCTGATTTCCAGTGAAAACAGACCCAAAGCCATCAAATTCTCTTTATATGAAAATCATTCAATGATAGACTCATATGAGTGAATTTCCAAGAAAAATAGCCTAAATCTGCTCACAGTACTCAGTGTGATACCTCACTGGTGCTTAAAAATAGAAAGATTACATCGTTGCTTTTATAATCTCGTCCACTTGAAATGAATGCTAACATTGCTTTTGCCTTCCTGAGCACAAAATCAACATGAAAATTAACATTTACTGGATCTTTCACAAGGACTTCCAAGTCCAAATGCACTTCAATACTTTGTATTTCCCTCCACTGTTTTATCTCCCATTTATTCTAACAAAGTGCATGACCGTTCGTTAACCGGCACTGTATTCCATCTGTCATTTCTCTGGCCATTCTCCTAATATGTTTTGTAGTAGGATTTAAGTAAGATTTACAATGAGATTTACAAGGATGTTTCCTGGATTGGGGGGCGTGCCCTATGAAAGTAGGTTGAGTGAACTCGGCCTTTTCTCCTTGGAGCGTCGGAGGATGAGAGGTGACCGGACAGAGGTGTCTAAGATGAAGAGAGGCATTGATGATGTGCATAGTCAGAGTTTTTTATTCCCCAGGGCTGAAATGGTTGCCACAAGAGGACACAGGTTTAAGGTGCTGGGCAGTAGGTACAGGGGAGATGTCAGGGGTAAGTTTGTTACTCAGAGAGCGGTGAGTACGTGGAATGGGCTGCTGGCAATGGTGGTGGAGTCGGATGCGATAGTGTCTTTCAAGTGACTTTTGGATAAGGACATGGAGCTGGAAAAATATAGGGCTATGGGTAGGACTAGTAATTTCATTGGTCGGCACATGTCCGGCACAACTTTCTGGGCCGAAGGCTTTGTATTATGTTGTAGGTTTTCTATGTTTCTGCATGATGGCACTGTTCCACCTGCCATTTCTTTTATATGATATGGCATGCAAGTTGGACAGCATCCTTTATTCAGACGCCATCATCAGAGTGTCCAGTTCCACCCCCACAATATCACTGGCCTTACGAATGAGTTTGTTGATTCTGTTGGTGTCTGCTACCCTCAGCCTGCTGCCCCAGCACACAACAGCAAACATGATAGTACTGGCCACCACAGACTCGTAAATATCCTCAGCATCTTCCGGCAGATGTTAAAGGTACTTAAGCTGCAGATGATTCTGCTCGCACCATGTGACAAACTTTCCTACCGTAGCCCTGAACTCAGCCTCATCTCCCTTGCTGATGCATCCAACTATGGCAGAGTCATCAGAAAACTTCTGAAGATGGCAAGACTCTGTGCAGTAGTTGAAGTCCGAGGTGTAGATGATGAAGAGAAAAGGAGGCAGGACAGTCCCCTATGGAGCCCCAGTGCTGCTGACCACTCTGTCTGACACACAGTGTTGCAAGTACTGTGTGCCAGTGCTTGAAAGTACAAGAAAGTATCTATAAAGCGTAGATTGGGACAGGTTGTTCTCCGAAAAGGATGTCGTTGGTAAGTGGGAGGCCTTGAAAGGAGAAATTTTGAGAGTGAGGAGTTTGTATGTTCCTGTCAGAGTTAAAGGCAAAACGAATAATAATAAGGAACCTTGGTTCTCGAGAGATATTGGAACTCTGATAAAGAAGAAGAGAGAGATGTATAACATATATAGGCAACAGCGAGCAAATAAGCTGCTTGAGGAGTATACAAAGTGCAAAAAATACTTGGGAAATAAATCAGGAGGGCTAAAAGAAGACACGAGGTTGCTTTGGCAGTCAAGGTGAAGGATAATCCTAAGAGCTTCTACAGATATGTTAAGAGCAAAAAGATAGTAAGGGATAAAATTGGTCCGCTTGAAGATCAGAGTGGTCGGCTATGTACGGAAACAAAAGAAATGGGGGAGATCTTAAATTTTTTTTGCATCTCTAATTATTAAGGAAACTTGTATGGAGTCTACGGAAATAATGCAAACAGGTAGTGAGGACATGAAACTTATACAAATTAAACAGGAGGAGGTACTCGCTGTCTTGAGGCAAATCAGAGCAGTAAAATCCCCAGAACCTGACAGGGTATTCCCTCGGACCTTGATGGAGACTTGTGTTGAAATTGCAGGGGTCCTGGCAGATATATGTAAAATGTCGGTATCGACGGGTGAGGTGTTCATGTTGTTCCGTTGTTTAGAAGAGCCTCTAAAAGTAATCCGAGAAATTATAGGCCGGTAAGTGTGACGTTAGTAGCAGGTAAATTATTTGAAGGATTACTAAGAGAAAGGCTTTACAAGTATTTCGATAGACAGGGACTCACCAGGGAGAGTCAAGATGGCTTTGTGCGTGGTCGATCATGTTCAAACCAATCTATAAGAGTTTCTCGAGGAAGTTACCAGGAAAGCAGATGAAGGGAAGTCAGTGGATGTTGTCTACATGGACTTCAGTGAGGCCTTTGATATAGGAGGTTAGTTATTAAGATTCAGTCGCTAGTTATACTTGAGAGGTAGTAAATTGGATTAGATATTTTCTGAATGGGAGAAGCCAGACAGTGGTAGTGGAGGATTGCTTCTCTGAGTGGAGGCCTGTGACTAGTGGTGTGCCACAGTGATCAGTGCTGGGTCCACTGTTATTTGTCATCTATATCAATGATCTCGATGACAATGTGGTAAATTGGATCAGCTAATTTGCTGATGATACAAAGATTGGAGGTGTAGTGGACAAGTGAGGAAGGTTTTCAAAGCTTGCAGAGGGATTTGGACCAGTTGGGGGAATGAGCTGTAAAATGGCCGATGGAGCTTAATGCAGACAAGTCTGAGGTATTGTACTTTGGAAGGACAAACCAAGGTAGAACATACAAGGTAAATGGTAGGACACTGAGGAATGCAGTAGAACAGAGGGATTAAGAAATGCAGATACAAAAATCACTGAAAGCTGTGTCACAGGTAGATTGGCTCGTAAAGAGAGATTTTGGTACATTGGCCTTTATAAATCAAAGTACTGAGTATAAGAGTTGGAATGTTGGTGAGGTTGTATAAGACATTGGTGAGGTCAAATTTGGAGTATTGCATGCAGTTTTGGTCACCTAATTACAGGAAAAAAACATTAATAAGGTTGAAAGAGTGCAGAGAAGGTTTTGTAGGATGTTTCCGCGACTTGAGAAACTGAGTTACAGAGAAAGGTTGAATAGCTTTGGACTTTATTCCCGTGCGTAGAAGAATGAGGGGAGATTTGATAGAGGAAAATAAAATAATGATGGGTATATATAGGGTTAATACAAGCCGACTTTTTCCACTGAGGCCGGGGGAGAAAAAAATAAACAGAGGGTATGAGTTACGTGTGAAGGGGGAAAAGTTTAAAGGGAACATTGTTGGGGCTTCTTCACACAGAGAGTGGGTGGGAGTGTGGAATGAGCTGACAGGTGAACTGGTAAATGAGGGCACATTTTTAATATTCAAGAGAAACTTGGACAGGTACGTGGATGAGAGGTGTATGTAGGGATATGCTCCAGGTGCAGGTCAGTGGGACTAGGCAGAAGTATGGTTCTACACAGCCACGAAGGGCCGAAGGGCCTTTTTCTGTGCAGTAATGTTCTATGTTTCTATGGTTCCATTCGGAAATTTGTACTGGGATATCCCCCACCATCCTTCTAAATTCAAACGAGTACACATCCAGAGCAATTAAACGGTCCTCGTATGTTAACCCTTTCATTCCGGGAATGATCCTTGTGACACAATATACGACTCTAAACTGACTCAGTCAAATTGTTGTGAAAATGAACTTGCCACTGATAAAGACGTGTTCTCGGAATGTAAGGATATATATACATATATCCTTGTGTGTTATCAACAAAAACAGATGGCAATTGCACCCTCGGCTCTGGCGCAATCGTGGGCATTCTACTTGGTTTACTTGCCATGGGCCTGATCGGCGGAGCCAGTGGATGGTTGATCGCGAGGAAAACTGGCGGGTAAATGCATATTTTCTCCAAATATCACCTCTACTTTTAATTCGTGGGTTAGTTTTTTCTTTTTTTTTGCATAAGTGGGATATTGGAAGCTTTAATGCGAACTTGTGATGCGACAGGCGAATGAAGCAAATTAGAGGGAAATAGATAAATACCTGCTGACGGTTCATGTGCAAGGTTCAGGAATGGAACACGAACGGTGCATGAGTGGAGATGCCCACCGGGCACTGATGTCCTTTCGGTGGGCGGTAACGGATATTAGACCATAAGAGCATGAGATACAAGAAGAGAAGTAGGACTCAGAATGCCAGAACAATTGGGATGTTGGACCATATAGGAGCAGAAGTTAGCCATAACAGCCCATTGAGTCTGCTCTGCCATTCAATCATGGACTGACCCAATTCTTCCAGTCACCGCCACTCCCCTGCCTTCTGCCCATACCCTTTGATGCCCTGGCTAATCAAGAAACTATCTCTGTTTTAAATGCGTCCAGTGAATTGGTCTCCACAGCCGTTCGTGGCAACAAATTCCACAGATTTACCAGAGTCTGTCTAAAGTAATTTCTCCGCACCTCTGTTCTAAATGGACGCCCTTCAATCCTGAAGCCGTGCTTTCTTGTCCTAAAATCCCCTCCCATGGGAAATAACTTTACCATATGTGACTGAATGTTACCCTGACGCCAACAATCAACTTCGGGTATCATGGAGCAGTCGGTCAAACCTCGCCTCTCGTCTGATGATCAAAAAATAAACGGGGACCGCTGCGTCTCCACCTGTTTGTATTTTTACATCTCATTTCCCAAAAGCTACCGAAATCGATCAGCAATTCCGGAATCATTCCACAGATCAGGGACAGTCCGTGGACAGAATCAGCATTAAGCGTTCACGTGGGAGTTGTTTTCCTGAAATGTGAACATTTGTCTGAAAGCGGAAGCGTTCAGTGATACATGTGTCACTTTCCCCTGACAAACTGAGATCTGAAAGCCCGAAACACTCTCGCTGTACAATCCAATATGGCCACTGTTGTAAAGATCGAGTAGGGCTGGAATCGGGCATCTGATAGCCGGAATAGTTTCAAGTAAAAACCAGGGAGTATCCAATGGATGAATGGGAATTATATCATTCGGTGTATCAGTGCAAGAAAGTCACTCGCTGCCGGATTCATATTTTGTCCTTTGTTTCTGTTTATTCAGGATCAGAGATCCACCACGATCCCAATACGTCACGAGCGTCAATTCCGGAAGGAAGGGTGAGTGAACTGCATTTCAACTGTTCTATTACTGAACCCACGGATATCTTAATATTTCATTTAAACATGTTAGTTCCTAATGCACAGAAGCTGGAGGTTTTCATCCACGGTTACGAATAATGCTGCTTGGGTTGTTGGGATGTCCAGTTTAATAATTGGAAATTTTCAACTCAGGATTATGTTACGTACCCGTGACACGTGACAGTGGTACCCTTGTAACGTGACTGGGGTTGAAGTTATACTGGACATGAGGTAATGGTGGAGTGATGTCATTTTCCCGCCAGTAGAGGTCATGTGACAGGTTTTTTCTAGAGGGTATAAAAGGAAGACCCACCCTGTCAGGTGGGGCAGTTCGTGGCTGGATTTGCCAAGATGACTTCATGTCACTGCGTGATTTAAAGGGATGACGCAGTTTAGTTAAAAATGAAGTTTTGTTAATGCCTAAAGTTTAAAAGGTCAGAGCCAACGGTTTCTTTGCTAAGGGAGAGTGAAGAAAAGTTTGGAAAATGGAGATCGAGAAGAATCGATTTTCGATGGATTGACTTCGACCTTGTGTGATCCTCATTCGGAAGGATTTCGTTGACTATTCTCGCTGTTGACCCCTGGGATGACCAGAAAGGGTTTGAGAATAGTGTGGAAGAGAGGTCAGTCACTTTAAGTTGTTATATTTAATAAAATTCGACGTGGGAGTTCGACGCTGGGAATCGAAGGACATCGACGTGGAAGAGAATTTACATCGCTTTAAAAAGTCTCTCCTTTTAAAAGTACCGTGAGCTTTTGAACTGCCGGCATATCGTTCTTTGAACTGTTTTCATTCGGCATATCGCTTTAGAGAACTGAGTTCTTTTCAATACCATTTTAAAGACTGTTTGGGACTGTAACACTATTAAGGACTGTTTGAGCAGCTGAGCTCGGACCATTGTTTGGGTTTGTTTACATTTGAAGGGGGTTTGTTATCAGTGTTTAATAAACGTGTTATTCGTTATAAAACCCCTTGCCTAACTCATCTATATTATTGTTGCCCGAATACGTAACATAAATATGGGGGTACGTCCGGAATTGAATTATTTGAGTTTAATAGGCTTTTTGAATTTTGAGTCGGTGTTTTGGTAACGGGGATTGCTCGATTTATTTTTGTTTGATTGGCTTGTGAGTGGTATTCGGCAACGATGAATATTGATGAGTTTCTGGATTCGCCAGACGCGGATTTGTTAGCGAAGGCGAAAAAAACTGAAGTCTCTGATCTTGCTAATCGGTTGCATCTTAAAGGGATTTTGCCAACTACGTCAAAAGCTGTAATACAGAGAAAGATCGCATCACATTTTGTGGCTTCGGGTCATTTTGAAGAATCGATTTTAGAATCGTTTCCAATAAGTAATCTGGAGATGCAGTTGCAAATTGAACAGATGATGTTAGAACGGTGTAAATTGGAATCTGAGCAGAAGAAAAGAGAATTTGAATATGCAATGGAGAAATTAAGGTCTGTAGAACAGTCTGCTGATTCTAAAAAACCGTTTGTTGCTAGCCAAGAAATTAAATTGGTCCCTCCATTTAGTGAAACAGAAGTGGAGAGATATTTTCAACATTTTGAAACTATTGCTCGGATGTCAGAGTGGCCGAAAGATAAATGGTCAGTGTTATTACAGAGTGTAATCAAAGGCAAGGCACAACAGGTTTACACAGCTTTAACTGCTGCACAAGCATTAGATTATGATATTGTGAAGGAAAATATTCTCAAATCGTATGAGTTGGTCCCAGAAGCGTACAGGGAAAAATTCAGGAGTTTGAAAAAGTCTGTGGAAAAGACTTATGTGGAATTTGCCTATGATAAAGCTATGTGTTTTGAGAGATGGGTTTCTTCTAAAAATGTAAATGGGGACTATGATACATTGAGAGAGCTGATTTTATTGGAGGAATTTAAAAGAAGCATTCCTGTTGAAGTAAGGACCTACTTAAATGAGAGGGATACTGATAAATTGCAGGACTGTGCTAGATTAGCTGATGAGTATGTTTTAATCCATAAGAATAAATTTCCTCAGGGTAGAATTTTCAAGAGGAAAAATAATATGGAGACTCCAGGTAAATCAGAAATTAAATCAGAGGTTAATGAGAGAGGTAAGGAGGAAGGAAAACCTGTGAAGGAAAGACAGTTTGGTCTTATTTGTAACTATTGTAAGAAGCCTGGCCATGTAATAGCTAACTGTTTCAAATTGAAAAAGAAAGAGAAGGAAGCAGTTCCAGATGCTTGTGTGCAACATACTAAAGCACCTGTAAAGTTACAGGGTTTGGTAAACACAAATGAGGATTTGTTAGAGTCTGACAAAGTTAGAAAGGGATATGATCATTTTATAACTGAAGGGTTTGTATCCTTGAAAGAAGGATCTACTCTGGTGCCAATAAAGATTCTTAGGGATACTGGAGCTTCTCAATCACTGATGTTGGATAGTGTGTTGAAGTTTAATGAAGAGAGTGATACTGGTGAGGTAAATTACATAAGAGGTGTTGGAAGTGATTTTATGCCTGTACGTTTACATGAAGTAAATTTAAAGTCAGGGTTTGAAAGATACTGATGCTTATATTGATGATTTAGTGACAGGAAATGATACTTGGGAAGCACACATAATTGCGGTGGAGAAATTGTTTGAAAAGCTTTCAAAAGCTAACTTGACTATTAATTTAGCCAAGAGTGAATTTGGACATGCTACTGTGACTTACCTTGGTTATGTTGTAGGTCAAGGTAAGGTAGCTCCTGTTCAGGCAAAAGTTCAGGCAATTTTAGAAATTCCCACTCCGACGGGGAAAAAAACTCTCAGAAGGTTTTTGGGAATGGTAGGATATTATCGAAAATTTTGTAAGAATTTTGCTAATGTTGCCCTTCCATTAACTAACCTTCTGCAGAAGAATGTAAAGTTTGTATGGACAGTGTTTTGTCAGGAAGCATTTGAAAAATTGAAAACAATGATATGTGAACAACCTGTGCTTAAGGCACCTGACTTTGAAAAACCTTTTTCATTAGCTGTAGATGCTAGTGATGAAGCTGCGGGAGCAGTATTGATGCAAAGGAATGAGGGTGATGAGGTTGATCATCCAGTAGCTTACTTTTCTAAGAAATTTAATAAGCATCAAATAAACTATTCAACAATAGAGAAAGAATTGTTATCTCTTGTTTTAGCTTTGGAATATTTTGAGGTATATGTTGGTACAACTCAAAAACCACTTATTGTTTACACTGATCATAATCCGTTAGTTTTTCTGAGTAAGATGAAAAACAAAAACAGAAGATTGTTAAATTGGAGTTTGATGTTACAAGAGTACAATATTGTGATAACTCATATTAAAGGTAAAGATAATGTGGTTGCTGATTGTCTATCTCGATATTGAATGTACAATGTTTTTTTTTGGAGTGGTTTTTTTTATTGTAACACTCCTACTGTATTGTATATTGTGTATGTTATATAATTTATACATTTGTTTTTTTTGTAAGTAATTGTTAAAAATTTTTGTTCTTGATAGACCAAAAATGTTTTTTTTTGGAGGGAGGTGTTACGTACCCGTGACACGTGACAGTGGTACCCTTGTCACGTGACTGGGGTTGAAGTTATACTGGACATGAGGTAATGGTGGAGTGATGTCATTTTCCCGCCAGTAGAGGTCATGTGACAGGTTTTTTCTACAGGGTATAAAAGGAAGACCCACCCTGTCAGGGGGGGCAGTTCGTGGCTGGATTTGCCAAGATGACTTCATGTCACTGCGTGATTTAATGTGATGACGCAGTTTAGTTAGAAATGAAGTTTTATATAATGCCTAAAGTTTAAAAGGTCAGAGCCAACGGTTTCTTTGCTGATGGAGAGTGAAGTTTGGAGATCGAGAAGAATCGATTTTCAATGGATTGACTTCGACCTTGTGTGATCCTCATTCGGAAGGATTTCGTTGACTATTCTCGCTGTTGACCCCTGGGATGACCAGAAAGGGTTTGAGAATAGTGTGGAAGAAAGGTCAGTCACTTTAAGTTGTTATATTTAATAAGATTCGACGTGGGAGTTCGACGCTGGGAATCGAAGGACATCGACGTGGAAGAGAATTTACATCGTTTTAAAAAGTCTCTCCTTTTGAAAGTACCGTGAGCTTTTGAACTGTCGGCATATCGTTCTTTGAACTGTTTTCATTCGGCAATTCGCTTTAGAGAACTGAGTTTTTTTCAATACCGCTTTAAAGACTGTTTGAGACTGCAAAGCTATTAAGAACTGTTTGATTCAGCTGCCAGCAGCTGGTTTCGGGTCATTGTTTGGGTTTGTTTACTTTTGAAGGGGGTTTGTTATCTGTGTTAATAAACGTGTTATTTGTTATAAAACCCCTTGCCTAACTCATCTATATTATTGTTGCCCGAATACGTAACATAATTATGGGGGCTTCGTTCGGAATTGAATTATTTGTGTTTAAAAAGTTTTTTGAATTTTGAATCGGTGTTTTGGTAACGGGGATTGCTCGATTTTTTTTTGTTTGATTGGCTTGTGAGTGGTATTCGGCAACGATGAATATTGATGAGTTTCTGGATTCGCCAGACGCGGATTTGTTAGCGAAGGCGAAAAAAACTGAAGTGTCTGAGATCGCTAATCGGTTGCATCTTAAAGGGATTCTGCCAACTACGTCAAAAGCTGTAATACAGAGAAAGATCGCATCACATTTTGTGGCTTCGGGTCATTTTGAAGAATCGATTTTAGAATCGTTTCCAATAAGTAATCTGGAGATGCAGTTGCAAATTGAACAAATGAGGTTGGAACGTTATAAATTGGAAATTGAGCAAAAGCAGAGGGATTTTGAATATGCAATGGAGAAATTAAGGTCTGTAGAACAGTCTGCTGATTCTAAAAAACCGTTTGTTGCTAGCCAAGAAATTAAGTTGGTCCCTCCATTTAGTGAAACAGAAGTGGAGAGATATTTTCAACATTTTGAAACTATTGCTCGGATGTCAGAGTGGCCGAAAGATAAATGGTCAGTGTTATTACAGAGTGTGATTAAAGGAAAGGCACAACAGGTTTACACAGCTTTAACTGCTGCGCAAGCATTAGATTATGATATTGTGAAGGAAAATATTCTCAAATCGTATGAGTTGGTCCCAGAAGAGTATAGGGAAAGATTCAGGAGTTTGAAAAAGTCTGTGGAAAAGACTTATGTGGAATTTGCCTATGATAAAGCTATGTGTTTTGAGAGATGGGTTTCTTCTAAAAATGTAAATGAGGACTATGAGACATTGAGAGAGCTGATTTTAATGGAGGAATTTAAAAGAAGCATTCCTGTTGAAGTAAGGACCTACTTAAATGAGAGGGATACTGATAAATTGCAGGACTGTGCTAGATTAGCTGATGAGTATGTTTTAATCCATAAGAATAAATTTCCTCAGGGTAGAATTTTCAAGAGGAAAAATAATATGGAGACTCCAGGTAAATCAGAAATTAAATTAGAGGTTAATGAGAGAGGTAAGGAGGAAGGAAAACCTGTGAAGGAAAGACAGTTTGGTCTTATTTGTAACTATTGTAAGAAGCCTGGCCATGTAATAGCTAACTGTTTCAAATTGAAAAAGAAAGAGAAGGAAGCAGTTCCAGATGCTTGTGTGCAACATACTGAAGCACCTGTAAAGTTACAGGGTTTGGTAAACACAAATGAGGATTTGTTAGAGTCTGACAAAGTTAGAAAGGGATATGATCATTTTATAACTGAAGGGTTTGTATCCTTGAAAGAAGGATCTACTCTGGTGCCAATAAAAATTCTTAGGGATACTGGAGCTTCTCAATCACTGATGTTAGATAGTGTGTTGAAGTTTAATGAAAAGAGTGATACTGGTGAGGTAAATTACATAAGAGGTGTTGGAAGTGATTTTATGCCTGTACGTTTACATGAAGTAAATTTAAAGTCAGGGTTAGTTACAGGATTTGTTAAGGTAGGACTACAGCATAGCTTACCTGTGAAGGGTATTTCTTTATTGTTAGGTAATGATTTGGCAGGTGGACAAGTTTTTCCTGAAGTGCATTTGACAATGGAGTCAGAGGTACCTGAGGTGAATTCTAACATAGATTTTTCTTGTGTTGTGACTAGAGCGATGGCTAAAAAAATTGATGTGCAGAATGAGGTTGTTACTCATGACTGTTCAACTCAGGATTTGAGTTTTGAGGATGTGTCAGAAACTTTCTTACCTTCGTTGTTTGAACAAGATTCTGGGAGTAAGTCTGACTATGAAGATTTATCTTTGTCTCGGAAGGAGATGATAGCAGAGCAGAATAGAGATCCTGAGATTATAAAATTAAAGGAACAAGCTTTACTAGGTAGTGAAATTGAGAAGGTGTCAGTAGGATATTACTTGGAAAAAGGAGTGTTGATGAGGAAGTGGAGGTCGCCTACAATTCCTGCAAGTGAGGAATGGAATGTTGTTTATCAGGTAGTTGTTCCTAAAGTTTATCGGAATGAGATTTTGACTTTAGCTCATAGTGTGCCTTTAGGTGGACATCAAGGGGTAAGGAAAACTGTGGACAAGATTTTAAAACATTTTTACTGGCCTGGTTTAAGAAAAGATGTGGCGATGTTTTGTAAGACGTGCCATACTTGTCAAATTGTGGGTAAACCAAATCAGGTTACACCAGTAGCTCCATTACGACCTATTCCAGCATTTGGTGAACCGTTTTCTAAAGTTATTGTAGATTGTGTTGGTCCATTACCAAAGACAAAAACTGGTTATCAGTATTTGTTGACTATCATGTGTACTTCGTCTAGGTTTCCAGAGGCAGTACCACTTAGGAATATAAAAGCTAAAACTGTGACGAAGGCTCTTATAAAATTCTTTACTTATTTTGGATTGCCTAAGGAAATACAAACTGATCAAGGTAGTAATTTTATGTCTGGATTGTTTCAACAGATAGTTTATAAATTGGGAGCTAAGCAAATTACTTCGTCTGCATACCATCCAGAATCGCAAGGTGCTTTGGAGAGGTTTCATTCTACTCTCAAGAATATGATTAGGACATATTGTGTGGAGAATGAAAGTGACTGGGATGAGAGTATAAACTTACTTTTATTTGCAGTAAGGGAATCGGTACAGGAATCTTTAGGTTTTAGTCCATTTGAACTTGTGTTTGGACATAGAGTTAGAGGACCTTTAGCTTTATTGAAGGAACAGTGGATTAGTAAGGAAGTGCATACTAATTTGTTGGACTATGTTTTGAAATTTAAGGACAGGTTACATAGAGCTTGTAGCTTAGCCAAGGAAAATTTGAAGTTGGCTCAGGAGAAAATGAAGACTTGGTATGATAAGGAAGCTAGGATGAGGATGTTTAAGCCTGGAGATAAGGTGTTGGTTCTTTTCCCAGTGCAGACAAATCCTTTACAAGCTAGATTTCATGGACCTTATGAAATTGTGTCTAGAGTTAATGATGTGGATTATGTAATAAAAACTCCAGATCGTAGAAGGTCAACACAACTTTGCCACATAAATATGATTAAACCATATTTTGAGAAACAATCTGATACTGTGACTGTTGTGGTTAGTGAGAATGAGTTGGATTTAACTGGGAACATGATAGATGATTCATCTGACTTTCATTCTAAATCTAACATTGTTTCTGTTAGGTTACCTAATTCGACTATTTTGGAAAATATGGATGAGAAATTAGCACATTTACAGCTAGAGCAGAAACAACAGATGAAGGAATTGATTTTTAAGTATAAGGATTTGTTTCCAGATGTTCCGAGAAGGACTACTATAGCTTCACATGATGTAGATGTTGGAGATGCCAAACCTATTAAACAACATCCATATAGGATGAACATGGAAAAATGTGAACTTGCTGAGAAAGAAATTGAATACATGTTAGAGAATGATATTATTAGACATTCTAACTCGAATTGGAGTTCGCCATGTGTTATGGTGCCAAAACC
The DNA here is from genome assembly GCF_048418815.1 of Hemitrygon akajei. Classification (NCBI taxonomy): domain Eukaryota; kingdom Metazoa; phylum Chordata; class Chondrichthyes; order Myliobatiformes; family Dasyatidae; genus Hemitrygon; species Hemitrygon akajei. The sequence continues at coordinate 924,967 of NW_027331938.1, read as the reverse complement.
TGATGGTAGTATTAGGTTTTGTACGGACTATAGAAAGGTGAATGCTGTAACGAAAACAGATGCATATCCAATTCCTAGAGTAGATGATTGTGTAGATAAGGTTGGAAAAGCAAAGTTCCTTACAAAGATTGATTTATTGAAAGGGTATTGGTGTGTTCCACTAACGGACAGAGGTAGAGAGATTTCTGCATTTGTAACTCCATCTGGGTTATATGAGTATAATGTTCTTCCATTTGGGATGAAGAATGCCCCAGGTACTTTTCAGAGGATGATTAATTCTGTGATTCAGGGTTTGAAAGATATTGATGCTTATATTGATGATTTAGTGACAGGAAATGATACTTGGGAAGCACACATTATTGCGGTGGAGAAATTGTTTGAAAAGCTTTCAAAAGCTAACTTGACTATTAATTTGGCCAAGAGTGAATTTGGACATGCTACTGTGACTTACCTTGGTTATGTTGTAGGTCAAGGTAAGGTAGCTCCTGTTCAGGCAAAAGTTCAGGCAATTTTAGAAATTCCCACTCCAACGGGGAAAAAAACTCTCAGAAGGTTTTTGGGAATGGTAGGATATTATCGAAAATTTTGTAAGAATTTTGCTAATGTTGCCCTTCCATTAACTAATCTTCTGCAGAAGAATGTAAAGTTTGTGTGGACAGTGTTTTGTCAGGAAGCATTTGAAAAATTGAAAACAATGATATGTGAACAACCTGTGCTTAAGGCACCTGACTTTGAAAAACCTTTTTCATTAGCTGTGGATGCTAGTGATGAAGCTGCGGGAGCAGTATTGATGCAAAAGAATGAGGGTGATGAGGTTGATCATCCGGTAGCATACTTTTCTAAGAAATTTAATAAGCATCAAAGAAACTATTCAACAATAGAGAAAGAATTGTTATCTCTTGTTTTAGCTTTGGAATATTTTGAGGTATATGTTGGTACAACTCAAAAACCACTTATTGTTTACACTGATCATAATCCGTTAGTTTTTCTGAGTAAGATGAAAAACAAAAACAGAAGATTGTTGAATTGGAGTTTGATGTTACAAGAGTACAATATTGTGATAACTCATATTAAAGGTAAAGATAATGTGGTTGCTGATTGTCTATCTCGATGTTGAATGTACAATGGTTTTTTTTTGGAGTGGTTTTTTTTTATTGTAACACTCCTACTGTATTGTATATTGTGTATGTTATATGATTTATGCATTTGTTTTTTTTTGTAAGTAATTGTTAAAAATTTTTTGTTCTTGATAGACCAAAAATGTTTTTTTTGGAGGGAGGTGTTACGTACCCGTGACGCGTGACAGTGGTACCCTTGTCACGTGACTGGGGTTGAAGTTATACTGGACATGAGGTAATGGTGGAGTGATGTCATTTTCCCGCCAGTAGAGGTCATGTGACAGGTTTTTTCTACAGGGTATAAAAGGGAGACCCACCCTGTCAGGTGGGGCAGTTCGTGGCTGGATTTGCCAAGATGACTTCATGTCACTGCGTGATTTAAAAGGATGACGCAGTTTAGTTAAAAATGAAGTTTTGTATAATGCCTAAAGTTTAAAAGGTCAGAGCCAACGGTTTCTTTGCTGATGGAGAGTGAAGTTTGGAGATCAAGAAAAATCGATTTTCAATGGATTGACTTCGACCTTGTGTGATCCTCATTCGGAAGGATTTCGTTGACTATTCTCGCTGTTGACCCCTGGGATGACCAGAAAGGGTTTGAGAATAGTGTGGAAGAGAGGTCAGTCACTTTAAGTTGTTATATTTAATAAAATTCGACGTGGGAGTTCGACGCTGGGAATCGAAGGACATCGACGTGGAAGAGAATTTACATCGCTTTAAAAAGTCTCTCCTTTTAAAAGTACCGTGAGCTTTTGAACTGTCGGCATATCGTTTTAAAATACTGCTTTGAAGACTGTTTGGGACTGCAACGCTATTAAGGACTGTTTGAGCAGCTGAGCTCGGATCATTGTTTGGGTTTGTTTACATTTGAAGGGGGTTTGTTATCAGTGTTTAATAAACGTGTTATTCGTTATAAAACCCCTTGCCTAACTCATCTATATTATTGTTGCCCGAATACGTAACACCAGGCCCGGCCGCAGAGCCCGCTAACCCCAGTGGCAGGGGTGAGGAGCCCAACAAATGGTGCTTCTACCACCAGCAGTGGGGTGCAGAAGTCCGCCGCTGTAGCCTGCCCTGCAAGTTCCCGGGAAACGCCAGGGCCAGCCGCCGCTGATGGCTACGGCGGCTGGCCATCGGGATAGCCTCCTGTATGTGTGGGACAAGAGGTCGGGACGCCGTTTTTTGGTCAACACCGGTGCCGAGATCAGCGTCTTACCTCCGACGAGTTACGACACCCGCAGTAGGGCACCGGGTCCCCCCCAAGGGCCGTGAACGGCAGCACAGTTAGGACCTACGGCACCCGTACGGTGCAGCTACAGTTCGGCTCTAGCCGGTTCACGTGGGAGTTCACACTGGCCGCCGTAGCCCAACCGCTTCTGGGTGTGGATTTTTTGCGGTCTCACAGCCTACTGGTCGACCTGCCGAGGCAGAGACTGGTCCATGCCGAGACCTTTCAGACGTTCTCCCTGGGTGCAGCCCAGTTGCCAGCCCCTCACCTCGACTCCATCACGCTGTCTGACAACGACTTCACCAGGGTCCTGGCGGATTTCCCATCGGTTCTGAAATCGTGCTCGCATGTACCACTTCTGTTGGCAGCTCGTTCCACATTCTCTCGACCCTCTGATTGAAGACTTATCCACTCATGTCCCACTAAAACTTTTCATCTTTCACCCATGATGCATGATCTCTGGTTGTCGTTTCACCCAACTTCAGTGGAAAAGACCTGCTTGCATTTACCTATCTATACCCATCTTCATATTGCACTGCTCTATCAAATCTCCTCTCAATGTTGTAGCATTTCAAGGATTAAAGTCCAAAACTATCCTGTAGGTAGGTGACCAAAACTACACACAATACTCTAAATTTGGACTCACCGATGTCATATACAACTTCAAAATAACATCTCATCTCCTGTAGTCAATAATTTAATTGATGAAGGTCACTATGCCAAAAGCATTTATTAACTACCCTATCTGCCTGTGGCACTGCTTTCAATGAATTATGGACCTCTATTCCCAGATCCTTTTGTTCCACCGCAACGTTAGTGCTCTACTGTTTACTGTGTAAGACCTACCATAGCACAACACTTCACACTTGCCTGCATTAAATTCCATCTGCCATTTTCAGCTCAGTATTTCCAGCTGTTCCAGAGCCCTGTAACCTATGATAGATAATTTGCCTCTCTGTCAACTACACCCCTAATCTTGGTGTCACATGTAAATGTGCTTATCAAGTTAAAAACATTACCATCCCAATCATTGATATAGATGACAAACAGCAACGAACCCTACGATTAATGGAGACAATCATCTACCATCATAGTCCACCTTCTAATGGAGACAATCATCTACCATCACAGTCCACCTTCTAATGGAGACAATCATATACCATCACAGTCCACCTTCTGAGACAATCATCTACCATCACAGTCCACCTTCTGATGGAGACAATCATCTGCCGTCACAGTCCACCTTCTGATGGAGACAATCATCTACATCACAGTCCACCTTCTAATGGAGACAATCATCTACCATCACAGTCCACCTTCTAATGGAGACAGTCATCTACCATCACAGTCCACCTTCTAATGGAGACAATCATCTACCATCATAGTCCACCTTCTAATGGAGACAATCATCTACCATCATAGTCCACCTTCTGATGGAGACAATCATCTACCATCACAGTCCACCTTCTAATGGAGACAATCATCTACCATCACAGTCCACCTTCTAATGGAGACAATCATCTACCATCACAGTCCACCTTCTGATGGAGACAATCATCTACCATCACAGTCCACCTTCTAATGGAGACAATCATCTACCATCACAGTCCACCTTCTGATGGAGACAATCATCTACCATCACAGTCCACCTTCTAATGGAGACAATCATCTACCATCACAGTCCACCTTCTAATGGAGACAATCATCTACCATCACAGTCCACCTTCTAATGGAGACAATCATCTACCATCACAGTCCACCTTCTAATGGAGACAATCATCTACCATCACAGTCCACCTTCTGATGGAGACAATCATCTACCATCACAGTCCACCTTCTAATGGAGACAATCATCTACCATCACCGTCCACCTTCTCCCAAAATGCCATTGTCTACTCCAATTTACTTCCTTACGTTGAACGTGATGCAAATGAATTTTCTTGACCAACCTCCCACGCAGGATTGTTAAATGCTTGCAAAAGACCATGTGAACAACATACACTTCATTGCCTTTATCTACTTTCCTGGTAACATACCCCATAACCTCATCAAAAAAAAAAATTGTGTGTGTTGTCAGGAGTAAACAAAGTCATGCTGACTGTTCCAAGTCAGTCTTGTCTTTTCAAATACTTATATATGCAGTGCTTCTAATACTGATGTCAGAAGCACTGGTCTATAGTTTGCTGGTTTATTTTCTTAAGCCTTTCTTCAACAGCAGGTCTATATAACCCATGTCAGTATGGGGAGCGGGATTTTACACCATATTCCAGGTACAATCTCAACAAAACGCAAGTAATTGTTAATGTCATTTCACTCTTACACCCAATAACTCTTACAATAAATACAATGTACCTTTCACCTCCCTCTCTACCCACTGCACTTAAACTCTCCATTTTAACATACTCAGGATTTCAGTTTCTCCTACAGAAGTGGGTGATCTCACATTTCCCACACTGGACTCCAGTGACCTGTTGTTCCCACTCACTCCTTTTGCCTCCATTACCCCAAAACCTCTCAACAAGAGACACAGAACATAGAACAGTACAGCAGTGCTCAGTCTATTCAATTAATGAAATGGCCAACTAAACTAATCCCATCTGCCAGAACAATGTCCATATCCTTCCATTTTCCTCACATTCATGTGCTGATCTAAATATCTCTTAAAAGTCCCAATGTATCTGCCACTACCATCACCCCAGGCAGCACAGACTGGATGGAGGTTGAACAAGATGGTTGATATACATCATTGAGATGATAGGATACAGACTGGACAGAGATTGAACAAGATGGTTGATATATATCATTGAGGTGGTGGGATACAGACTGGACAGAGGTTGAACAAGATGGTTGATATATATCATTGACGTGGTGGGATACAGACTGGACAGAGTTTGAACAAGATGGTTGATATATATCATTGAGGTGGTGGGATACAGGCTGGACAGAGGTTGAACAAGATGGTTGATATATATCATTGAGGTGGTGGGATACAGGCTGGACAGAGGTTGAACAAGATGTTGATATATATCATTGAGGTGGTGGGATACAGGCTGGACAGAGGTTGAACAAGATGGTTGATATATATCATTGAGGTGGTGGGATACAGACTGGACAGAGGTTGAACAAGATGTTGATATATATCATTGAGGTGGTGGGATACAGGCTGGACAGAGGTTGAAAAGATGGTTGATATATATCATTGAGGTGGTGGGATACAGACTGGACAGAGGTTGAACAAGATGGTTGATATATATCATTGAGGTGGTGGGATACAGGCTGGACAGAGGTTGAACAAGATGGGCGGGGAATGAGCAGATGGAATCAGCTGGGAGAAGGGATCAAGGACGATCACTGATGGTCCTCAGGAGGAGGGGTTGGTCAACAGCCCGCCCCCTGCATTTCTAATGAGCAGCACTGTTTATTGTTCTTGTGTTAAAATGCTTTTGTGGGATTATGACGGGATGTTCCAGTTCATTTATTGTTACCTTTTAGCTTGGATTATACAGTTACTTGCTTGTGTATTTCTGGGTCACACTAACTGTAACCAGGGTGTGTGATGGTCACCTCCCGTCTGTATGAGACTGGTTGGGTCGTGCTGGCCGGTCTATTTTGTGTTTATCACGATAAAACTGTTATTGAGTTTAATGAGCTGCCTCATCTGTCGTTATGGACCAAATGCTCACCACAATACAACTGTATAAAAGATCTGAAAATAACAAAGCTAGAACAAACCATAAGAAATTTGGAATATACGCTTTGCCCATCAGCAAATTTTATCAATGCATCATAAAAAGTTTCCCATCCGGATACTCCACGCATTGGTCCGGCGACTGCTTTGCCCGTGGCTGCAAGGAACTGCAGAGTTACGGATACAGATCAGCTCATCACAGAACCTAGTCTCCCCTACATGAACTCCTTCTGGACTTCCCACTCCCTCGGTAAAATGAAAGATCTCCACAACCTGGGGCATTCTCCTTTCTCACCCACCCCGATTAGGGAGAAGATACGTATCACCAGGATTAAAAGTGGTTTATCTGAAGTGAAAGCGTTTTTGAGAAGTTCCAGGAAGCGAGGCGAAGTCGACAGTTCGGGGAGTTAACGGGACTCATTGGCCAATATTAGATTTCTCCAACAAATCCACGTCAGCACAAAATGGTCACTTGGACTCCGCCGGCCAAAAATCACTGCATTCCGCAGACTGTGAGCATGCGCGATGCGATGCTCACATCGACAGAGCCGGGGCGGGGCCTCGGGAAAAATCCGCAGCCTGCAAATCTGCTGCAGAATAAGAGCGGAAAACAGGATACCGTGACCGGTGGGCGCGTCTCCCCGACAACAAACCGGCTTCATAGGACATAGGAGCAGAATTAGGCCGTTTGGCCCATCGAGTCTACTCCGGCGTTCAATCAGGGTGACCCTTTTCCCCCTCCTCAGCCCCACTCCACGGCCTTCTCATCGTAACCACTCAAGAACCTAGTAAATACCCCCACAGCTCCCTCTGCTAATTCCACACATTCACCACACTCTGGCTACAGAAATGTCTCCGAATCTCTGTTTTAAATAGGCGCCCCTTTGTCCTGAGGCTGATTCGCCATTTTAATTGTGTGGAGATTGACCACCTGGGTTGCTGGTTCGCAGGGAGAGATCAGATAGATAGATAGATAGATAGATACTTTATTCATCCCCATGGGGAAATTCAACATATTTTCCAATGTCCCATACACTTGTTGTAGCAAAAACTCCTTACATACAATACTTAACTCAGTAATAATATGATATGCATCTAAATCACTAACTCAAAAAGCATTAATAATAGCTTAAAAAAAAAGTTCTTAAGTCCTGGCAGTTGAATTGTAAAGCCTAATGGCATTGGGGAGTATTGGGAAGTGTGTCCGTCTTAGAGGGGCCCAGAGAGTTGGAAAATGAGTAAATGGCCGACAGCTCGGGAAGTTAACGAGACTCACTGCCCAACATCAGGGCTGCCGACTCGACACTGCCCTCAGTGCTCACCGATGGGAAACTGATTTCTCCCCGGGGGGGAGGGGGCGAGGACCCTCTCCCTGCCACTCCCGATCCCCCAGACGATCCGCTTCAACAAGGAACGGGATAAAAAAACAAACCACCCCCCATCCGGTTTATAAAGCTCCAACAGAAAATCCCGACTTTTGAACTCAGTGCTTCAACTAATAAAGACAACCACGCCATTTGCCTTCTTAACCACCCGATCAATCTGTGCAGTCTCTTTCAGGGAGTCTAAGATCCCTCTGATCATCAGCACTGTTCAGGGTTTTGCATTTAACAGTGTACTGTCTCATACATTCGACCAACTGAGCTGCCAAGATGATCATCACTAATCAAATCTCACTGAGATTTCTCAGGTCCTGTTGAATTTATTGCCAAGTGCACAAGTACGGGAAGGTACAGGGACAGAGAAACACTGACTTGTGGCAGCATCACAGGCAAGTACATTCAGATAACACACGGAACACAAATTGTACATTTCTCTGTCAGTAACAAGATAGAAACATGTTTTACTTCATCCTGCTAACAGGACCAGAACAACAGGGGCTGAGCGGCGGCTCATCTCAGACGGTTCGGTGTGAAGGTCTCACAACCCGGACCGACCCCGGCAGATTCTGTGAAGGAAGCGAGGCGAGGCCGCCAGTTCGGGAAAGTTCATCCCCTCCCCCTTCAGGTTTCACCGATCACCTTGTGTTTCTCTCTTCCTCCCCCACCCCCACCCCCAGTTCTCCAGTTCGGGAAAGTTAATGGACTAACATCAGACCTCCCCGCTCCGGACCTGCGTCAATACTCACCGAAAGGAAATTTTTCTTGGTGTCGCCCCACAGAGAATGATCCGTCCCCGGCTCCCCGCTCCAAGGGGCGAGGGTGAGGACCCCCTCCCGATCCCGATCCCACCGCCGTCCCGCTTCAACAAAGAACGAAAAACACCGCCCTTCCCGTACTGAGCATGCGCGATGTTGCCAGCGCGTCACCAGGTAAGTGGGCGGGGCCTCGGAACCTGCCTGTCCAGGTGGACCCATTGTCTTAGATTGCTCCTGCCCCACCGAGCATGCGCGATGTCGCCAGCGCGTCACCAGGTAAGTGGGCGGGGCCTCGGAACCTGCCTGTCCAGGTGGACCCATTGTCTCAGATTGCTCCTGCCCCACCGAGCATGCGCGATGTCGCAAGCGCGTCACCAGGTAAGTGGGCGGGGCCTCGGAACCTGCCTGTCCAGGTGGACCCATTGTCTCAGATTGCTCCTGCCCCACCGAACTCATTTCTGCATACCTTGATACCTTGAACCTGCCTGTCCAGGTAGACCCATTGTCTCAGATTGCTCCTGCCCCACAGAACTCATTTCTGCATACCTTGATACCTTGAACCTGCCTGTCCAGGTAGACCCATTGTCTCAGATTGCTCCTGCCCCACATAACTCATTTCTACATACCTTGATACCTTGAACCTGCCTGTCCAGGTGGACCCATTGTCTCAGATTGCTCCTGCCCCACAGAACTCATTTCTGCATACCTTGATACCTTGAACCTGCCTGTCCAGGTAGACCCATTGTCTCAGATTGCTCCTGCCCCACATAACTCATTTCTGCATACCTTGATACCTTGAACCTGCCTGTCCAGGTGGACCCATTGTCTCAGATTGCTCCTGCCCCACAGAACTCATTTCTGCATACCCTGATACCTTGAACCTGCCTGTCCAGGTGGACCCATTGTCTCAGATTGCTCCTGCCCCACAGAACTCATTTCTGCATACCTTGATACCTTGAACCTGCCTGTCCAGGTGGACACATTGTCTCAGATTGCTCCTGCCCCACAGAACTCATTTCTGCATACCTTGATACCTTGAACCTGCCTGTCCAGGTGGACCCATTGTCTCAGATTGCTCCTGCCCCACCGAACTCGTTTCTGCATACCTTGATACCGTCTTATCCCCCTCCCCCCTTGTTCAATCCCTTCCCACCTATGTTCGTGACACTTCTCACGCTTTGAATTTTTTCAATGATTTTAAGTTCCCTCGCCCCCACCGCCTTATTTTCTCCATGGACGTCCAGTCCCTATATACCTCCACCCCCGGCCAGGAAGGTCTCAAAGCTCTCCGCTTCTTTTTGGATTCCAGTCCTAAACAATTCCCCTCTACAACCACTCTCCTCCGTCTAGCGGAATTGGTTCTTACTCTCAATAATTTATCCTTTGTCTCCTCCCACTTCCTCCAAACCAAGGGGGTAGCCATGGGCACCCACATGGGTCCCAGTTATGCCTGCCTTTTTGTTGGTTATGTGGAACAGTCCATGTTCCAAGTCTATACGGGTATCCATCCCCCTCTTTTCCTTCGCTACATCGACGACTGCATTGGGTCTGCCTCCTGCACGCATGCTGAGCTCGTTGACTTCATTAACTTTCACCCTGCCCTCAAATTTACCTGGTCCATTTCTGACACCTCCCTCCCCTTTCTTGATCTTTCTGTCTCCATCTCTGGAGACGGCTTATCTACTGATATCTACTATAAGCCTACAGACACTCACAGCTACCTGCACTATTATTCTTCCCACCCTGTCTCTTGCAAAAATGCTGTCCCCTTCTCGCAATTCCTCCGTCTCTGCCGCATCTGCTCTCAGGATGAGGCTTTTCATTCCAGGACGAAGGAGATGTCTTCCTTTTTTAAACAAAGGGGCTCTGACAGTGGTGTCGGAAAAGAGGATGTTGTCCAAGTTGCATGCCATCTTGGACAACGACTCCCATCCACTCCATAATGTACTGGTTAGGCACAGGATTACATTCAGCCAGAGACTCATTCCACCGAGATGTAACACTGAGCGTCATAGGAAGTCATTCCTGCCTGTGGCCATCAAACTTTACAACTCCTCCCTCGGAGTGTCAGACACCCTGAGCCAATAGGCGGGCCCTGGACTTATTTCCACTTGGCATGATTAACTTATTATTATTTAATTATTTATGGGTTTATATTGCAATATTTCTTCACTATTCTTGGTGGTGCGTCTGTAACGAAACCCAGTTTCCCTCGGGGTCAATAAAGTATGTCTGTCTGTCATCACCTCTGCTCTGAAACGCATCTCTCCCATTTCCCGCACATCTGCCCTCACCCCATCTGCCCACCACCCGACTTGGGATAGGGTTCCCCTTGTCCTCACCTACCACCCCACCAGCCTCCGGGTCCAACGTATATTTCTCCGTAACTTCCGCCACCTCCGACGGGATCCCACTACCAAGCACATCTTTCCCTCCACATTCCCTTTCTGCTTTCCGCAGGGATCGCTCCCTATGCGACTCCCTTGTCCCCCCATCCCTCCCCACCGATCTCCCTCCTGGCACTTATCCTTGTAAGCAGAACAAGTGCTACACCTGCCCTTACACTTCCTCCCTCACCACCATTCAGGGCCCCAGACAGTCCTTCCAGGTGAGGCGACACTTCACCTGTGAGTCGGCTGGTGTGGTATACTGCGTCCGGTGCTTCCGGTGTGGCCTTTGGTGAGACCCGACGCAGACTGGGAGACCATTTCGCTGAACACCTACGCTCGGTCTGCCAAGGAAAGCAGGATCTCCCAGAGGCCACACATTTTAATTCCACGTCCCATTCCCATTCTGATATGTCTATCCATGGCCTCCTCTACTGTCAAGATGAAGCCACACTCAGGTTGGAGGAACAATAACATATACCGGCTGGGTAGCCTCCAACCTGATGGCATGAACATTGAATTCTCTAACTTCAGTTAATGACCCTCCTCCCATTCTTACCCCATCCCTGATATATTTAGTTTTTTTTCCCACCCTCCTCCTTTTTTCACTCTTTCTGCCCGTCACTCTACCCGTTCTCCATCTCCCTCTGGTGCCCCCCTCCCTCTTTCTTTCTCCCGAGGCCTCCCGTCCCATGATCCTTTCCCTTCTCCAGCTCTGTATCCCTTTTGCCAATCACCTTATAGCTCTTAGCTTCACCCCACCCCCTCTGGTCTTCTCCTATCATTTCGCATTTTCCCCTCCCCTCGTACTTTCAAATCTCTTACTATCTTTCCTTTCAGTTAGTCCTGACGAAGGGTCTCGGCCCGAAACGTCGACAGAGCTTCTCCCTGTAGATGCTGCCTGGCCTGCTGCGTTCCGCCAGCATTTTGTGTGTGCTGCAGATGCTGCGGATCCGCGGTAAAACGGGATCACGTGACGGGTGGAGGGTCTTCCACGTGACCCGGTGACTCCACTCCTCGCCCCTCACACTCTGCCCGACCTCCCCACCGCATCTCCCACATTATTCCATGTTTACACCGGGTACACGTTTAACATTTTCCCTCCGTATATTCCCGTCCCATCCCTCCACCTCCCTGGGTCACTGTTACGTGTTCGAATCCCATTCCGATCCGACTGATATTTTAGATCCAAAACAGAATTGTGCAGGTTTCATGTAAATCAGTCTATGTTTATAAACACTAATTTCTATTCACATTCCTCCTGCCTCACTGGACAGGAACACTGAAACATCAAGTGAAAAACAGCAGGAGGTGGCCATTCAGCCCCTCTAACTATCAACAAGATGGCGGCTGCTCTCCCATCTCAGCCACATGTTTCTGCCCGATCCTCATTTCCTCCATCACTTCGGTCTCCACACATCTGCCGGCCTCTGTTTTACGTGGGGACGATCACTGAGTCTTCACCGCCCTCTGTGGTGGGGATTTACAGACATTTACCACCCTCGGAGTGGAGGCATTTCCCCTCATCTCAGTCCCGGACAGTCCACTCCTTTTTTCAGAGACTGGGATCCCTGGTTCAGCCGGTAATGATGTTGTGAATCTCAATGTGTTCACCTCTCAGTCCCCGATTCTCTAAATTAAAGGGTTATCGCATTTGATCTTTCTTCATATGATGACCCCACCACCCCAGGGATCAGTCTGGTGAATCTTCATCGCACTCTCTATAACAAATACTCTCTTTGTTCATCCTCTATGGAATTAATTTCCACCTTCTGCAGCCCCGTGTTGCCCCAACCACTCACCTACCACCCCTGTCACTATTTCCACCTTCCCACCTCCCCCCTCACCTGGATCCACCTCTCACTCCCCAGCTCTTGCCCCATCCCCACCCCTCACCTCTTTCCTCGGACTATTTCCCATCCACTCTCAGTCCAGAGGGAGGGTCTCGGCCCGAAATGTTGACGGTCCATTTCCCTCCACAGATGCTGCCCGACCATCCGGCAGTTTGTCCTTTGGTCTGTATAACCCGTGTTAGTGTGGGGATCGGGATTTTACACCATATTCCAGGTACAATCCCAACAAAGCACAAATAATTGTCACTCTGCCCGGACCATCGGCCCCGCTTGCAGGGCAACAGTCTGCCGGTGTTTGCCCCCCCAATGTGGTGAATCCCTCCGCTCGACACCACCGTGGGCTCAGACATTTCCACAGATGAGCCCCTCCTGTCCCCACCGGGACAAACATCCTGTCCGCCCCCTCTCTCACCATCTTCACCCTCTCAATAAAATCCCCCCTCCCTGGGGAGCCGACATCACACCGACGGGCCTAGCGGTCTCCTCCTACCTCTCGGCGATACATCGGACTCCGGCCGTGGGAGACGCTTCACAAACGCCCCAACTTCCCTCGGAGGGAAATGGAAATAAGTCAGTGGGTGACGTAAGACACCGCGCACGTGAGGGCAGATCCCGGTTTCGGGAGCCCGTGTGTGACGTCAGGCGCATGGGGGGAGGAGCTGTGTGACGTCACCTGTGGGAGAGCGCTGGCATTTAATGGACCTTTCAGTGGGACAACAACATTAATCACGGGTTTCATCACTGAATCCAGTGTTGTGGGATGTAAAGTCCCCTGTTATGTGTCCGGCTGTGCCGTGTTGTTGGTGGAGTGGGCAGCGTGGTGTTTGTCTCGATTCGGGTCACAACACCAGAATTGCCAGCGGGGTCCCCACACAGTGTATTAGTCAACAGAAAACCTCTCGTCCCTGCAGTCTTTGTCTCCTGGCAAACTCAACACCCTGACATTGTGGACCATAGATACCCCTTCCTCTCAGAGTCAGGGCATCATTCAGACAGCTGATCGCTGAGAGGAATTATATTTATTGGTCATTAATGTTCACCCAGATTCGTTTGGACGGATTTGATGTGGAGTTCGGGGTGTCACAGTGAAAGGAACGGACGGCTGAACTCTCTCCGTTGTCCAAACATCCTTCCAGGTGAGGCGACACTTCACCTGTGAATCTTCCGGGGTCGCCTGTTGTGTCTGCTGCTCCCGATGCGGCCGCCTCTACACTCGTGACACCGGCTACTCCGCAGTTATGCGGGGTAGGGTTGTTTTTTTTGGGGGGGAGGCATCAATATTATAGTTCCCTTTTGTCTGCAGGGGTGGGTTTGGGGGTTGATGATCAAGATGACGTTCTGTTTTATGCGGGGTGTGGGGTAGGTGTTTGATTTTTCTCCCTGAGCGACTTTCATGCTCTTTCTTTGTTTCGTGGTTCTCCGGAGAAGAACAAAAAAACTCAGAGTTGTTTATGGATACCTGCTTTATAATAAATTAAACTTTGAACTATCCGCTCCGAGCGGGAGTTCCCGGTGTCCAAACATTTTCATTCCGATTCCCATTCTCGTTCCGACGTGTCAACCCATCGCCTCCTCTTGTGCCAAGATGAGGCTACCTTCAGGGTCCAGGATCAGCACCTAATATTCCGTGTATGTACCCCCACCCCCACAACCTGATGGCATGAATATCGATTTCTCCTTCCGGTGAACAAATTTCCCTCACACCCCTCCCTCCCACTCCCTCTCTTCCTCTCTGACTTTTCACGTCCTCTCACCTGCGTATCACTTCTCTCTGGGTCCACTGCTCCATATCTTTCTCCTATTCTCCACTCCCCTCTCCTATTAGACTCTATTTTCTTCTGCTCTTGAGCTTTCCCACCAACCTGCCTTCACTTATCACCTTCCAGTGAGACATTTCCTCACCCGCCCCGATTTTATTCAGATATTTCTCCCATCCCATCTCAGTCCTGAAGGAGGGTTCAACTGAAACTCTTTTCGATAGAGGCTGCCCGGCCTGCTGAGATCCGCCTGCATTTTGTTTGTGTTGCTCTGAATTTCCAGCATCTGCAGACTTTGTGGTGTTTGTGATTTACCTCTCCGTTGTCCCTCCCGCCTCCAGCCACTAGTGGCGCTGCATGGACCTCCAGAGACTGGTGGCGCTGCTTGGACCTCCGGCCACTAGTGGCGCTGCATGGATCTCCAGAGACTGGTGGCGCTGCATGGACCTCCAGAGACTGGGGGCGCTGCATGGACCTCCAGCCACAGGTGGCGCTGTGCGGGCCTCCGGCCACAGGTGGCGCTGTGTGGGCCTCCGGCCACGGGTGGAGCTGCGGAGAAACGTCTGCTATACGCATGCGCAGTGCTCTCTGCAGCTGTTTGCGGTTTTCCGATTCGAGCGGGGGTGAGTCGGGGTTGATCCCGAAATTGTGTAAATGTGGGTCGGTTGCATCATTGGGAAAGGGCCGGGCCCGAGCTCTGCCGGACGGCTGGAGCAGGGGTGCAGTGGCAATTTTTTAGGTGCCGGAGCTGTACGGGGGGTGGGGGTGGTGGTGGTTGATAAGTTCGTGGCCTAAGTTAGCAGGCTTAAAGTTATACAACTCTCGGTACCAGCACGTGGTTCAACTCTTTGAGTGATTATGCATAAAGTTTTGTCAGAAACGAGCCACGCTCCCGAATAATGGTTTCAAGACAAATTCAAGGAAACAAAGTTTGTTAACAGTTCTGCAGAGCTGGGCTCCCTCAGAGAAGGGAACCCTGAACCTTACAGGGCAACAGGTTTTATCCTTCTTCCTTACTCCTCCCCTCCCTGACTCGGGAGGTACATAGTCTTATCCCATTCCATATTTGGAGTTGTTTTTTTACACATTTCTGTAAAACAATAGTCCATATCTCAGGACTTCAATGATTCCACAAGCAATTAATCTCGTCAGGGCTTCTGCATTCCTGCTGATCAGACATAATTAAATCACATTTGTTTACTGCACCGCCCCCCCCAACCTCTTTCAGAAACGCACATCTTAATTTATGGCTTCAGCTCTCACAGTTTGAAATTAATAACTTTTGCGGTATTTCTGTTTCAGATAATTCAAAATTGCTCGGTTTTGTAAAATTGACTCGTTCCACCTTAGGCCACGAAGTTATCAATCACCTCTGGTGTGTGACACCCAATTTGTCTACCTGTTCATTTCATGTACTGGGCAACTTCCTTGCCCCATTCGTGTAATGAGCTGGTACACAAATTGGGTGTGACATATATAGGGCTTCTTATAATGTCAAGCAGTAAACCAAGATGAAAGAAATATGTGAATTCCAGAGCTCCACAGAAATATAGTGCTAGCTAAGACATTAACAAGATTACAGCCTCTCACTACATTTCAGTGTATAACTGGTACAATTAAACATATAATACTTAATTTAATAATATGACAAAGTATTGCACGGTTGCACTTAACTGATTATCATAAAATATAATTATCAAGCAAGTAAAATAACTTTGTTTGCTTAGAAGCCAAAGGGTTGTTAGTGAGAAAAATTTACTTTAGGATTAGCGAGTAATCCACGGACCACCACAGATGTAGCCTTACTAATACGAGTGAGTCGGAGCAGACGGCAGGGCCCGCAGCGCTTAGCAGTGTTCCTCAGAGGTGTAAAAATAACAGAAATAAAGCAATTCATTTTTTTTACACTTTTAGCCACCTAAATTGGAACCAAGTAATCAAGTATGAAAAAAGAACGTCTGACGAACTATTGCTAAAGCCAGGAATATTGCTGAATATTAGTCTCAAAAGTGGTAGGTTGGCAACTCTGCCTCGTACCGTTTCTCTCGCAGAAATGGTTGGACGGGAAGTGTACCTGTGAGTGTCGATACTCACAATATTCTCACACGTCGGGTGTTACGTGGTTCGATCTTTACAGATTCTGTTTAGTCTTTAAATATATAAAAAGTTAAAGAAGCTTGAATCTTTACATGAATTATTATCGCATTTATACAAATAGAAAATATCGTAGTTTGCAGGTGACAAATGTTAACAGGGGAGGACAGCAACCATTTGGGAGTTTTGGGAATGCATGTCATCTTGTTCATTGCCTCACTAAATTACTCTTTTTCCTATCAACACAAAGAGAAAAAGAGCCTCTTTCCCATCAGCTACAATTGGTGGAGCGAGGCCAAGGGGTTGATCCGCTATTAATGATAGTTGAAATGACGTAAAACTGGCTTATAGCCCAGAAATACTTTTTTTTTCCATTTAGCTTGTAAAACAAAACTAAATTTATCCAGGTGTAGAAGAGGATTTTGGATGATTAGCTTGTGAGTTTGATCAAAATCAGGAAGAAGATGAGCGAGCAGTGAATTTTTCTTTCATTGTTTTCGACTTTTAAACTTGGATTTCTATGTTCATTCCTTGCTTAATATAGCTCCTTCCTGGTATCCAATGGTACCCATTGGAAAGAGAGGAAAAATGCTCGCACTTGTGTACAGGTATTTCCCAGCTTCCTAGGACAACGGGTCGAGCGAGAAGGAATTTCACAAATACCTAAATAAAAAACAGTCACAGCTCCAGGATTTCACCAAAATGATCAAATATCCTAATGTTATTAGTGGTATTTTTCCCCACCAGCCAACACCCCCTCTTCCCAACCCCTGCTTCCGTAAAATTCCCTCTGTTTAATATGCGGCCGCTGTTAAATTCCGTGCTTGTTTATTTTGACTTTTTTACAGAGGTGTCGGAGCGGCTCTCTGGTGAGCTCTGGTAGCACTGCAGCCCTGAATGTATGAGACAGTACAGTGTTAAATGCAAAACCCTGAACAGTGTCGATGATCAGAGGGATCTTAGACTCCAAGTTCATCGCTCCCTGAAAGAGACTGCACAGATTGATCGGGTGGTTAAGAAGGCAAATGGCGTGGTTGTCTTTATTAGTTGAATTAGTTCAAAAGTCATGAAGTTGTGTTGCAGCTTTGTAAAACTAGTTAGACCACATCTGGAGTGTTTCATACAGTTCTGGTCGCCCCCATTCTCGGAAGGATGTCGGGGCTTTGGAGAGGGCTCAGAAGAGTTTTACCAGGACCCTGCCTGGATTAGAGGGCATGAGCTATAACGAGAGGCTGGACAAACTTGTGTTGTTTTCTCCAGAGTGGCGCAGGCTGGGGTGAGACTGGACGGACGTTTACAAGATTACGAGAGGAATAGGTAGAGTGGACAGACGTTATGTTTTACCTGGGGTTTGAAATGTCTGACACATTTAAGGTGAGAGGAGATGTGAGGGGCAAGTTTGTTTATTTCCACAGAGTGCTGGGAAGCTGGAGACTATGCCTGGGGTGTTAGACCCCACCGGTCACGTGATCCCATTTGTCCCTCCCATTTAACCGCAGATGTAACAATCTCTTTGTGCATGTTCACAATCTCCAGGTGGGTGGTCATGCATCCTCCATGTTGTGTTGGGAAATCTGATGTTGGCCACTGAGTCCCGTTAACTTCCCCCAACTCGCCTCGCTTCCTGAGGCTCCTCACATTTGTCCTGGAGCGTTATGGCTGTTGTGTCTTCTCCCGGACTGGGGTGGGTGAGAAAGGAGAACGTCCCAGGTTGTGGGGATCTTTGATTTCACTGCCTGCTTTACCGAGGGACTGGGAAGGCTGGGGGGGAGAATGGTTTCTGTGATGTGCTGATCTGGATCCAAAGGTCTCTGCAGTTCCTCGCAGTCACAGGCAGAGCAGTTACCATGCAAAACGTGAAGTGTCCAGATGGGAAACATTCTATGTTGTGTTGATAAAAATTTTGGTGAGGGTCAAAGTATATCTGGCAAAGTTCTTGTTATTTTTGCTAATTCTGTCATTTTAGAGTCTTTTGTACAATAGTATGTACTATTCATTCAGTACCTATGTGTCGCTGGAGGACCATCGGTGATCGTCCTTGATCCCTTCTCCCACCTGGTTCCATCTGCTCATCTTGTTCAACCTTTGTCCAGTCTCCTCACACCGTTTCAGTGATATACATCAACCATCTGGGTCATCCTCAGTCCGCCTTGTATCCCACCTCCTCAATGTTATCTATCAGCAAACTTTCTTCCAACCCTTGTCTTCATTGTGAAGTGTTCTTTTGTACCTTTGGCCTCACTGAGTCATTTCCAGAATCGGTTATTGTTAGTTGGAATGCCAGAGGGTCATCAGGTCCCAGTTCTGTTTTGCATTGGTGTGGAGGTGCTAGTTTATGAACAGTGACGGGCTGACACACTGCAGCATTTTACTGGCAGCAAAGAGTACTGGGAGAGTTGGTGCTTGGGCTCTAATCCTGTGATCGGCATTCCAGGCAAATGGAACTATTGGTGTTTTGGCTTTGACTTTGGTTTGAGCTTCTACAGATGGGGCTGTAAGATACAGATCCTACAATGAAGCAGAAATTTTGAGCAGCTGGACATTGGTTGTGGTGAAATCTTAGATTGCACTACCCAGTGTGAAATGTGGGGACGATGTGTGAGACTCTTAGGGTCGGTGAGTGGCAGATTCAGCTGTGTGAGTCTGTGAGGTTGGGTCCTGGGAGATCACGGTTTTTGATCCAGGTAAAGTGGACCCGGGATTGAGCTGTTTGGGCTTGTGAGGTGTTGATCGAGTTTTTCTGGTCTGGGATCAGATGTTTGTTTCTGGAGTTCCTTTGGAAGCAATGACTGCCAGTCTGAGGAGAGGATGAGTTCCCATTTCATCCTCACAGGGAGAGGCTGTGAGTAAATGGGCTGTTCCGTGTTTACAATAGTAGAAATAGACCCTGAGTCTGGTGTTCAAACTGTGTTTGGAAATCCCCCCCCCCCCCCACTGTCACATAGTGGAAATCAGGCAGCTGTGCTGGAGATCTGCACTAAAAACTGAAAATGTTTGAACTCAATCTGATGAAATGTTATTAATTGAATTGTATTGTAAGCTGTTCCTTACCTGCTGAGTGTTTCTGGTAATTCCAGTTTCTTTTTATTTCTTGGTTTATATTTCATGAAATGGACCTGTTTTAACCTGGAAATGAAAATGGCTGTGATAGTTTGTAGGCCTCCGTTAGAGTCTCTGCAAGTCTCCCCTCTCCACGCCAACGATGTTGTCCAAGGGAAGGACATTAGGACCCATACAGCTTGGCACTGGTGTCGTTGCTCAAGGACACACACGCAGCCTCTGCCAAGGCTCGAACTAGCAACCTTCAGATCACTAGACCAACGCCTTAACCACTTGGCCACGCGCCAGCACATGTGATAGTAGAATAGTAAAGAAAGCTCAACGTTTCCCTTTAAATTATCCTGGTACCAATTTGTCTGTTATTCCTGGAAGTGTGTTTAGTACAGTTGTTGCTAACAAGGTTTACATGAATAATCTCAGGAATGATCGGCGTTATGTATGAGGAGCATTTGATGGTTCTGGACCTGTGCTCGATGGAGTTCAGAGGGACGGTGGGGGTGGTGGAGGGATGTATGGTTAAGTAAACTTACCGAATGCTGAAAAGCCTGGATACAGTGGACATGGAGAGGATGTTTCCATTGGACGGAGAGTCTCAGAATAAAGATGCTTCCTGTTAAAATTCAGTTGAGAAATTTTTTTTTTGCCAAAATATGTCTGATCTATGGAATTTGTTGCCACGGAGTCTGATTGAGGCTGCCATTTGGGTATATTTATGACAGAGATTAATATATTCATGATTGCTAAGTAGCTTCAGGGTTACAGGAGGAAGGCAGGAATATGGTGTTGGAATAAAAATCAGCCCTGGTTGAGTGGTGTGGCAGACCAGATGGATCGAATCATCTAATTCTGTTCCTTTGTCTTATGTTTTACCATGACTGAATGATGGCTCCTTCTTATCCCATATCGTTTTGTGACATATGAGGGACAATAAAAGATTGTTCACTGAGATCATTATATTTGCCTTCAACGTTTAAATTTCAGTGAGTTTTGTTCCTAGTAACATTAAGCAGAAATGTTTGGTCCTCCTTTGTAATGTTAATGTGCTTCATTATCTTTCATGTTAAAGTTAGACCTGCACTGAGAGATTTATTGGAAGAAAAACCACGACTGAAGACGAGGGAACAGCAACAAGTGAAACAGCCCGAGGACTGAGAGCACCAACTGGAGAGAACCCATCTAACTCAGGGTTTCCATTGATTCAGTCACCAGAAAGTTTGGTGAGTCTCGTTTACTCAAACACTGGTCCTTTAGACGTTACGTACCTGCACAAAGGAAGGTTGGGAATAGTTGGGAGTGAGACAGAATGTGCCCAGAAGAACCAGTTATGCCTCTGTCAGAACCAGTTGTGAAGAAGCCCCCCCCCCCCAATGTTCCCTTTAAACTTTTTGCCCTTCACCCTTAACCCGTGTCCTCTGGTTTTTTTTCTCCCCTAGCCTCAGTGGTTAAAGCCTGCTTGCATTCACTCTTATCTAAACCCATCATAATTTTATATACCTCTATGAAGTCTCCAGTCATTCTTCTACGCTCCAAGGAATAAAGTCCTAAACTATTCAACCTTTCTCTGTAACTCAGTTTCTCAAGTCCTGGCAACATCCTCGTAAACCTTCTCTGCACTCTTTCAACCTTATTAATATCCTTCCTGTAATTCGGTGACCAGAGCTGCACATGATACTCCAAATTCGGCCTCACCAATGTCTTATACAACCTCACCATAACATTCAAATTCTTATACTCAATACTTTGATTCATAAAGGCCAATGTACCAAAAGCTCTCTTTGCTACCCTATCTACCCGTGACGCCACTTTTAGGGAATTTTGTATCAGTATTCCTAGATCCCTCTTCTACTGCACTCCTCAGTGCCCCACCATTTACCTTATCTGTTCTACATTGGTTTTTCCTTCTGAAGTGCAGTACCTCACACTTGTCTGTATTAAACTCCATTTGCCATTTTTCAGCCCATTTTTCTAGCTGGTCCAGATCCCTTTGCAAGCTTTGAAAACCTTCCTCACTGTCCACTATACCTCCGATCTTTGTATCATCAGCAAATTTGCTGATCCATTTTACCAAATTATTATCCAGATCATTGATATAGATGACAAATAACAATGGACCCAGCACTGATCCCTGTGGCACATCACTAGTCACAGGCCTCCACTCAGAGAAACAATCCTCCACTACCACTCTCTGGTCTCTCCCATTGAGCCAATGTCTAATCCAATTTACTACCTTACCATCTATACCTAGTGACTGAATCTTCCTAACTGACCTCCCATGAGGGACTTTGTCAAAGGCCTTACTGAAGTCCATGTAGACAACATCCACCGCCTTGCTTTCATCCACTTTCCTTGTAACCTCCTCAAAACACTCTAATATATTTGTTAAACATGACCTACCACACACAAAGCCATGTTGACTCTCCCTAATAAGACCCTGTCTATCTAAATAATTGTCGATCCTGTCTCTTAGTACTCCTCCAATATTTTACCCACTACCGACATCAAACTTACCAGCCTATAATTTCGAGAATTACTTTTACAGCCTGCTTTAAACAACGGAACAACATGAGCTATCCTCCAAATCTCTGGCACCTCACCCGTAGATAACGACATTTAAATATATCTGCCAGGGCCCCTGCAATTTCAACACTAGTCTTCTTCAAGGTCTGAGGGAATACCCTGTCAGGTCCTGGATATTTATCTACTCGCCTCAAGATAGCAAGCACCTCCTCCTCTTCTATCTGTATAGGTTCCATGACCTCAATACTTGTTTGCCTTATTTCCATTGACTCCATGCCAGTTCCCTTAGTAAATACAGACGCAAAAGAAACATTTAAGATCTCCCCCATTTCTTTCAGTTCCATACATAGCCGACCACTCTGATCTTCAAGAGGACCAATTTTCTCCCTTACTATCCTTTTGCTCTTAACATACCTGATGTAGCTCTTTGGATTATCCTTCACCCTGACTGCCAAAGCAACCTCATGTCTTCTTTTAGCCCTCCTGATTTCTTTCTTAAGTATTTTCTTACTCTTTTTATACTCCTCTAGTACCTTATTTGCTCCCTGTTTCTTATACATGTCATACATCTCTCTTTTTCTTTATCAGAGTTCCCTCGAGAACCAAGGTTCCTTATTCTTATTCATTTAGCCTTTAATCCTGAGACTTTGTTCCCAGGGTGTCCTCATGGGGCGTCCAGAAATGATTTCAGCTGGTGACAACCCTGTTTTCCCCTGTGGGGTAACCCTCATGTGGAATCGGGCTAATGGTCGGACCTTCAACCAAGTGAGTCCAGTCTCCGCTGTTAGTCTGGCCAGTTTACTCTTCAGAGTTGCATTGGCTCTTTCCACTATACCGGCGGCCCGTGGGTGGTGTACACAGTGGAATTGTTGCTTGATAGCTAGTTCGTTACGTACCCCTTCGTTTGCTTTCACCACAAAGTGTGGGCCATTGTCAGATACTGCTTAGTATCTATAGCAATGTACTCGAGGCAATTCAATGAAATCAACTTGTAGACACGAAAAAGTTTCACCTGTCAAGGGAGTCATACCCGGTGTGCAGGGTACAGGTTACCAACCATTCCCTCCTTTTCCAAGTGTGTACAGTTATGTACATAATTGACCAATGTTAGTAAAAACTGTGTAGGAACACAAACCTGTTCCACTGGGTGATCCAAAAACCTAGGTCGGGGTCTTTCTGGCATCCCATCTGGGACCACAGTTTGCGCTCATCCTCAGAGACGTCCCCCTGAAAAGTACGTACCTCCCGCATGTCTGGCAAACCCGTTCTGCTTGAGTCATGGAGGATTGCTTGACGGGAACCCGAGCGGACTACAACTACCGAGGATTGTGCCGCACTTTTCGCTGTCTCATCTGCTAAAGCATTGCCCGTAGTGACCAGGTTAGACATGCGGACGTGGGCTGCACACTTAATAATAGCCGAAACTCGAGGTAGCTGTAGAGCGGTGAGTAAGTTGTTTACAAAGGTGGCATTACTAATGGGGTGGCCAGAGGAAGTCAGGAATCCCCATGTTCCCAGAGAGCCCCGTAGTCATGTACCATTCCAAACGCATAACGTGAGTCTGTGTGAACGTTCCCATTTCTGTTTGTTGCTGGGATACAGACACGAGTCAGAGCAAACAGCTCAGCCTTCTGGGCGGAGACAGCTGCTTCAAAAGAGGCCTGCTCAATTACTTCACTGTCCGTCACTATCGCATAGTCAGAATATCGTTTTCCTGCTCGATCCACAAAAGAGCTTCCATCCTCGTAAAAAGTTGCCTCAGGCTTGAGGGGCTATTGCAGAATGGATGGGAGAGTCTGTCCTTCTTTCACTGTGATCCAGACAGGGGGCAGTTGGTGCGGCCGACTTCATGGCCTGAAATTGCCCAGAGATGTGGTGCAACATCTTGAGTTTTGTCAATATTAAAAGAGAGTTTTACTAGATGTCCCATCTTCACTTCCGACTCCTTCCAGTATCGGAGTTGGCCCACAGGAAATCTTGCCAGTCTCCTTTCGTGCTGGAGGCTTGTTTTGTCAGGGTGTAGGCAGGGAACCCAGGGCAAACCCTGATGCTGGTATGGGCAGCCACCAGTCCTGTCTGTCGCCAAAGGAAATCCAGAACTTCAGACAGTAATGAACTGCCCTCTCTTCCTTTAACCTGTCCAATCACCGTGAATGGGAACTTCTGTCCCTCGAGGGCTGCATAAATATGGCTTTCCTCAGTTGAGCACCCCGTAGGGTCAAAGTACAGAGTCACATGAGAGTCGGCCGCTGGCAGAAGGGGTTTAAACTCAGTGGAGTCCGGATTAAGTGCCCACCACTGGGGGGGGGGGGTGCAGAAATTGGAGAAGCTGTCGGTTGTTCGCTAGTTGCAGGGTGATACCATTGTCTCTGCAGAGGATCTCGACTTCCAACAGACAGAGCAAGTCTCTCCCTGCTAGATTACACCCCCGACTGGTGGTGACTGTGAATGAAACCTCACACTGGTTCCCCTGGAATTCCACCTGCAGTGGCTGGTTATGTGAATACGTACATCCTATGCCCTCAAAGCCAGACACAGTGATTGTAGTGTCTGATAGCTGGAATCCCTTTTCTGATACTGTTTCCTGATCGAGAGTGGTTGTGGTTGCCCCCATATCAATCATAAACGGAATTGGAATTCCAGCAACTTGCAATATTACATTGGGCTCTTCCTGAGGGGTGGAAATCACAGTAGGAAGCGTCCTTGCTTGTCCATTTCTAAACGGGTTGTTTTCCCCACCTGTCCCGTGGCAGCTTTCTGTTCTTCTGTTCCCATTTCTGATCCCCAGATATAGCCCGCTCGCATCCTTCTTTCCACTGAACATATTCTCCTTTAATATTAGTTCCCTTCAGGGTCGATCGGGATTCGAAAGTCGGGTCGCAATGATATGTCAAAGCTCAACGTATTCCATTTCGGTCATTGTCAGGCCAATCCATATTATTTTTAATCCTGTTGGCTATCTATATTGGTAAGCGATAGAACAGTAGGGCATTAAACTGGGGGGACAGATTCCCATCATTAAAGGCTTGGTCTCCTGCGAAAGTGCCGTAGCAGGCCACAAATCACTCCCAATAGTCTGGTCCCGATTCCCCAGGGTTAGGTTTGCATTCAAGTACTTTAGTGATGTTTACAGGTTGCTGGAGAGCCCTTTCCAAGGCTTGAATAATCTGGTCTGTCTGTTCATTCTCATTATGTTTTCCCGCCTGTAAGTCCTGATAGGTTTGGTATCTCAAATCTGCCTTCCATTTCCTCCCCTCAGCAGCTGAGAGAATCATGCAGCAGAGACTGAATAAATCTGGAGGAGTTGCATTAAACATTTTTGTATTGCGGACACACTGCTGGGTTTTCTTTTCTATCTGGGGCCTGATTCATGATCATTATCGTTTCTTGAGACTCCCAGGGTGCAGACACAGGAATCACTGAGGGCTGTCCCTCCTCCTGCTCGTGGATTGGGCAGCATTCAGGTGGGAATTGTCTTTGTGGAGCCATTAACTGGGGTTTTATTGGATTCTTCCCTCCCTGTCTTGGAATAAACCTCTGTATTCCCTTTCAGGATCACATGGTAAAGTGACACCCCCCCCCCCCCCCACCCGTCCCGCTGTTTTACCCGAGCGGCCACCGTTGGGGTTTGGGAGCACTGGGTGAACTTGGCCCCTGGTAAGGTAGGAGAGGTACGGTGGGTGCCCACTCCTCATCATGGTCACTGTCCTCAAACAGGGTTGGTATGACAGACATGTGTTTGGGATCCCTTGTTTCCCTATCAGTCTGTAACGAAACCCAATTTCCCTCGGGGTCAATAAAGTATGTCTGTCTGACGTTCCTGCCCTTCTCTCCTATTTGGGCCGGCCTTGGTTTGCTTACGTTGTTCTTCCTGCTCTCATTTTCGGCATCCATCCACCCATTCACACTTCACTTTTAGCATCTCCCAACCTTTGCATTACATACCTCTATCCTGTTGTCACATGCATTATTCCTCCAACTTGCTAATAATATACTGTTCCACTTCATATCTGCTTTTCCTTCCATTCCCTTTTCAACAATTTCCACTTCTTTCCACAGTTCTTTTTCCATATCAAATTTACTGCTTGTTCTCATGATGTAATATCCCAGGCTCCTGCACCCTCCCCCGTCCGTGGCCACATTTTGTTCCCCAATTTCTTATTCAGCGCTGCACTCAACATTTGAAAATCTTTTTCCTTGTCTGGAAAACTCTCAATCGACTGCAATTGACCCATGTTCTCTTTGTCATTTACCCGGCACAAAGCCTCCTGCTCAGTTATCGATCAGGTAACTTTACCCGGCTGGCACCTCCTGCTCAATTAATGAAATTACCTGGCATGTAAGCCTCCTGCCCACTTAGTAAAATTTACCTGGCACCGTCTCCTGCCCACTTAGCAAAATTGTGCCTTATACGAGCCTCTCGACAGATTCTTTCCTGATCCCGTCAAGCTAAGCAATCAGCCTTGGGCGAGGGACCGTACCTCCAAATGAACTAACGGAGAGTGACAAAAGGTAAAATACCTACTGGGCACCCGGTCACTCTCCGCAGTCCCCAGAGTGGTCCAGCCACTTGCTCAGCCCGTCTGCTTGGCACTCCCTGTATTGGGATCGTGTTCCTGGTGACAAATGTTAAAAGTTGAATCCAGTTAAAACTCGGGAGTCCAGTTTCTTATCATCACCACAGTTTATTGCGCATTCTCCTGCAGGAGTTTGAGACCCAGTTGTCAAAGGGAAGGCATGTAAGCACTGCCACCATCTGACAAGTGGACTGACTTAGTCAGGTTACAGCCGTATACCTGTACATAGTAAGCCCATACATTACAATTGCAATATGTTGTTTGAACTGGTACACCCAAGTCTGTTGGTGCAAAACTTAATTACTTAGAATTGAGAGTTCACTAAATCAAGGTTTTAATTACAGATGGATGTACAGTCCAGTCCTTGTCAGTTATTCCCTTTGCAAGCCCCTGATTTAATTACAAACAGAAGTTCATTCCTGTCCTTATCAGTGAGTCCTCCTCCACTTCCTCAAACAAGAGTACAGTGTATAATGTTATCAGCTAATGAGAGTACAATGTATAATGTCATCAGCTCTCAGTGTGTCTCTCTGCAAGCCACAGAGAACTGGTTATGAGCCTGTCTTCGCTAAATGCTGAAAACGGAGTTCACTTCAGTTCAAAATTCCTATTCAGTCCCAATTATTCTTTTAGCCAGAGGTTACATAGGTTCAAAATGATTTTTGTTTATATATCCTCAATTCCTCAGGTGGGATCAGGGGAAATATTTATGTCCAATATAGAAACTGCTGTTACCTGTGTGTATTGTGGCGATGCAAAAGTTGCTGGAGAATTTGCAAGTGGGAAGAAGTGGAGTGATATTTGGAAATCTGACTTTTTAAAGCATAGTTTAGCAAGCAAACCACATATGGACAATGTACAAAAGCTCTGGTGAGAAAATCCTTCATTACCCGTTACAGGCCTGCTACATAGGTTGTGTGAGAGTGCACATGAACTCGATCACGTATAATGTGTAAAATGTCCTTGTTTATGTTAAGAGCTTTTTTAGTTGTATAAGATGATGAGGGGCATTGATCGTGTGCATAGCCAGAGGTTATTTTCCCAGGGCTGAAATGGCTAACACAAGAGAGCAGAGGTTTAAGGTGCTTGAAAATTGATACTGAGGGGATGTCAGGGGTAACTTTTTTTACACAGAGGATGGTGGGTGCATGGAATGCATTGCTGGCTTTTTGTGTGAGAGTGTTTCAGTTACTATGAGAACAGGAAACCATGCAGCTCAGTGGGAACAGGGAATAATACCAATGGAGAGAGTCAAACTGAGCCAAGTCACAGATTGGAGATGGCAGAAATGCCCCATTCTTATAGACACAGGAAGAGCATCAGAGAGTTTGAGGGTCATTCCAGATGCCAGCACTGTGCCCAGTTAGAAGATGATTTCTCTCTCCAACTTGGGTTGAACTTCACTGTAACAGTGTGTTGCCAGATCACACCTTGACAACTCAAGTAATCTCATCTGAAATGTTGTCCTACACCCATTGATTGATTCTGTAAGTCTTTTTACAGGTTAAAAATGACAAGGAATTTGTCTACGGGAATCTCGAACACAACACGCCAGTTTTGCTGTCTCTGTCCAGATATTTAGGAAGTGGAGCAAGGGATTCACTCGATCATCCTTCCTGCTCAGACTGTGGGGAGGGATTCACTCTATCATCTGACTGACTGCCATGCCTGTCATTTTAAACAAGGGGGGGTGGAGTGGCCATTCATCTGCTCAGACTGTGGGAATGGATTCAGTTGGACAACTGAAGGGACATCAGCAAGTTTACACTGGGACAAGGCCATTCACCTGTTCTGTGGGTGAGAAGGGATTCAGTTGGTCTTCCCACCTGTGGGACACCAGTCAGTTCACTGGGCAGAGGCTGGTCATTTGCTGAATTTGTGGAGAAGGATTCACTCGGTCATCTGATCTAATGGCTCACCAGCGAGTTCGCACCGGGGAGCGGCCATTCACCCTCTCAGACTGTGGGAAGGGATTCACTCAGTCATCTAATCTGAAGAAACATCAGCGAGTTCACACTGGAGAGAGGCCATACACCTGCTCAGACTGTGGGAAAGGATTCACTTGCTCAGATAAACTGAAGGTACATCAGCGAGTTTACACTGGAGAGAGACCGTTCATCTGCTCAGACTGGGAAGGGATTCACTTTGTCATCCCAACTGAAGATACATCACCGAGTTCACACTGGGGTTTGGCCGTTCATCTGCTCAGACTGTGGGAAAGGATTCAGTCAGTTATCAAAACTGGAGGTACACCAGCGAGTTCACACTGGAGAGAGGTCTTTCACCTGCTCAGACTGTGGGAAGGGATTCACTTGCTTATCTAATCTGAAAGGACATCAGAGAGTTCACACTGGTGAGAGGCCATTCACCTGCTCAGACTGTGGGAAGGGATTCTCTCAATCATCCCAACTGAAGGTACATCAGCGAGTTCACACTGGAGAGAAGCCGTTCACCTGCTCAGACTGTGGGAAGGGATTCACTTGCTCATCTGAACTGAAGGTACACCAGCGAGTTCACACTGGAGAGAGTTTGTTCACCTGCTCAGACTGTGGGAAGGGATTCATTCTGTCACATGAACTACTGGTACACAAGTCAGTTCACACTGGGGAGTGGCGGTTCACCTGCTCAGACTGTGGGAAGGCATTCACTCGGTCATCTATTCTGAAGTTACATCAGCGAGTTCACACTGGGGAGCGGCCGTTCACCTGCTCAGACTGTGGGAAGGGATTCACTCAGTTATCAAAACTGGAGGTACACCAGCGAGTTCACACTGGGGTTTGGCCGTTCATCTGCTCAGACTGTGGGAAGGGATTCACTCAGTCATCTATTCTGAAGTTACATCAGCGAGTTCACACTGGAGAGAGGCCTTTCACCTGCTCAGACTGTGGGAAGGGATTCACTCGGTCATCTCAACTACAGAGACACCAGCGAGTTCACACTGGGGAGAGGCCGATCAACTGGTCAGTCTTTGGGAAAGGTTTCTCTCAGCCAAATCAACCAAAATGTGCATCAGCGAGTTCACACTGGGGAGTGGCCGTTCACCTGCAGTGAATGTGGGAAGTGATTCACTAAGTAATCTAAGCGTATGTAACTCTCGCTTCAGCCATCAGCTTAATATAGCTTCATTTGCTCCCCCTCCCCCAGCCCGGGCAAACTTAAGAAATCTCTTTTGGGTGGATGCTGTGTGATGTGTCCCCTGTTACAAATCAGTACCCTGAAATTACAAACAGTACACAACATGTGATTAAACAATTGAGATTTATAATTCTTACTTTGACTACAGGGTTAGTAAAGACAACAAAAAAAAAGAAAAAGAGCCCACTCTCTCCATTCGCGTCTTCTCATCTCTCCCCAGCAAAAAACCATGAAAATCTCTCTTCCAGACTCAGAAGAAGGAACATTTCTCTCATTGGATACACCCGCACTCCAAATCCCTGTTTTCTCCTGTCGTAACCTAAACATTGTTACACTTGTGACAGACCACCGGGTTCACACTGGGGAGAAAGTTTCAATGAGCTGCATGCTGGATATTTGTCCATCACCGTTGCTGAATGCAATTTCGAGAGTGACTGTCGGTGCTGAAATCTGCAATTATTGCTGCTGCTCACCACACCCAGGTCTGCACCCTGGTCACTGGGCATGGGAGGAGTTTCTTCTGCCGCACATTCACCTTTAATGGGACTGGAGTTTAATATTCTGGATCTGAGACAAGTAAATCAGTTCTATTTTAAACTCTGTCTCTGGTACTTACTGAATTTTTAACACACCTAGTGCACGGTAGAGGGTCAACTCAGGCCGGCTGGCCCCTGCCAGTGATTCTGTTCCAGGACAGTCCTTTTAAATCCTCCCCTGTTGTTCCCCTCTCGCTCTCCCTGTGGTGATGGGTTCCAAACCGTCACCATCCTGTGGATGAAGAGGTTTCCCTGAATTTTCTGCAGACTGGAGAAGTCGAGCTGACTGCAGTTCTGTCTGAGATGTTCTTCGCCCCTGAAATCTCTGGGCTGAGGAAGAATGAATTTGGGAGTTACCCTCCTTATTCACGGCTCATTTCCAGATTATGGGTCATTTTCCCTGCTTCTGAAGGGTTGTTGAAAGCACCGCTGTCCTCTAAAGACTGAAATCAGAATGGGAAACCATCCGTTGGATGTCCAACGGAGCCGGGTCAGAAACCAGAGGCGGGTCTGCACAGGGCAGAGTTTGGGGCTCTGGACGATGGTCGGGGTAAGAACGTATGATGAGGGGAAGGGAATCAGCAGCGGGGCGTGGCAACGAATGACAGAGTAGCAACATTTGGAAGCTGATTGACAGAGAAAATATTTCGGTTGTCTGACTGATGACACAAACAATGCCTGTGGTGAGGTGCTCCACTGGTTGAGGAACGTATGTGTGTTTGGAATGGTTTTATCTATTGGGGGAGTTGTTCCTGCTTGTTTATCCTGTAATATTATATCTGAATGGTTATTATGGATTGTCCTATCTGAAATAATGTATTGATTATAAAACATATAGAATAGTACAGCACGTTACAGGCCCTTCGGCCCACAATGTTGTGCTGACCCTCAAACCCTGCCTCCCATATAGCCTCCCACCTTAAATTCCTCCATATACCTGTCTAGTAGTCTCTTAAATTTCACTAGTATATCTGCCTCCACCACTGACTCGGGCGGTGCATTCCACGCACCAACCACTCTCTGAGTGAAAAACCTTCGTCTAATATCCCCCTTGAACTTCCCTCCCCTTACCATAAAGCCATATCCTCTTGTACTGAGCAGTGGTGCCCTGGGGAAGAGGCGCTGGCTGTCCACTCTGTCTATTCCTCTTAATATCTTGTACATCTCTACCATGTCTCCTCTCATCCTCCTTCTCTCCAAAGAGTAAAGCCCTAGCTCCCTTAATCTCTGATCATAATCCATACTCTCTAAACCAGGCAGCATCCTGGTAAATCTCCTCTGTACCCTTTCCAATGCTTCCACATCCTTCCTATAGTGAGGTGACCAGAACTGGACACAGTACTCCAAGTGTGGCCTAACTAGAGTTTTATAGAGCTGCATCATTACATCGCTTCTCTTAAACTCTATCCCTTGACTTATGAAAGCTAACACCCCGTAAGCTTTCTTAACTACCCTATCTACCTGTGAGGCAACTTTCAGGGATCTGTGGACATGTACTCCCAGATCTCTCTGCTCCTCCACACTACCAAGTACCCTGCCATTTACTTGGAGTTTATCATATAAATTTTAATATTTTGACTCTAAAACTGGATCAGGCTTGAATTTATGGTGCCTTTATGAAGTAATGGAGGGCATTTATGAGTTTGTATTTTAAAGCAAGATTTTGGTGAATGATTAATGAATTAATTAGGTCACGAGTTCAAGGAACCCTTCGGGCGAAGT
This sequence comes from Hemitrygon akajei, assembly GCF_048418815.1. Lineage (NCBI taxonomy): Eukaryota > Metazoa > Chordata > Chondrichthyes > Myliobatiformes > Dasyatidae > Hemitrygon > Hemitrygon akajei. Next base: position 893,161 of record NW_027331938.1, on the reverse strand, counting down.
GCTCTTAATATGATCAAATTCACCCTGACATTAGAGAAGGTGACATTAATGTTACCCTGACATTAAAGTCAGATGTGTAATTTGAGAGCAAGAGAGAAGAATTGGACAAAATTGATTTGAAAAGAACAAGGGCAGGGATGAAAACAGAATAGCAATGGCTGGAATTTCTGGGAGCAATTCGGAAGGCACAGGGTATATACACATCACAAAGAGCAAATAGTATTCTAAAGGTAAGGTGACAAAACCGTGGCTGATAAGAGAAACCAAAGACAACGTAAAAACCAAGGAGAGGGCACAGAGCAAAAGTTATTTGGAAGCTAGAGAATTGGGAAGCTTTTAAAAACAAACAGAATGCAACCAAAATAATTAAGAAGGAAAAGATGGAATACATAGATGAGCTAGCCCGCAATATTAAAGAGGATACCAAATTTTTCTTCAGGTACGTATATTGTAAAGAGAGGCTGAAGTGGATATCGGACCACTGAAAAATGATGCTGGACAGCTAGTAATGGGGTGGGGGTGCAAGGTGATGGCAGATGAACTGAATAAGTCTTGTACATCACTCTTATCTCTCGAAGACGCTGGCAGGAATATGGAAGTCCCGGATGTCAGTGGTCAGAATGTGTAAAGTTACGTTATACGGGAGAAGGTTCTTTGGGAAACAGAGATGGTCTGAAGGTAAATAGGTCACCTGGACCAGATGGTGTACACCCCAGAGATCTGAAAGAGGTGGCTGAAGTGATGTGGAGGCATTGGCAATGATCCTTCGAGAATCTTTAAGGAAATAAAATCCAAAGAAGATTTTTCCTTCACTGCTCCCCCTCTCCCAGTTTCACCCATCACCTACCACGTCTTCCACCCCTCCAACCCCCACACTTCTTCCTCTGAAGTCTCATCTTCTTTGTTCCCAGTCCTGATGAAGGGTCTCGGCCCGAAACGTCGACTGTTTACTATTTCCCATATATGCTGCCTGGCCTCCTAGCTTACTCCAGCATTTTGTGTATGTGTTGCTTGGATTTCCAGCATCCACAGATTTTCTCCTGTTTTTGATAAAAGCAAAAGCGGGGTCACGTAATATAGCAAGAAAGCAGTGGGAAGTGAGAGGATCGGAAATCTTTTACATAACCAACAGGAGACAACAAAAAAACACACACACACACACAGGAGAGACATGATGAAAAATTAAGGTAAGTGAGCCAAAAATATCAGGTATCAAAAGTTGTTCAGATATATAAAGAGTAAAAGAGAGGCAAGAGTTGATATTGTACCACTGGAAGATGATGCTGACGAGTTAGTAATAGAGCAAAGAAATCGCGGCCGAATGTAATAAGTATCTTGTGTCAATCTTCACTGTGTCAGACACTCGCAGTATAAGACTTTCAGACATAGGAGCAGAATTAGGCCACTCAGCCCTATCGAGTCTGCTCCGCCGTTCTATCATGGCTGATCCCAGTTCTCACTCAACCCCATGCACCTGTCTCCTCGGCATATCCTGTAATGCCTCGACTGATCCGTAAACTGGAGACAGAAGGAGACGAGGTGCGAGATCAGACTGCAAGATTTGAGGGGCTCAGGGACCGTGTGACCATTGCTCCCATTCTGACCTCGTCTCCGCATTCCGACACTGCCTCCTTGTGGTGACACTGTGCCGCCTGCTTTCTGTGCTGTTGCTCTTTCAACTTTGCCAATGGAAGTACGGCCGTCACTGTATTGCCACCGGCGTCAGTTATCACAGTGTGCAGTTGTGCCTCTTCTTCCCAGACGATATCTTACTGCAGGCCGTCATTACACTTCACTCGACATATCTGCAGCGGTTTGCCGAGGTACTTGATGAGATGCCGAAACGCGGCAGACTCCTGCGGGTTTAAAAGTGTTGGCGTGCTTTCCTCGCAATGATATTTATACGGGGGCTCCAGGACTGGTTCTCGGAGAGAGTCGTACGCAGGAATTTAAAGTTACTGACCCTCTCCACCTCTGATCCTCTGCTGATTACTGGCGCATGGACCGCTGGTTTCTCAAAGGCCGAACATTTATCTGATGATTACGTCACTTTGCTCGTGACTCTCCCTCGGGTGAAAACAATTTAATATCACACATAGAGCAGGACAGTGCAGGAGCAGAGCCTTCGGTCATCGAAAAAAAGTTGAAGTCACTTGTGACGAACAAGAGAATTCTTCAAAGACGAACATGGAGAAATGATAACAAACCCATTCAGGATAATGAAAGGAGGTCTCAGTATTCAGAAAATTCTAATCTGAACATAACCCGTGTTCACAGAAATGACACAGGAAAATATAAATGTACTATAAACAATGATTTCAGTAGTGACAGAGCTGAGCTCTACCTGCATGTTAACTGTAAGTTTGCAGATGGCTCATTACATCAAATTGCCTTCAGTATTACTGATTACAGAAACAGCATACCATATCGATTCCTTTGATGATGGACCAGACAACTTCATGATTTAGCTTCAGGGTCCACCTCTTACAGATATCGTTACAAGCCTGAAATTATCTTGTTCTGCCCAGTCAGTTCCCACTGCTGACAATAGATGGCGCAATGGGATAACCTATATGCAGACAGGCCAGGACAACCCCACCGAGTCGGTAAACAACGTTGACCGTAGAAATTATACTTGGCAGATTGAGATCAAAGTAACCATGAAACACAGCGGCTTTTCTGTAAAGATTACAGTACAGGGCAAGTGAAAGTTTCTGTCAATATTCAACTTCCAAACACCGCTTCAACTTCTGAGCAATTTTATTTTGCAGCTCTATTCTATCTACTTTATTCGTCATATTAAAGAAAAAACTTTATCAGGGATAGGGAAGGTGGAGCAGAGTAACAGATATACTAGAGGTCCTTCAGGGCTTTTTAATTGTAAGTCAAGTTCCGGGATTTATTTATGTCAAATTTCCACAGATTTCTACAGCGAATAACGTCCCATGCTTGCCAAAACATTTTAACTCTTCATTTAAAATAATGGAGAACCGTGCTGGTTTATCTGCCTCTGTCACAGAGGGATATTCTGTGTCCATGTTTGTAAGCAGGATTTCCCATCGCTTCTCTTCACACCGGCAGCTTCATTTGGAATCGCCGCTGACTGTGAAATGAAGCTCTTGAAGTTTTCAGAAGCAGATCTCTTTCTCAGAGTTCAGACCTTCGTGCAGCGCCGACGTGACTTCACGACGTTAAGGAATCGATCACATTGTGAATGAAATTCAGCCACTGCACATACTGAACGAACCAATCTTATGCAAACTAAATTAAGTCGGCAGTGAAAAAAAAAGCGGACAAAATGAAACGTATCCTCTCCATGATTCCGTAGAATTATATCCGGGAACTTCTTTTTATAAACTCCAATTCGTTTGCCATTCGGGCTAATATGGTGGACAGGATACAAATTGGGTCTACCGAGCCCAGCTGATGTGATTGGACTGCAGTAGAAAGGAGTGATTCCATTCCTCTTTCAGTTCTATTGGCAGAGCCCGTGTCTCGTGTCAATGTAAACATCAACTCGTACAGTCTCAGAAAAACAACGATACAGTTGTATACACCTGTAACGCTAAGACGCAATTCAGAAAGAACATCATTAGAAGACATCTAACATTAATGTCTCTGTTTTCAGAAAAAAAACCTAGTCTGAACATAACCCGTCTGAACAGAAATGGCACAGGAAATTATAGACGTGCTGTCAATATTCATTACAACAGCGACAGTGCAAAGATCTACCTGCAAGTTAATTGTAGGTACGCAGGTTGCTCATTACATTAGTTTACATTCAATATTACCGATCACAGAAACAGCATACAATCTCTATTTCTGTTGTAGATGGGCCAGACAACATCAGGATTCAGCTGCAGGGTTTTGTTTTCAAAATACTGTCTCAAGTCTGAAATGAACTTGTTCTGCCCAGTCAGTTCCCAATACTGACCATAGATGGCGCAAGGGAGCAAATGACCAGCAGACAGAACAGGGCAACACCATCGAGTCATTTATCAACGTTGCTAAACAAGTGGAAATTATACTTGGAAACACAGCAGCCTTTCTGTAAAGATCACTTAAACATAAACATCCAAGTAATTTTATTTTGCAATTTTGTAATTTTCACGCTGTGCTCTTCTGCAGACTTCGGTCACGAGAAGTATAAAAAAAAGACATTGGTAATATTCAGCAGAGTTGTAGATACCATGGAAGGCCTGGAGTGATTTATTTAGAAGTCAATTTGCCGGAAATTTTATATCTTCAGTTAAGCCTATTGCGAACAATACTCCATGTTTCTCAGAGCATGGAGAACTAAAGAGCAGGTAGAACTATTCGGTTAAAATTACGGAGAGCCATGTCGGCTTATCTGCTTCGGTACCCGAGGGACATACTGTGCCCAGGCCTGTAAGCAGGATCGCTCAAAGCCGTTCTTCACAGTAGCAGCTTCAGTTGACGTCACGACGTATTTTCGAGTGAAACTCCTGACGTTTTGAGCAGTAGATGCGTTTCTCAGAATCCAGATCCCCGAGCAGTGCAAGCCTGATTTCACGAAGTTAAGGAAACAACCCCTTTGTGAATAAAATACAGCCGTTGTACATATTGAAGGAATTAATCATGGAGACAGTTACCCGGGGTATAAGTCACATAACATTAAGGGGCAGAAACAGAATCTGATGGAGACAGTGAGCAGGTCGGGAAGCATCTGTGAAGGGAAAACAGAAGTCGACATTGCAATGCAGGACTGGGAGGTGGGGAAACAATGAAGTATTAAATGAACCTTCACCGGAGAGAGAGGGAAATGGGGCCGATGGGACACAAAATTCTGTACAAAGAAACTTCCCCATGCACCTCCTTCAAATCTCACACTCCCCCCTCTAATATATAACCCCCAATATTTGTCAATTCTACAATGGGTGAATTATGCTGATTGTCTATCTTAACTGTACATCCCATAATATTATGAACCTCAGTCGCAGCGATTCCTGAGTTTCAGTTTTACTGCATAAATCTCTGTCAATAACCGAGGCGCCCATGGACCCTCGGCTGGGAACCCGTGACCGATATCCGGGCGGCTTCCAACACCCCGGAGTGGATAACACAGTATTAACCGAACTCTCTTCAACGCACACGGTCCTCTGATCGAGGCAGCATCCTGATGAACGTCCTCGGCGCCCTCTCCAATGCTCCAGAACGCTCCGGTTTCATGCAATTTTAAAAACTCCACCCCCAAATCTTTTCATCAATCTCCGTCTGTCCAGTCTGAACTCTGTTTCTCAACTGTAAACAGTCAGTATAATCTCGTCAGTCACTGTGGAAACAAAACAAATGGAGAGCGCTGAGATTTGAGAGAAGGTGGGAGTGGAGGATGCTATCACGTATTTGCTGCACAAATCACTCTCTCACCTAGATGGGGTCAGTTGTGCTGTGAGGATTACATTCCTTGACTTCTCTAGTGCCTTTAACACCATCCAGCCCAAGATCTTAAGGCACAAACTAACGGAGATGGGAGTAGACTCTCACATGGTGGATTGGATAGTGGACTACTTGACAGATAGACCTCAGTATGTGCGGTTGGGAGACTGTAGATCTGACACGGTGGTCAGCAGCACAGGAGCGCCGCAGGGAACCGTACTCTCTCCGGTCCTGTTCACCCTGTACACATCAGACTTCCAATATAACTCGGAGTCCTGCCATGTGCAGAAGTTCGCTGATGACACGGCCATAGTGGGGTGTGTCAGGAATGGACAGGAGGAAGAGTATAGGAAACTGATACAGGACTTTGTGATATGGTGCAACTCAAACTACCTGCGTCTCAATATCACCAAGACCAAGGTGATGGTGGTGGACTTTAGGAGATCTAGGCCTCATATGGAGCCAGTGATCATTAATGGAGAATGTGTGGAGCAGGTTAAGACCTACAAGTATCTGGGAGTACAGTTAGACGAGAAGCTTGACTGGACTGCCAACACAGATGCCTTGTGCAGGAAGGCACAGAGTCGACTGTACTTCCTTAGAAGGTTGGCGTCATTCAATGGCTGTAGTGAGATGCTGAAGATGTTCTATAGGTCAGTTGTGGAGAGCGCCCTCTTCTTTGTGGTGGCGTGTTGGGGAGGAAGCATTAAGAAGAGGGACGCCTCACGTCTTAATAAGCTGGTAAGGAGGGCGGGCTCTGTCGTGGGCAAAGTACTGGAGAGTTTAACATCGGTAGCTGAGCGAAGGGCGCTGAGTAGGCTACGGTCAATTATGGATAATTCTGAACATCCTCTACATAGCACCATCCAGAGACAGAGAAGCAGTTTCAGCGACAGGTTACTATCGATGCAATGCTCCTCAGACAGGATGAAGAGGTCAATACTCCCCAATGCCATTAGGCTTTACAATTCTACCGCCAGGACTTAAGAACTTTTTAAAAGCTATTATTAATGCTTTTTGAGATAGTGATTTAGATGCATATCATATCTTTTTTACTGAGTTAAGTATTGTATGTAATTAGTTTTTGCTACAACAAGTGTATGGGACATTGGAAAAAAGTTGAATTTCCCCATGGGGATGAATAAAGTATCTATCTATCATCTATCTATCAGAGGGCATAGACATGGGAATCTCCAGCAGGCCACAGGTCTTTCGGCCCACGATATTGTGCCGACCAGGTTACCTACTCCAGAATCAGCCTAGATTTTTCCTGCGGCATGGCCCTCTATTTTTCAAAGATCCGTGTACCAATCTATAAGTCCCTTAAAAGATCCTGTTGTATCTGCCTCTACCGCTGTCTCTGGCAGTGCATTCCGTGCACCCACTTGGATGAATACTGTCACCGTCTCTGGGATTCCAACCTTCACACTACTACATCTCTGAAACCCCTCCCAGCATATTCACCCCCTTCTTGTCTCTGTAACGATCTGACTGTCCTGTCCAAAACCCCTCTATGTCACTGTAAAAGTCCCTCCTGCCGATTCCTTACTCCCTGTTCGTAAATGTCTCCTGCCTCGACACCATTCGATCTGAACCGCCTCCATTCCTCAACGATGGCCTGTTCTTGTAACATCCTGCAAGTACCACACAGCTCCCTGTTTCCGAAAACCCTCCTGGCCCCTGTAGCCTCTCTGTGTCCATCACAATGGCTTCTCACCCCCCCCCCCCCCCACAGTCTCTTTACGCCTCTCCCAAACCCTGTCACCTTCCATATCTCTGAAACGGCCTGCACCCTTAGTGAAACATTTAATTTCCCCGGAGACACTTGACGGCGCCGTTGTGGGGAAGTTTTTGTTTCACTCTTGGTAAGTATGGGTCAGAATTACAAGATTGAATCCATTGTGGGTGAGAACGTCTGGCAGATGTGCAGAATTTAGGAATTCCCTGTTCCTGTGGAGATTGGAGGCTGATTCCTGGGTGGGAATTGAAGGAGCAAAGATTCATGATTGAACGGTTGGGGCGGTGAGCTGGCAGAGAACCGAGGGTGATTGAGAATCGGGACGGAAGAGTCTGGCGCAGATCCTAGGAACGCCTGTGGAGTCCGGAGGAGCCGGGTGTGTTGATGTTTCCGTGTGGACACATCCGACATCAGATGTTGTGGGAAGTGTCGGTATGAAGCAAAGGTTTCGGGCAGGATCTGTAATCTGACGAAACGGGACTGAACACATCAGAGGCTGACACTTGTGAGATGAGGTTCCGTTGTTTATCTCAGAATGAGGGGCTGGTTGTACTGAGCTCGGGACGAGCTTGTGACACCTGCAGGACGAGTGGAAACATAGTGTGGGGATTGCGTTCATGGATTCATTGTCCGGTCTGAACTCATCTGGCGGAGGGGAGGAAGCTGTTCACGGAATGTTCACTGCGTGCCTGCCGTCTCCATGCCCCCGCACCTCCTCCATGATTGTAGCGATTCGAAGACAGGGAGGAGATAAATGTTTGAAAGTTAGGGGATTCAGTGTCAGGCAAATGGAGACAGAAGATGAGTTCTGGAGCTGATTAGTGACTGGTGGGGCAAGGTTAGAGCGAGCAAGCGGCCATTTCATCCTGTTCCTATTAGCATACCTCCGCCAGGTTGTGTTATTCTGAATTAATTATAATATAATATCGTTCATTCAGATGCTGCGGCTTATCGTTACAAAATAGGCTGTAGTCCTGCATCATATCGGGTTCACACACGATGGAAGAGAGAAAGAAGCAGTGGTGATCAGGACCGAGGAAGAGGATGAAGATCGGCGGTGGTGGCGGGAGAGAGAACAACGTTAGTATCTGCAGCACCAGAGGTCACTCAAATCTGCTGCCCAGGTTGACCCTGTGGTGAAGAAGGCATGCGGGGGCTTTTCAAGATGGCGGCGCAGTGAGAAGTCTGCTTTGCTGAGCTCAGCACCGTAACTCTGATGATTTCGCATGTAAACCTATCCGTTTCAATGGTTTTTAATGCCCAAGTGTCGGATTTAACAACATGAACATCGATGAGTTTTTACTTTTGAGCTGCTTCAACACCATGCCACCGGAAAGTTAAAATGGCGGTCAATATGGACTGCACAGAGCGCTGGCCCTGAGCTAAGGAGCGAGCTGGGCTAACACGTTGGACCCTGATTTTCGTCAAGTAGCTCAGGAAGTTACGGAGAACGTAGTCAAAGTGATGGACGAGAGGCTGGGTCCGCTCTCTCTGACACTCCAGAACCACACACTGGAGTCCTCCATGTTGTGCCGAACCATATAATCCTTTAAAAAAAGTACTAATCCCATACTACCCCATTACCCTCCATTTTTCTTTCATCCATCTGCCTGTCCAAGAGGCTCATAAATACCCCTAATGTTTTAGCCTCCACCACCATCGCTGGGAAGTCATTCCAGGCATTCACAACCCTCTGTGTAAAAAAATACTTACCCCTGATGTCTCCCCTAAACTTCCTTCCCTTAACTTTGTACATATATCCTCCAGTGTTTGCTATTGGTGCCCTGGGAAACAGATTCTAGCAATCCACCCTATCTATGCCCCTCATAATCTTGTAGACCTCTATCAAGTCCCCTCTTATTCTTCTACGCTCCAAAGAGAAAAGTCCCAGCTCTGCTAATCTTGCTTCATATAACTTGTTCTCCAAACCAGGCAACATCCTGGTAAATCTCCTCTGCACCCTCTCCATTGCTTCCACATCCTTCCTATAATGAGTTGACCAGAATTGAACACAATACTCTAAGTGCGGTCTTACCAGAGATTTGTAGAGTTGCGACATGACTCTCTACTCTTGAACTCAATCTCCCTGTTAATGAAGCCTAGCATCCCATAGGCCTTCTTAACTACCCTATCAACCTGTGCAGCGACCTTGAGGGATGTATGGATTTGAACCCCAAGATCCCCTTGTTCATCCACACTCTTAAGTAACTGACCATTAATCCTGTACTCAGTCTTCTGGTTTGTCCTTGCAAACTGCATCACCCCACACTTCTACGGATTGAACGCAATCTGCCATTTTTTTGCCCAAATTTGCACCCTGTCTATATCCTCGTGTAACCTTCAACAACCTGCAGCTCCATCCACAACTCCTCCAATCTTCAGTCATCCGCAAACTTACTCACCCATCCCTCTGCCTCTACATCCAGGTCATTTATTAAAATCACATATAGCAGTGTTCCTAGGACAGATCCCTGCGGCACTCCACTAGTCACCGACCTCCAGGCAGAATACTTTCCGTCCACAAATACCCTCTGCTTTCTTCCTTTAAGCCATTTTTTTAATCCAAACAGCCAAGGTTCCACATATCCCATGCCTCATGACTTTCTGGATGAGTCTGTCATGAGAGACCTTGTCAAATGCTTTGCTAAAGTTCATGTTGACCACGTCCACTACCCTACCTTCATCAATTTATTTTGTTACCATTCAGGCTCGTGAGGCACGATCTTCCCTTCACAAAGTCATGTTGACTATCCATGAGTAATCTGTACTTCTCCAAATGTTCCTAGATCCTATCCTTAAGAGTCCTTTCCAGTAGTTTGCATACCACCGATGTTAGACTCACCGGTCTATAGTTCCCAGGTATCACGCCGTTACCGTTTTTGAACAAGGGAACTACATTTGCCATTCTCTAGTCCTCCGGCACTTCCCCTGCAGCCAAAAAGGATTCAAAGAGGATTCATCTTGACTTCTTGTGCGGGGAAGAGCATTGTACATTGTTGGTAATCCGATAAGGCCGATGGACTATTTGACTGGCGTAAATTTGTCATGGAATACATTCCTTTGGACTTATTGACATGTATAGTACACTCAAAAACCAATAGTTTTCATGAAACATGGCAACCGTTTCTGCAGTATTTAGATGTAAACCTGTCTGCTATCCTAATGACGGCTTTTGTATAGCGTGTTGTGGTGATGTCCATACTTTGATGGAAGTATTCTGATAGGTGATATCTGTGAGGGGAAGAAATGTAAATGTGCGTGGAAATGAAAGTTGTTTTTATGCTGATCAAAAAAGAAATGAAGTCATATGGTGTGTTGGCCATCATCCGTCGTGGGATTGAGTTTAAGGGCCGAGAAGTAATGTTGTAGAGATATAGGACCCTGGTCAGAACCCACTTGGAGGACTGTGCTCAGTTCTGGTCGCCTCTCCAGAGAAAGGATGTGGAAATTGTAGAAAGGGTGCAGAGGAGATTTACAAGCATGTTGCCTGAATTGGGGAGCTTGCCTTGTGAGAATAGGTTGAGTGAACTCGGCTTTTTCTCCTTGGAGCGATGGAGGATGAGAGGTGACCTGATAGAGGTGTATAAGGTAATGAGAGGCATTGATCGTGTGGATAGTCAGAGGACTAAACAATCCGGTCACCACTGACGTCATCATCACTGGCTTTTCAGCCTGACTGACCTGCCCTCCCCGACATTCTTATTCAGGCTTCATGGCCCACTCCCTTCCCGCTCCTGGTGAAGGGTCTCGCCCTACAACGTTGATCTTCCATCGGTGCTGCTGGACCTGCCGAGTTCCTCCAGCATTGTGTGTTCGGTCCTCCTGCGACGCCCTGGAAACTTGCTGGGGGATGGGGAGTGTGGCCCGTGGTTTAATATTTTTTACAGTCCCGTCGAACTGACTTTATGCTTGAGAATGTGTGCAGAAGGGTTTGGGCGAGTTGTGGATACTATATGTACTGCAGCCTACAGTCCTGAAGGGAAAATCAACCTATCACTGACATCGATCTGTAAAACTGTCCTTATGTTTTGCAACATGAGCTGGCCTGTGGGGTCGAGTGATCGATGGAGGGGGAACTGGGTTGTTTTTGTCATTATTTCTGTTTCAGTTGAACTGTTGAAAAAAATATGGGAAGTGATTACCACAGTTTCCCATTTCTCTCTTATCTGTTGTGAGCAGACCGTGAGACACTGCTACAGAACTAACGAATGCAATTGCAACATGCAAGTCCCCTGCCTCCACCACCGTCACGTAATGGCCGATGTGTGCACAGTCTATAGAATGCAACACAGTTACTCACCAGGGCTATTCTACGGGACCCTGCGGATCACCAGTCCCATCACACACTTCCCCCTACACAATATCACTTCCCCCCGTCTCCCCCTCACACCCTAACAACCGCTCTCGCCCTGAGGGCGAATGGCAGCAAGAACAACGATGAACAGCGCCACCCGCTTCTCCCGCCACTCGGAAATCTGCCTGACCGGCCTGCATCTCGGTGCGGGTCCGATTCCTGAACCCGCTACCTGACAGCACTTTTGAACCACCTTTCCCAGACAGCTTCTGACAGTTTAAGGGGGGAGCCCACCAGACAGCCTCCCAGTGAGGGGTTTGGTAAGGGATGGGTGATAAATTCCAGCCTTTCCAACAACACCCATTTCTATCCCTTGAAATATTGAGCAATAATCCACTTCACTCTTTGGTGAAAATATTCCTCTGGGAATTGTTTTCCTGGTGACCATTTCGCGCTGAGATATGTCTGAGAGGAGAGAATAAGCTCTTTGTGTAGTCTATCAACACACATTGGAATTGGTAATATCAGCCAACCTCCATTGCCACCCGATCCTGAGTAGCTCAAACTATCAATTTCTGCCTTGAATACACCAAACGACATGGACTCCACAGCTGCCCGTGGCACCTAATCCTACAAATTCACCACCTTTTGGTTAAAGAAGATTCTCCGCATCTCTCTTTTGAAAGGGCGCCCATCTATGCTGAGTCTGTACCCTCTTATCCAAGACTCTCAAACCACGGGAAATATCCTATCCACTTCTACTCGTTTGGGTCTTTGAGCATTCGAAAGGTTTCGCCGCTCATCCCTTTGAATTCCAGCGCGTACAGGCATAAAGTCATCAAACATCCTTCGTATGATAACCCTTTCGTTGCTGGAATCATCCTCGTGAACCTCCTCTGGACCCTCTTCAATGCCAGCACATCTTTTCTAAGATACGGAGCCCAACCATGAGGGCAGATTACTGGGAGGTAATTAAAGTCTGGGAGATGACTGATGGAATGGTCGGGGTGGTTGTGTTGGCAGGGGGTCGAGCGTGATGGGGAACTGGGAGTGAAGTGTTTTGGAGAGGTTTTACTGAATGGTTGGGCATGTTGGAGTATCAGAGAATTTCGATCTGTTGTTGTTACCCTGTGCTCACCTGACAACAGATGCTGCGGACGGTATAAGGTTAAAACAAGGTTTTAGACAGGATCTCTGATCTGACAACACAGGCCGAAGCTCGTCAAAGGCTAACGTTCATGAGTTGTTTTTTCACTTGTTTTTCTTAGAATTGAGCACGGGAAGTTTTTGTTACACCATACCAGAGTGCTCGAAACAACTTTGTTTACAACAACGGAAGCAGCCGATTGCAACCTGCAGAAACCAGATCCACAGAAACTGAACTTTCTGTAAACACCAATAGAGAGAGATAGAGAGGGTGGGGAGTGTGACTGACCATGGGTCACCGCGGCTGCGGCACATCAGAGCACACCCATCCTGATCCCCTGTCACTGCTTTGTTTCCGAGTGTCATTTTCTTCTTAAAAGTAGGTCTCTTAATCCTGAAGCTGTGCCGTCTGAGATTGTCCCACCATGGCAAACATCCTCTCCACATCCACTCTATCTGTGTCCTCTGGTCCCAGACTCCCCCACTGCAGGAAAAATCCTCTCCACATCCACTCTACCTGTGTCCTCTGATCCTAGACTCCCGTACCATAGAAAATATCTTCTCCACATCCACTCTATCTGTGCCCCTGGTCCTAGCCTCTCACACTATAGGAAATATCCTCTCCACATCCACTCTATCTGTGTCCTCTGGTTCTAGACTCCCCCACTATAGGAAACACCCTCTCCACATCCAGTCTATCTGTGCCCTCTGGTCCCAGACTCTCCCACTATAGGAAATATCCTCTCCACATCCACTCTATCAGGTCCTAGACTCCCCCACTACAGGAAACATCCTCTCCACATCCACTCTATCTGTGTCCTCTGGTCCTAGACTCCCCCACTATAGGAAACATCCTCTCCACATCTACTCTATCTGTGTCCTCTGGTCCTAGACTCTCCATATCCACGCTATCAATCCCTTTCACGGTTCGAAAGGTTTCACTGACACCAGCCCTCATCCTTCTGAATTCTCTGAATACAGACCCAGAGTCATTGAAAGCTCTTCGTAGGACAAGCCGTTCCATCCTGGAATATCTGACGTAAAGCTTCTTTGTCACCTTCATCAGTGTCAGCACATCGCTTGTCAGGCGATGGCTCAAAGCTGCTTACTGTGCTGTAAGTGAGCCGTCAACAGATCATTAAAAAGTTTCAATATTAACACCTTTTATGTTCGAGTCCTCGTGAAATGAAGGCTAACACTGCATTTACCTTGCTCATCACAGACTGATCCCGTAAGGTAACCTTCAGCGAATCCTGCACAGGGAATCCCAAGTCCCTTTCTACCCCAGTTTTTCTTTTGTATTTTATTTTCATTTAGAAACGAGTCAGCCTTCTATTTCACCCCCCCCCCCATGTGCATGCTGAAACAACCCCGAAGGTGCATTCCATCTGCCTTCTTTGCCCAGTCTCCTAATCTATCTAAGTCCTTCTTTAGCCTCTCTGCTTCATGTCCCTTCATCTATCTTCAAATGGTCTGCAAATCTTACAACAAAGACACAATGCCACCATCCCAATCATTGACATCTGACGTAAAGGATACGTTCCCAACACAGACTCCCGTGAAACACCACTCGTCACCGTTTGCAACTGAGAAAAGGCTTCCTGTATTCCCACTCTTTGCCTCCTTCCCGGGATATGTGTTAATCATAAACTATATACAATGAGATCCACCTCACTGGATGTACAGGTGGACTTGATTTACAATAGACTAAAATTCAAGTGTTCATAAGACTGATGGCATCCGGAAAGAAACTGATCTTGTACCTATTTGTCCCGGCACAGATATTTAGAAAGATAGAAAATAGGTGCAGGAGTAGGCCATTCGGCCCTTCGAGCCTGCACCGCCATTCAGTATGATCATGGCTGATCATCCAACTCAGAACCCTGTACCTGCTTTCCTTCCATACCCCCGATCCCTTTAACCACAAGGGCAATATCTTACTTCCTCTTAAATATAGCCAATTAACCGGCCTCAACTGTTTCCTGTGGCAGAGAATTCACAAATTCACCACTCGTTGTGTGAAGAAGTTCTTCCTCATCTCGGTCCTAAAAGGCTTCCCCTTTATCCTTAAACTGTAACCCCTCTTTCTGGACTTGCTGGACTTCCCTAACATCGGAAGCAATCTTCCTGCATCTGGCCTGTCCAATCCGTTTAAAATTTTATACTTTTCAATAAGATCCCCCCTCAGTCTTCTAAATTCCAGTGAGTATTAGCCCAGTCGATCCAATCTTTCTTCATATGAAAGTCCTGCCATCCCAGGAATCAATCTGGTGAACATTCTTTGTACTCCTTCAATGGCAAGAATGTCTTTCCTCAGATTAGGGGACAAAAACTGCCCACAATGCTCTAGGTCCCGTCTCACCAAGGCCTTGTACAACTGCAGTAGAACCTCCCTGCTCCCGTACTCAAATCCTTTTGCTATGAATGTCAACATATAGTGATCTAAAGCGCCTACTAGAAGGATGGAGTTGGAACAGGTGACGTCCAGGGTGTGATGGGTCTACAATAATGCTGCTTGCTCGCTTCCTGACTCTTGATGCATTTCAGTCTTGGATCGAGGGCAGCTTCACACCAATGATCCTTCCCGCAGCCCTGACGGTTCTTTGGAGTCTATTCTTGTTTTCTTTGGTAGCTGATTCAAACCAGACAGTGATGGACGAACAGAGAACAGACTGGATTATTCCTGAATAGAATTGAATCAGCAGCTCCTGAGGCAGGTTGCACTTCGTGAGTTGACGTAGGGAATACAACCTCTGCTGAGCCTTTCTGATAAGAGTGTCCGCGTTGGGTGTCCACTTCAGGTCCTGGGAGATTGTGACACCCAGAAATCTGAAGGTCTCCACAGCAGACACAATACTGTTTAGTATAGTGAGTGGGGGGGGAGTATTGGGGGGCTCCTCCTGCAGTCCACTGTCATCTCCACAGTCTTGAGCGTACTTAGCTCCAGATTGCTCTGACCACACCAGAGGGCCAACCATTCCACCTCCCGTCTGTATGCAGACTCATCACCGTCTCGGATAAGGCCAATGACAGTTGTGTCGGCTGCAAACTTCAGGAGTTTAACAGATGGATCCTGTGAGGTGCAGTCATCAGTGTAAAGGGAGAAGAGCAGTGTGGAGAGCACACGGTGCCCTTGGGGGGGGGGGGGTGCGCACCGGTACTGATTGTCCGGTTGCAAGAGATGATGCTCCCCAGCCTCTCTTGCTGCACCCTGTCAGTCAGGAAGGTTGTGATCCACTGACAGATGGCGGGGGAGACATTCAGCTGGGTGAGTTTGGAGTGGAGCATTTCTGGGACGATGGTGTTAAACGCCGAGCTGAAGACAACAAACAGGACCCCTACAGAAGTTCCTGGGTTCCTGGATTATATTCAGTAGAGAGCAGCATGGCGAGAGGTTGAATTCCAACAGGGAGAAAAGACATTTTGAATACTGTGCGTTATTGGCTACAGGAGCCCACACTGATATAAGTTGATACATGTTATCCAAATGAAAGAAAAGTAAATAAGGAAAGCACAAATTAGGGGGCGGGGTGGAGGGGAATGCGATAGGAATTAGCGACCAGATGAGAGAGGGAAAAGCGAAGTCCAGATTTGCATTACATGTTTTAAATACCGAGAGTGGTCGGTGCCTTGAACGCACTGTCAGTGGAAGCAGAGAATGGCAGCTTAGGTGTCATCTGGACATTTACGCGGGGAATGGAGGGGTGCTGATCTCATATCGGCAGTTATATTGTTCCCTTATCACATAACGCTTTTTTTCCCCAGACACGTTCAGCTGTGCGAACCAAAGAGCAAAGAAAGAGGAAGATTGAAGCCAAAAAACGCAACAAAAAATCACGTAACTGCGGTGGAGTGAAACACAGACACGAGGGAGGCTGATGGAAGATCCACGTAAAGTGAACGGGTTATGGGATCAATCAACAGTCTGCAAATAAGAAGCGACGTCACATTTTTAGCGTACAGGAAAATTGGAGAAAAGGGTCTGGATCAGTGTCTCGGATGGATAAACATTCTCTGAGCCAATTCACGCAGCAAATCAGGAGTCAACTCAGGGTTTCAGCACCGTTTTCTATTTTATTCCATTTATTATTCAGCCATAAAGCGCGGAGTAGCCGTTCAGCGACCGACGACAAACCCGATCAACAGAGGAGGTTTACAAGGACGTTGCCTGGGTGGGAGAGCATGCCCCATGGAAATAGGTTGAGTGACCTCGGCCTTTTCTCCCTCGAGTGACGGAGGATGAGAGGTGACCTGACAGAGGTGTATAAGATGATGAGTGGTATTGATGGTGTGGATACCCAGAAGCCTTTTCCTAGTGCTGAAATGGCCAACACGAGATAGTGTAGCTTTATGGGTCTCGGACGTAGGTCAAGGGGAGAGTCAGAGGTAGGTTCTTCACACAGAGAGTGATGGGTGAGTGACATGCACTGCCAGAGACGGTGATAGAGGCGGATACAATAAGGTCTTTTAACAGCCATTTGTATAGATACATGGAGCTTCGAAACATAGAAGGCTGTGCGGTAAGGGAAAAATCTCGGCAGTTTCTGGAGCAAGTTATATGGTCGGCACAACGATGTAGGCCGAAGATCCTGTAATGTGCTGTAGAGTTTCTGTGCGCCATGTTCCATGTTCCAACGCTGACCTAATCACAGGGCAACTTGCAATGACCAATTAACCTTCCTGGACTTTGGATGGTGAGATGAATCCGAACGCCGCTATGCTAACCACGCCTGAGTTGAATGGGCTTAAAATAATTTTGCCATTTAAATCACACATTACAACACAGAATCAGCTGGTTAGGTAGCACGAATAGAGTACGAAGGAGACAGAGATTCGACCAGGGGTCATTTTATCAAAATCCCCATGACAGGTCAATAGACCAGTCTCTTATAACGCATTTGGATAACAGCGGGAGCACACGAGTAACACCTGAAATCCGGGACCATGGTATTGATGATCTATTTCCGGCCCTGGTCTCGGACAGAATCTGATGTTTCTCTGTATTTTTCAACATAATTCTTTATCTTTCTGTTCAAGGCTCCTTGATTGAGGCTTAGGAGCACAGAGACTATGTCATTTCCTGTCTGTTTATCAGACGCTGAAGGTCATTAGGTGTTTCCTAATCCCTGGAAAGGCACTTCCGCCGTCCATGCTCGTATCCCGCCCACTCTGTCCAAATGGGTTTGGGCCTCTGAGACACTAATGGAAGGTGAATACGAGGAAAGTGACGAATACGGATCCCCTGCTCACAGCGAGCTCTATGACGCTGAGGGTGAAATTAATGGAATTAAAAAAACTTGGCCGTTTGTACCGCGGCACCGGCCTCACGCCAAGTGAATAACGAAGCTAAGCTGTGGGTTGAGCGTGAAGCGCTCCGATATTTCATGTTTTTCAGCGTCACAAGTAGTCAGAAACCTACCGGCACATGATGTGGGTCAAGACGGTGTAGAGGTTAGATCACACAGCAAAGTTGAGAGGGAAAATGTCGGCGGCAGTGTGAAGGTGTCAATTATGGGACATAGGAGTCTGGGCTGAGGTGAGGGAACTAAGCTGCTGTGATACAAACGAGTCAAAACCTTCACTGATGACTTCGTCGTGAGGATGTGAAACGCATAAAAGGTATATCGGAGAGATGGAGAACAATTATAAAGAAACATTGAAGGACATTCTGAACGATGGCGTTTCCCTCGATGGTTGCCCTTCCTCTGGGTCAAATCACGTGCCAACCATCCCCTTCTCTTCACCAGTGACGTCATCTGCGGGAACAATTCACACGTCAGCAATCGGAAAGTGCGGCTGCTGGTGAGGACAAACACGAGATGATGATTTTTGAATCTGTGCCAAACATCGTGACAATGGAGCATTGCATAGAACTAGTATATTTCATATCGCCACGGGCCCAGCAAATTTGTTACTTGCAATATCAGTATATCGCTGTACGATGTCGCCCAACTCCAGTCTTATACTGTGTTTCGAAACTGCTAACGACAGGGTAATATATACACGGCACAACCATGGCCCTGCACGGCTCACAGAACTGAAACTAGTGCATACGTTTCCTTTACAGGTGACACTATGTATCGGCAGCCCAATATCCCGTTCACTTACCTCTTCAGATCACTGTAAACAGATTGGTTCTCCAGGACAAGTCCCTGTAAGTGTGAGGAAATCAGCATGATTAGCAGATTTTTTTAAAAATCAAAAGCATTTCGTGTCTGAAGAAAACTGCAAGAATATTAAGGAGTACCTGCGCTTATTTAATAAATTATGTCTGAAAGTAACACGGAACAGTCGGACCATGATGAACAGAGGATCCGAGACAGACAGTCATGGTCCCCAAGCGAAAGGGCACGTAATCCCTTGTCCTTTGCTTCCCTTCCGTCAAGAAGATCAGAGTGATATTTGCAACTTTCTAGCCCTCAAAAACAATTCCACAGTAATCTGCAGCTTGGAATACCAGTACAATTCCCTCCACTATCTCTTCAGCGGCCCGTTTCAGAATGCTGGGGAGCAGTTAATCCCGGTGATTTCTCCACCTTCAGCCCTTCCAGCTTGCCTTGCATCTTCTCCTTATTATAGTGACTGCAACCACTCCGGTGCCCTGACACTGTCATACTGATGGTCTGCTCCGCAGTAAAGACTGACACATGATACTTCATGAGTTCATCCGCCATTTCTGTGCCCCCTACAGTTGCCTCTTCGACGTCATTCTCGCTGTCGAATGTCTCAATTCAGGTTTTGTTTCTTACTGTGTGAAGTGGAACAATTACTACAAAAAGGGATTGACGCAAATATAGCCCTTACCATATAAGTGGAGCTTCCATCTTCTGCCTTGTCCCTTGCGCCCTGAAAAGAGAAGTTGGAGATTTCTATTGAGAGGTTTAACCAAGTGCTCAACATTTGTATTCCGTCTCTCAACATATAAACACCACGAGTATCAATTTTCACATTCTTCCCTGCTTGGAGCAATATTGCACCATTCGCCATTCTACACGCTGTGTGCTTCAGATTCAGTGTGAGAACAATATATATTTTCTTTGACATAGGAACACTGCCGAACGATATTAAATCATTCGTAATCACTCAGCAATAAGGGTCGCATGATGCATGTTACTTAACGAGGAACTCGTCTCCAAAACCATTCATCTTGGGAGATAAGTCTGGATCAGAATGTGCCCGTGACAGATTGGGGATACGGACTTGTGGCCTCAGGACGCTGACCGTATTTGCTCTTTCTCGTAAACGCTCACAGAGATCACTGCTGATCACAATGGGCCTGTGCAGACCTGACCATGCTTTCCCTCTGTGACTTACCCGCGTGGACCGGACATTTACAAAGTCATTCATGAAATATGTTCCAGTCAGAGTAAGATATGTTTTTGCAGAGAACAAGAATTATGGATTCTGCGCACACCGCAGGTGTCTCCAGTGACGTCTTTCTGCAGATGCAGAGCAACACCCACAAAATGGCGGAGGAACTCAGCGTTTCAGGTAGCATCAATGGAAATTAATAAACAGTCGCCATTTTGGGTCGAGACCCTTCTACTGAACTGGAAAGGAAGCGGGAAAGCGGGAGCAGTAGTGGATAGGACGGTTTTCCAGCTGGAAGGTGAAAGGTGGGCCTGGACAGTGGGGAAAGGTAAAGGGCTGAAGAAGAGACTAGATCATGGCAGAAGGAAGAGGGTCACCAGGGGAAGTTGCTGGCAGGTGGGGGAGAAGATATTTGAGTCCAGATTGGAGAATACGTGGGAAGCGAACAAAATGCCGGTAGGAAAATGTCGACGTTCATGCCATTAAGTTTGGGTTCCGTTATGAAGCGTTGTTCCCAGGTAAATGGAAATGGGAACCGGGATAGATCATCCATGATCTTAATAAATGACCAATCAGAGCCGAAGGGGCCGATGGACGCTGCCCATCACATTACTTATGTTCTTGTCAATAGACAATAGACAATTGGTGCAGGAGTAGCTCATCAGGCCCTTCGACAGAGCATCGCCATTAAATGTGAACATGGCTGATCATCCACAATCAGTATCCTTTGCAAAACGATGACTGAGTACTAGAGCTTTTAAAGAATATAAAAGTGGATAAATCTCCGGATCTTGACAGGATTTTCCATAGGACCTTGAGGAAGGTTAGTCTAGAAATAGCAGGGGCTCTGTCAGAGATATTTCAAATGCCATTAGAAACGGGGATGGTGCCGGAGGATTGGCGTATTGCTCACGTGGTTGAATTGTTCAAAAAGGTTTCTAAGAGTAAACCTAGCAATTATAGACCTGTCCGTTTGACGTCAGTGGTGGGTAAATTAATGGAAAGTATTCTCAGAGATGGTATATATATATTTATTTGGATAGATAGGGTCTGATTAGGAGCAGTCAACATGGATTTGTGCGTGGAAGGCCATGTTTGACAAATATTATTGAATTTTTGAAGAGGTTACTGGGAATGTTGACGAGGGTAAAGCAGTGGATGTTGTCTATATGGACTTCAGTAAGGCCTTTGACAAGGTTCCACACGGAAGGTTATTAAGGAAGGTTCAATTGTTAGGTATGAATATTGATGTAGTAAAATGGATTCAACAGTGGCTCAGTGGGAGATGCCAGAGAGTAGTGGTGGATAACTGTTTGTCAGATTGGAGGCCGGTGACAAGTGGTGTGCCTCAGGGATCTGTACTGTCTCCAATGCTGTTTGTCATGTACATTAATGATCTGGATGATGGGGTTGTCAATTGGATTAGTACGTATGCAGATCATACTAAGATAGGTGGCGTTGTGGATAATGAAGTAGGTTTTCAAACTTGCAGAGGGATTTAGGCCAGTTAGAAGAGTGGGCTGAAAGATGGCAGATGGTGTTTAATGCTGATAAGTGTGAGGTGCTACAATTTGGTAGGAATAATCAAAATAGGACATACATGGCAAATGGTAGGGCATTGAGGAATTCAGTAGAATAGAGTGATCTAGAAATGATGGGGAATAGTTCCCTGAAGGTGGAATCTCATGTGGATAGGGTGGTGAAGAAAGCTTTTGGTATGCCGGCCCTTATATATCAGAGCATTGAGTATAGGGTTTGGGTTGTAATGTTAAAATTGTACAAGACTTTGGTAAGGCCGAATTTGGAGTATTGTGTACAGTTCTCGTCACCGAATTATAGGAAAGATGTCAACAAATTACAGACAGAGCAGAGCAGATTTACTAGAATGTTACCTGGGTTTCAGCACACAAGTTCCAGGGAAAGGTTGAACAAGTTAGGTCTTTATTCTTTGGAGCGTAGAAAGTTCGGGGGTACTTGATGGAGTTTTTTAAAATTATGAGGGGGATAGATAGAGTTGACGTGGATAGGCTTTTTCCATTGAGAGTAGGGGAGATTCCAACAAGAGGAGATGATTTGAGAGTTAAGGGGCAAAAGTTTAGGGGTAACACGAGGGGAAACTTCTTTATTCAGAGAGTGGTTGTTGTGTGGAACGAGCATCCAGTAGAACTGGTAGAGGCAGGTTCGATTTTGTCATTTAAAACAAAATGGACAGGTATATGGACAGGAAAAGAATGGGGGGTTATGGGCTGAGTGCAGGTCGGTGGGACCAGGTGAGAGTAAGCGTTCGGCATGGACTGGAAGGGCCGAGATGGCCTGTTTCCGTGATGTAATTGTTATATGGTTATATTTTATATCAGGAACATAATACAAAGATCCAACCTGTTCAATCCTTGAGAGATTTTCATAGTTTCCCGATGCGTTCACGGTGTTTGTATCCAAGGTGCCTGCGGGAACAATACAGATACGTCACAGTGGTGAAGAGCATCATGGGCCGTTGTTAATACCGCGGATGTCAATCCGGCCACAAAACAAAATGCCAGCGATAACATGAACTACATTCCCACAAACGCCAGAAACCGGTAATCCCCTGTATAGACGACCAATAATTTAGGTCAGAAACAGAAAGGTAAATCTCATACCGTCCCTCTAATTATATTGTAATCTTGTGTGGAAAATTTCCACTTATTTAACTGGACAACCCAACAACCCAAGCAGCATTATTCGTGACCATTCGCTTGGATGAAAACCTCCAGCTTCTGTGCACGAGGAACTCCCATATCTAAATGAAATGTTAAGGTTTCCAGGAGCTCAGTAATAGAACAGTTGAAATGCAGTTCACTCACCCTTCCTTCCGGAATTGACGCTCGTGACGTATTGGGATTGTGGCGGATCATTGATCCTGAATAAACAGAAACAAATGTCAAACCATGAATCCGGCAGGAAGTGACTTTCTTGCACTGATACTCCGGATGATATAATTCCTATAATTCCATTCGATACTTGCTAGTTATTCCTGGAAACTGTTCAGGTTATCAGATGCCCGATTCCAGTCCTACTCGATATCAACAATAATGGCCATAATGTGTTACTCAGAGATAACGGTTTGTCCTTTCGGATCTCAGTTTTCCAGGAGAACGTGACACGTGTAACTGAATGGAAGCCTCTTTCAGAGAAAAATATTCAGGAGAAAGAAAATTGTCAGGAGAAAGTGTTTCGGGCCTTCAGATCTCAGTTTGTCAGGGGAAAGCGACACATGTATCACTGAACGCTTCCGCTTTCAGACAAACGTTCAAATTTCTGGAAAACAACGCCCACGTGAAAGCTTAATGCTGATTCTGTCCACTGACTGTCCCTGACCTGTGGAATGATTCCAGAATTGCTGATCAATTTTAGCAGATTTTTGGAAATGAGATGTAAAAATAAATTGCAAAAAGTTGGAGCCCGAGCGGTCCCCGTTTTTTTTAATCACCAGACGAGAGGCGGGAGTTGACAAGCTGCAAGTTGATTGTTGTCGACAGGGTAATATTCAGTCACATATGGCAAAGTTATTTCCCATGAGAGGGGATTGAAGGGCGACTTCAGGATTGAAGGGCGTCAATTTAGAACAGAAATGCAGAGAAATTACTTTAGGCAGACTCTGGTAAATCTGTGGAATTTGTTGCCACACGTGTCTGTGGAGGCCAAGTCACTGGGTGTATTTAAAGCAGAGATCGATAGTTTCATGGGCATCAAAGGGTCTGGGGAGAAGGCAGGGGAGTGGTGTTGACTGGACGAATTGGGTCAGTCCATGATTGAATGGCGGGGCAGAGTCATGGTCTTATGGTCTGATATCAGTTACCGTCTACAGAAAGGACATCAGTGCCTGGTGGACATCTCCACCCATGCACCGCTCGTGTTCCGTTCCTGAGCATTTCACATGTCCCGTCACCAGATATTTATCTATTTCCCTCTTCAATTTGTGTAATTTGCTTCATTCACCTGTCGCATCTCAAACTCGCATTAAAGCTTTTGGTATAACACTTTTGCAAAAAAAAGAAAAAGAAAACAGAATTCTACCGCACCAATTAAAAGCAGAGGCGACATTAGGAGAAAACATGCATTTACCCGCCAGCTTTCCTCGCGACCAACCATCCACTGACTCCGCCGATCAGGCCCACGCCAAGTAAACCAAGTACAATGCCCACGATGGCGCCAGAACCGAGGGTACAATTGCCATCTGTTTTTGCTGGTAACACACATGCGGAAAATATATATATCTACATTCCGAGAACACGTCTTTATCAGTGGCAAATTCATTTTCACAACAATTTGACTGAGTCAGTTTGGAGTCGTATATTGTGTCGCAAGGATCATTCCGGGAATGAGAGGGTTAACATCCGAGGAACATTTAATTGCTCTGGGTGTGTACTCGTTTGAATATAGAAGGATGGTGGGGGGGGGGGGTGTGTGGATATCCCATTGCAACATTTCGAATGGACCCATAGAAACATAGAACATTACAGCACAGAAAAAGGCCCTTCGGCCCTTCTTGGCTGTGTGGAGCCAGTCTTCTGCCTAGTCCCACTGACCTGCACCTGGAGCATATCCCTACATACACCTCTCATCCATGTACCTATCCAAGCTTCTCTTGAATATTAAAAATGAGCCCTCATTTACCAGTTTACCTGTCAGCTCATTCCACATTCCCACCCACTCTCTGTGTGAAGAAGCCCCAACAATGTTCCCTTTAAACTTTTCCCCCTTCACACGTAACTCATACCCTCTGTTTATTTATTTTTTCTCCCCCGGCCTCAGTGGAAAAAGTCGGCTTGCATTAACCCTATATATACCCATCATTATTTTATTTTCCTCTATCAAATCTCCCCTCGTTCTTCTACGCTCGGGAATAAAGTCCAAAGCTATTCAAACTTTCTCTGTAACTCAGTTTCTCAAGTCGCGGAAACATCCTTCAAAACCTTCTCTGCACTCTTTCAACCTTACTAATGTTTTTTTTCCTGTAATTAGGTGACCAAAACTACATGCAATACTCCAAATTTGGCCTCACCAATGTCTTATACAACCTCACCATAACATTCCAACTCTTATACTCAGTACTTTGGGCAAAGTACTGGAGAGTTTAACATCGGTAGCTGAGCGAAGGGCGCTGAGTAGGCTACGGTCAATTATGGAAAACCCTGAACATCCTCTACATAGCACCATCCAGAGACAGAGAAGCAGTTTCAGCGACAGGTTACTATCGATGCAATGCTCCTCAGACAGGATGAAGAGGTCAATACTCCCCAATGCCATTAGGCTTTACAATTCAACTGCCAGGACTTAAGAACTTTTTTTTTCTTAAAGCTATTATTAATGCTTTTTGAGTTAGTGATTTAGATGCATATCATATTATTACTGAGTTAAGTATTGTATGTAATTAGTTTTTGCTACAACAAGTGTATGGGACATTGGAAAAAAGGTTGAATTTCCCCATGGGGATGAATAAAGTATCTATCTATCTATCTATCTATCTATCTATCTATCTATCTATCTATCTATCTATCTATCTATCTATCTATCTATCTATCTATCTATCTATCTATCTATCTATCTATCTTATAAAGGCCAATGTGCCAAAATCTCTCTTTATGACCCAATCTACCTGTGACACAGCTTTCAGTGATTTTTGTATCTGTATTTCTTAATCCCTCTGTTCTACTGCATTCCTCAGTGTCCTACCATTTACCTTGTATGTTCTACCTTGGTTTGTCCTTCCAAAGTACAATACCTCAGACTTCTCTGCAGTAAACTACCATCAGCCATTTTTCAGCCCATTCCCCCAACTGGTCCAAATCCCTCTGCAAGCTTTGAAAACCTTCCTCACTTGTCCACTACACCTCCAATCTTTGTATCATCAGCAAATTAGCTGATCCAATTTACCACATTGTCATCGAGATCATTGATATAGATGACAAATAACAGTGGACCCAGCACTGATCCCTGTGCGCACCACTAGCCTCCACTCAGAGAAGCAATCCTCCACTACCGCTCTCCGGCTTCTTCCATTGAGCCGAAGTCTAATCCAATTGACTTCCTCTCCATGTAGAACTAGCGACTGAATCTTCCTAACTAACCTCCCATGTGAGACCTTGTCAAAGGCCTTACTGAAGTCCATGTAGACAACCTACACTGCCTTCCCTTCATCCACATTCCTGGTAACTTCCTCGAGAAACTCTAATAGATTGGTTTGACCATGACCGACCACGCACAAAGCCAGCTTGACTCTCCCTGGTAAGTCCCTGTCTATCGAAATACTTGTAAAGCCTTTCTCTTAGTAATCCTTCAAATATTTTACCTGCTACTAACATCAAACTTACCGGCCTATGATTTCTTGGATTACTTTTAGAGGCTTTTTTTTTAAAACAACGGAACAACATGAACACCTCACCCGTCTATACCGACTTTTTAAATACATCTGCCAGGGCCCCTGCAATTTCAACACAAGTCACCATCAAGGTCCGAGGGAATACCCTGCCAGGTTCCGGGAATTTATCTACTCTGATTTGCCTCAAGACAGCGAGTACCTCCTCCTGTTTAATTTGTATAAGTTCCATGTCCTCACTACCTGTTTGCATTATTTCCATAGACTCCATACCAATTTCCTTAGTAAACAGTGATGCAAAAAAACATTTAAGATCTCCCCCATTTCTTTTGTTTCCGTACATAGCCGACCACTCTGATCTTCAAGCGGACCAATTTTATCCCTTACTATCCTTTTGCTCTTAACATATCTGTAGAAGCTCTTAGGATTATCCTTCACCTTGACTGGCAAAGCAACCTAATGCCTTCTTTTAGCCTCCTGATTTCTTTCCTAGGTATTTTTAGCACTTTTTATACTCCTCAAGCACCTTATTTCCTCGCTGTTGCCTATATATGTTAGACATCTCTCTCTTCTTCTTTATCAGAGTTCCAATATCTCTCGAGAACCAAAGTTCCTTATTATTATTCCTTTTGCCTTTAACCCTGACAGGAACATACAAACTCTGCACTCTCAAAATTTCTCCGTTGAAGGCCTCCCACTTACCAACGACATCCGTGCCAGAGAACAACCTGTCCTAATCTTCGGTTTTTAGATCTTTTCTTGTACTTCCAAGCACTGGCACACAGTGCTTACAACACTGTGTGTCAGACAGAGTGGTCAGCAGCACTGGGGCTCCACAGGGTCTGTTCTGTCTCCTTTTCTCTTCATCATCTACACCTCGGACTTCAACTACTGCACCGAGTCTTGCCAGCTTCAGAAGTTTTCTGATGACTCTGCCATAGTTGGATGCATCAGCAAGGCAGATGAGGCTGAGTACAGGGCTACGGTGGGAAACTTTGTCACATGGTGCGAGCAGAATCATCTGCAGCTTAATGTAAAAAGGACTAAGGAGCTGGTGGTGGACCTGAGGAGGGCCAAGGCAACGGTGACCCCTGTTTCCATCCAAGGGGTCTGTGTGGTCATAGTGGAGGATTACAAATACCTCGGGATACGAATTGACAATAAACTGGACTGGTGTATGAACACTGAGGCTGTCTACAAGAAGGGTCGGAGTCGTCTATTTCCTGCGGAGACTGAGGTCCTTTAAGATCTGCCGGACGATGCAGAGGATGTTCTACGAATCTGTGGTGGCCAGTGCTATCATGTTTGCTGTTGTGTGCTGGGGCAGCAGGCTGAGGGTAGCAGACTCCAACAGAATCAACAAACTCATTCGTAAGGCCAGTGATGTTGTGGGGGTGGAACGGGACTCTCTGACGGTGGTGTCGGAAAAGAGGATGCTGTCCAAGTTGCATGCCATCTTGGACAATGACTCCCATCCACTCCATAATGTACTGGTTAGGCACAGGAGTACATTCAGCCAGAGATTCATTCCACCGAGATGTAACACTGAGCGTCATAGGAAGTCATTCTTGCCTGTGGCCATCAAACTTTACAACTCCTCCCTCGGAGTGTCAGACACTTTGAGCCAATAGGCTGGTTCTGGACTGACTTCCACTTGGCAAATTAACATCAGGTTTGACACAATATTTGAAACAACTGGACGCTCCGGTACAATTCTGACCTTCTCTGGCTTATCTATAAAAGGAGAATACCTGTGGAGCATCCGCTACAAATGATGGTTGCTGCTTACCTGTGTACTTGCAGTAAACCTCTACGTAGGTCTGTCCAGCATCACTGCTGAAAGAGTTGCTGGCGATGCACTTGTACGCCCCTACGTCGTTTCTGTTCACACTGATTATAGTCAGTTTCGCCCTGTCGGGAGATGTAAATATTCTGCCGTTTTCCCGGATGGGTTGGTTATCCTTGAACCATGTCCGTGTCTGAACAGCGCCCGACGCGTCACAACTCAGTGCGATGGTATCGAGGTTTTCCAGGGGAGTGGAATCATTGGTCACCACGGCAACCCCTGTCACTGGCCCTGGACCTAAAATTAAATTTCGAATGGAATTACACTTGGTTTCAGCTACATCATGTTCATAACATTTGGTTCGCCAACTCAAGATCCCTGCCTCTGTCGCCATTCCTGTCTCTTATCCCCATGTGTTTCGATTTCAGATCAGATCGCGGACTGAATGAAACTCCGGCGGAGTTTAAAACTTTACTGCTGTTTCATAGGAGGACTAAGTAACTTGGCTATACTTTAATTGTCCTCTGGAACAAATGCGAATAAGCTGGTCTCCCCGTATACTCGGTCTTTTTGCATCTTATTACACCTACAAAATTAGTCCTATAATATTGTAGGCAACACCGAATCAAGGTTATAGCCGGGTGTTTGATACATATTGTATCGAAAGGACCGGCAGGAGGACAAGCGCGCCGGCGTTGCTGTGTTGGTGAAACATGAAGTTAAAGTATTAGTATGTGACAGTATTACAATCGGGTAAATTGAATTACAGACCCATGGGACGGGAGTTGGCCAGAACTGTTTGGAAAGGAGTCGATCATTAAGGATGAGGTCTCAGGGTACTTGGGTGCACATAATAAAATAGGCTGCAGTCAGCATGTTTCCCTCAGGGGGAAATCTTGCCTGACAGATCTGTTGGTATCGTTTGAAGAAATAACAGGCAGGATAGACAAAGGATAACCGGTCGATGTTGTGTTCGGGAATTTTCAGAAGCCCATGACAAGGTGCCATACATGCGGCTGTTTTACAAGCTTCGAGTTAATGGTATTACATGGAAGATTCAGCATGGATAAAGTAATGGCCGATTGGCGAAAGCCAAAGCGTGAGCTTTCTCTGCCTGTCTACCAGTGACCAGTGGTGTTCCACGGTGGTCCGTGTTGGGGCCGATTATTTTCCTGTTACATGTCAATGATTTGGAAGATGGAATTGATTGTACTCTTGTAAAGTTTGCAGACGACGCGAACACATGTGGAGGGGCATTTCGCCTTGAGGAATTAGAGAGGCCACATAATGACTTAAACATATTAGGGGAATGGGAAGAGAAATGGCAGGTGGAAAAGTGCCATCATGCAGAAACATAGAAAACCTACAGCATAATACAAGGTCTTCGGTCCAAAAAGTTGAGCCGGACATGTCCCGACCTAAGAGATTACTAGTCCTACCCATAGCCCTATATTTTTCCAGCTCCATGTCCTTATCGAAAAGTCTCTTAAAAGACTCTATCGTATCCGACTCCACCACCATTGCCTGCAGCCCATTCCACGCACTCACCACTCTCTGAGTAACAAACTTACCCCTGACATCGCCTCTGAACCTACTCCCAAGCACCTTAAACCTGTGTCCTCTTGTGGCAACCATTTCAGCCCTGGTGAAAAAAAAAATCTTCTGACTATGCACACCATCAATGCCTCTCTTCATCTTAGACACCTCTGTCCGGTCATCTCTCATCCTCCGTCGCTCCAAGGAGAAAAGGCCGAGTTCACTCAACCTACTTTCATAAGGCACGCTCCCCAATCCAGGAAACATCCTAGTAAATCTCATTATAAATCTTATTTAAATCTTGCTACAAAACATATTAGGAGAATGGCCAGGGAAATGACAGATGGAATACAGTGCCGGTTAGCGAACGGTCATGCACTTTGTTAGAATAAATGGGAGATGAATATTCCCTAAGTGGAGGGAAAATACAAAGTATTGAAGTGCATTGAGACTTGGGAGTCCTTGAGCAAGATCCAGTAAAGGTTAATGTTCATGTTGATTTTGTGGTGAGGAGGGTAATGCAATGTTAGCATTAATTTCAAGTGGACGAGATTACAAAAACAACGGTGTATTCTTTCAAATTTTTAAGCACCAGTGAGGTATCACCCGGAGTACTGTGAGCAGATTTAGGCCATTATTCTTGGAAATTCACTCACAAGTGTCTATCATTGAATGATTTTCCTATAAAGAGCATTTAATGTCTTTGGGTCTGTATTCATTGGACTTCAGAAGAATGAGGGGGGACCTGATAGACAACTATCGAATTGTGAGAGGCCTTGTTAGAGTGTATGTGGATACGATTATGGCCTCAGACTAACCATCCTCCGAACTTCTAAAAAACGACACAGAGTGGATGTGGAGATGATTTTACCTGTAGTGGGGGAGTGTAGGACAAGAGGACCCAGATTTAGTGGATGTGGAGAGGATGTTTCCAACAGTGGGGGAGACTAGGACCGGGGGACACAGATAGAGTGGTTGTGGAAATGATGTTTCCTATAGTGGGGGAGTCTAGGACCAGAGGACACAGATAGAGTAGATGTGGAGAGGATGTTTCCTGTAGTGGGGGAGCCTAGGACCAGAGGACACAGATAGAGTGGATGTGGAGAGGATGTTTCCTGTAGTGGGGGAGTCTAGGACCAGAGGACACAGATAGAGTGGATGTGGAGAGGATGCTTCCTATAGGGGGAATCTAGGACAAGTGGACACAGATAGAGTGGATGTGGAGAGAAGGTTTCCGATAGTAGGGGAGTCTAGGACCAGTGGACAGAGATCGAGTAGATGTGGAGTGGATGTTTCCTATAGTGGGAAGTCTAGGACCAGAGAACACAGATAGAGTGGATATGGAGAGGATGTTTCCTAAAGTGGGGGAGTCTAGGACCAGACGACACAGATAGAGTGGATGTGGAGAGGATGTTTCCTGTAGTGGGGGAGTCTAGGACCAGAGAACACAGATTCTGTGGATGTGGAGAGGATGTTTCCAATAGTGGGGGAGTCTAGGATCAGAGGACACAGATAAAGTGGATGTGGAGAGGGTGTTTCCTATAATGGGAGAGTCTAGGACCAGAGGACACAGATAGAGTGGATGTGGAGAGGATGTTTCCTATAGTGCGGGAGTTTAGGACCAGAGAACACAGATTCTGTGGATGTGGAGAGGATGTTTCCAATAGTGGGGGAGTCTAGGATCAGAGAACACAGATTCTGTGGATGTGGAGCGGATGTTTCCAATAGTGGGGAACCTGGGAACGGAGGTCACAGATAGAGTGGATGTGGAGAGGATGTTTCCCATAGTTGGGGAGTCTAGGATCAGAGGACACAGATAAAGTGGATGTGGAGAGGGTGTTTCCTATAATGGGAGAGTCTAGGACCAGAGGACACAGATAGAGTGGATGTGGAGAGGATGTTTCCTATAGTGCGGGAGTCTAGGACCAGAGGACACAGATAGTGTGGATGTGAAGAGGTTGTTTCCTATAGTGGGGGAGTCTAGGACCAGAGGACACAGATAGAGTGGATGTGAAGAGGGTGTTACGTATCGTGGATGATTATGTATCTATAGTTTCCTATAGAGAGGATGATTCCTGTGGTGGGAGAGTCAACGTCAAGGTGACACCGCTAAAAATAGAGAAACCTCATTTCAGAACGGAGCTGAAAAGGTATTTCTTCAGAAGAGGTTGTACATCCGTGGAATTGCTTGCCACAAGCAGGGGTGATGAACAAGTCTGTATGTATATTTAACGCCGAAGTTGATAGATTTTCCATTGGTCAGGGCACTAAGGAAATCAGGGAGAAGGCGGTGTTAGCATTCATTTCATGTGGACGAGATTGTAAAAGCAAAGATGTGACCTTTCCACTGTTTAAGCACCAGTGAGGCCTCACCTGGAGTATTGTGAGCAGATTTGGGGCACTGTTCTTGGAAAGGATGTGTTGAAACTGAAGGGCTTCAGAGGAAGTTCACTCACATGAGTCTATTGTTTTCATATGACCAACATTTGATGCTTTGGGTCTGTATTCACTGGAATTCAGAAGAATGAGGGGAGACCTAATAGACAGTTTACTTCCTCTCAGCTCTTCTGGATTCCAGTGAATACAGGCTCAGAGACATTAAAGGCTCATATTATGACAAGTCTTTCAACCCTGGAATCATTTTCGTGAACCCCCTTTGAAACCTCTCCAATTTCAGCACATCCATTCTCGGGTAAGGGGCCAAAAACTGCTCACAATACTCCAATTGTGGCCTCGCCAGTGCTTTATAAACTTTCAATATTATATGGTTAGTTTTATATTCTTGTCCTCTTGAAATGAATGCTATCATCGCATTTACCTTCCTCACAACAGACTCAACCTCCAAATTAACCTTCAGACAATCCTACACAAAGGGCTGACAAGTCCCTTTGCACGTAATTATTTTTTGTTGTTTTTTCTCCATTTAAAATATAATCAGTGTTTGACACATAGGCTAATACAGTGAAACTGGCGGTAAACGTTCAGTCGATGTGGTGCTCACGGTAATCCTAACGTCAGAGCTAACTGTCCTGCTTTTCTTTAACCACGAATAGGAAGCATGTCCCCATCTTGACGTGTAATCCAAACTAACTGTGTCATTGTGTTCTACTGAGTCAGCGTCATTCGATGTGGAGTTGGAATCACGTGTAACGTCCTGTGATGAAATGATGGTTCCAAGCAGATATATTCTGCTTAAAGCAAAATACTATAGATGCACAGATCAGAGATAAAACTACAGAATGCTGTCAATATTCTGGTCTCCTCACTACAGGAAGGATGTGGAAGCCATAGAAAGGGTGCAGAGGGAATTTACGAGTTTGGATTGGGGAGCATGCCTTAAGAAAACATGGCTGAGTGAACTCGGCCTTTTCTCCTTGAGGCGATGGAGGATGAGAGGTGATCTGGTAGAGGTGTATCAGATAAAGAGAGGCATTGATCGCATGGATAGTCAGAGGCTTTTCCCCAGGGCTGACATGGTTGCCACAAGAGGACACAGGTTTAAGGTGTTGGGGAGTAGGTATAGAGGAGATATCAGCTGTAAGTGCTTTACTCAGAGAACGGTGAGTGCGTGGAATGGGCTGCCGGCAACGTGGTGGAGGCGGATACGATCGGGTATTTAAAGAGACTTTTGAATAGGTACATGGAGCTTAGAAAAATAGAGGGCTATGGGTAAGCCTAGGTAGTCCTAAGGTAAGGACATGTTGGGCACAGCTTTGTGGGCCAAAGAGACTGTATTGTGCTGTAGGTTTTCTATTTTCAATGTCTCCTCTCTTGAGGATTTTATTTCAAATTTTTACCAACATTATCACTCCCCCCTCCTTGCCTACCTGCCCGTCCTCTCGAAACAATGTGTATCCATGGACATTAAGCTCCCACCTATAGTCTTCTTTCGGCCATGATTCAGCGATGCCAACAACATCATATCTGCCAATCTGTAACTGTGCTACAAGCTCATCTTCCTTTTTACGTGTACTGCACGCACTCAAATATCACACCTCCAGTCCTGTATTCGCCCTTTTCGATTTTGCCCACCCTTCGCATTGTAACTCATCCTGCTGGCTGCAATTTTGCCCTGTCAGCAGGTTCCCCTCACAACACACTGCCTCTGTTTGCAGACCAGCTCCCTCATCTTCATCGCCATTGTCCGCCTTTCCTACCATACTTCTTGCATTGAAATACAGGCAGCTCAGGAGCAATCCGGCTCCCATTCGTGACGCAGAATCTAAAAGGTTAGCAAGTACAGAACTCAAAGCGTTATATCTCAATGTACAGAGTATTAAAAAAATAAGGAGCGCTCGCCCCTCAGCATCAGCGGCTCCACAGTGGAGAGAGTGGAAAACATCGAGTTCCTTGGGGTGCAGATCTCGGACAATCTCACCCGGTCCAGGAACACCACTGGGATTGTGAAACGGGCCCAGCAGAGATTGCACTTTCTGAGGAAGCTTAAACAAGCATCACTCCCCACTAACATCTTAACCACATTCTACAGAGGAGTGGTTGAGAGTGTGCTGACCTTTTGCATCACAACCTGGTACTCCAGCTGCAGTGCTGCCGACAAAAAAGCCTTGCAGGGGGTGGTTAGGGGAGCAGAGAAGGTTATTGGGGTCTCCCTGCCTTCTGTCCAAGACCTCTTTCAGAATCGATGCCTCCGGAAGACACGGTACATCATTAAAGAACCCTCACACTCTCTCCATGAACTGTTTGTTCTTCTGCCATCAGGCAAACGTTACAGGAGCATCAAAACAAAAACCACAAGGCTACTAAACAGCTTCCTCCCACAGGCAGTCAGACTGCTAAATAGCTGCTCTACCTGACTCTGCTTTGGATACTTTTAACTTGCACTGGACACTTATAACTTGATTTTAACCGACATGTGGCTGTTGTGTTTTACTATTTATTGTTGCGTTTGTTATGTTATGATTTCACTTGCCCATGGGAAACACTGTCTCATTCTACCCTGCAGAGCCGATGTACGGTTGGAATGACAATAAAGTTTATGAATCTTGAATCTTGAATCTTGAATCTTTACTTCACTTTAATTTATTGTCACCAAACATAAGGAAGACCAGTAATACCTAAGGCAGGGACATGCTCGGCACAACTTTATGGGCCGAAGGGTAAATAGAGTAAAATACAAATGATTACTTGATGGCCTTGAAGACGGAACTGACATCCGGCACGGACAAGTGCGAGCAGCCCGCAAACAGAAACGGGGATACACAGCCACTCACAACAGTGAGAACTGAACAGTCCGAGAGCAGGTCTGGCAGAGTTCACTGGAGTCCAGGTTCTGCGACCACCGTAAAGGTTGTATTGTATTCTTTCCCGACAGGAATAAAATGAAAGTTATAGTGCGAGATCGCATGATTCTGTCTCACTTACCAGTGACACGCAGAGTGACGGTCGCTGAGGGTTGGGAGCCGCTAGTTGGAACCATACTCACACGGTATTCTCCGCTGTCCCACACTTTCACCGACCTCAGCAGAAGCGATCCGTTGGAAGTGAATAACTCTGCTCGCGATTTGTACTCATTATCTAGAATCTCGCTCTGACCGATCCACTGAGCGATTGTTCTCCCTTTAAAACTCCAGCTTCCACTGCTGACGTTGCCTGACGGCCGGACTGAAAAAAGCGCATCTGCCCCAGCGGTGACAATTATCTGGCTGTGCTTAACGATAATAGTAAGCTGCTGGGACTCACCTGAGAAAGAGAAAATCATATGAGGGAAAAGCGACAGACGCGGATAGACTTGGGAACTGCAATTAACTCAATCTGTACAGATACCAGGGATCTGTTCATAGCTCAGTAAGGTCGATTATTTTAATCTCATCTTCATTCATTTAACTACCGGTCGTTCTGTTGATTATATGTTCACCAATGATTGGAGAGAGTGACACTCACCCGCCGTTATGTGGAGACAAAGAACGAGAGCTGCGAAGGCCAGTCCCGCCATCCCGAGAGAGCAGCGCCGATCTCTGTTACACTCGGAGACTGAGCCGCACTTCCTGGTTTGCGGGTCAGATATCTGGATTCTGACGTCACGAGCAGCGCTGATTGGATCAGAGAGTCTGTACTTTGCTGAAATCTACATCAAATCCTGTGTGCTGTTCTACAACTATCTGTTGCTGTGTGGAATCGGATAATGATCTCAAAGAGAGTTTCTCTCACCCACCGACATGAAGAGAAAGAGAGAGAGTAAAGTGAACGTCATCCACGCGATCCCGAGAGAGCGGCGCCTGTCTCTGTTACATTCGGAGAGTGAGCCTCATTTCCTGGTCTCCATGAGAGATCCCGAGAGCCCGTTATCTGAAAAGCCGGAGCTGACTGGAGCGCAGAGCGAGAAGGCGGAGAATGAACGAGCCTAAAACGCTGGAGAAACAGAAGGCTATTCGGCCCTCGATACTCTGGTGTCGTCCTCTATCAGATCACGTGGAATGTTCCTCAAAACTACTTCCGTCCGAGATAGGGAGAATGGCTGAGTGTTGTCGCCGCAATAATCTTGCACACAAGGACAGCAAGACCAAGGATGTGACTGTGAACGCCGCGAAGGAGAAGTCGGGAGATCACACACCAGTCTTCATTGAAGGGTCGGCGGTGGTGAGGGTGAGCAGGTTTAAGCTCCTTCTGAGAGAATCTCTGCTTGGCCTCACATAGTCATACATTCACAAAGAAAGGCACGGCAGCGGTTGTATTCCATTAGGTGGTAGAAACATAGAAACAGAGAAAGCCTACAGCACAATAAAGGCCATTCGGCCCACAAAGCTTGAAGAGATTTGGTATGGGTATGTCACCAAAAACTGGGAAATGTTCGCACATGCAAGGCGGAGAGTATTCTGACTGTTTCCATCACCGTCTGGTGTGCAGGCTGCAATGCACAGGATCGACACAGATTGCAGAGGCTTGTGTACAACAATCACATTCATCACAGTGCAAGCCTCTTCATAATCGAGAAAATCTTCAAAAGGTGGTTCCTCAGGAATACCAGGTCCACAATTAAGGGTGATCACCGTCAGGTATATGGTCTTGTCTCATTACAACCATTAACCTCATTAAACGCCGGGTGAGGGACACTGACTTTCGGATACTTTTTGAGATGCTCGAAAGAGAGAGAGAGGGGGGCAGAGAGAGAGACAGAGACACAGAGAGACAGAGAGAGACAAGAGAGAGACAGAGTGATAGAGAGAGAGGGGGTAAAGGAAGAGAGAGAGAGAGACGCGGGAGAGAGAGAGGTGGAGTTATTTGATGGACAAACGATGTTACGGTTTCTCTGCAGCTTGTTTATTTTTCACAGGGACAGTCACGGACACACAGACTCACACAGTTCAGAGTCAAGATGGATTCGGTCAATGGAAGACACGAGTGAGTCGGTCGCTGGTTTAAACTATCAGTAGCCCGAAAGGGTGTGAATTAAGATCGATCCTGAGTATTGACAAATGACTCTCACAAGTTCTGCAACTCGATGTTTTGCAGAGAAGAGAAGAGAGGAGAGGAAGGCTTGAAACTGAAGAAACCTAGTGACAAAGAGGTCACTGTTCGGACTCTCTTTCCCCGTAAGGGGTGAGTTCGTTTTCATTCAGATACGAAAGTGTGATGGTCACTTGGTTAATCCACAGGAGTGGGTTCTGTGGTGAGGGGAAACCTTTGTGAATACCACGTGTGTGTTTACCCTTTTGTCTGGGTGTGGTATTTCACTGAAGAAAAGCACCCCTGTGGTAAATCACTGTTGGAGTTACTTCCTGTGTCATGGAGCTGGATAAGTGACTATCACGCGGTGTGTGATTGGGGTAACCTTGTGGAATCTGCCACTGTGCTTACCCTTGCCTGGGTGGTAGTTTTCCCTGGAAGATGGCCCCTTTGTGATAAGCTACTGTTGGTGATAATCCATGCGTGGATTCTGTTTGAGTATGCTGTGGCCGCCACTTTGGGATTTCCCACAGCTGAATCCGGGTGTGGCACCTCATGTGCTGAAAGGATATTCGTTGAAGATCACTGTCGATGATATTTCGTGTGTGGAGTGGAACAACCTCGGAGATAAAACCTACTGCAATTGCTATTTCGTATTGCTGTCGTGGAATCTGTGGAATATCGATGTAATTGCCCTCGCACAACATTCGCCTTTGGATGACAAACAACTCGCATTAATTAACCTGTGCATTTAAACTGAACTGTCTAACACAACATAGCAAAACTGTATCACTTACCACCTGAGTTTGGGAAGTTTTGTGGATTGATATATTTACACCTATAACACCGTTAACTCTTGATTTACCTGGTTTAGGTTGCTAGATGACGTAGTTACTACTAAAATAGTGGTTTGTTAACAGCAAAACCAGACTCCGGGTGTGTTCCATTGCTGCTGATGCTTTCACAGCGTTGCGTGTACGTCACACGCAGAAAATGCCGGAGGAACTCAGCAGGCTGGGCAGCAGAAGGTAGAAGTGGAATATAGTAAACATTCGACATTTCGGGGCCCAGTCCCTTCATCAGGACTGGAAAGGAGGTTCGAAGGAGTCAGACTAAGAGAGTACCGGAAGTGGAGGAAGAAGAACATGGTGGCATGTGGTAGGCAGAAAAAGGGTAAGGGGCTGGGCTGAAGTCAGGAGCTGTTCACTTGGTTTGCGGAAGAGATAGAGGGCAGGAGAGGGAGGCTGTCTAACTGGAGAGGAAATAAGACTACGGAAGAAAGGGGAAGGGAGAAGAGGAACAGAGGGAGGTTACGGGCAGGTAAGGAGATAGAAAGGGAAAGGGGAATGGGGAATGTTAAAGAAGAGGGGATCAGAGAAGTGTCAGAAATTAAACAGCAAAGTTGAGGACAGTTGGAATTTTGAGGCGAAGTTGATGAATTTGTTGAATCAGCATAAGGGCGGGAAAAGCAACCACGCAGTCAACATATTGAGACCAGAAAACTTCACGAGCAGACAAAACAAACGAAACCCCTGGCACTAAGGGCCAGTCAATATCAGGAAAATTAAAATCTCCCATCAGAAGAACCCTATCATTATTTCACTGTTCCAGAATCTGCCCCTGTATTTTCTCCTCGATATCCCTGTTAGGATTGCTGGGTCTATAGGAGAGTTTTTGCCTCTTTCCTGTTTCTGCTTTCCGCCTGCGCTCCCTCAGTGCAGAATAATTCCATGACTTCCTCCTTTTCTGCAAACCAGACAATATCCCTGATTAACAATGCCACGCTCCCCCTCTTTTACCTCCCTTCCTGTCCGTTGTGAAATATATAAACCACGGTACACTGAACTTTCCTGCCACTGAGATATCCAAGTCCCTGCAATGTCTCGAAAGTCATAGTCTCACGTATTGATCCGTGTTCTAAGAACAGTTGCCTTGTTTAAGATACTCCTTACATTAAAGTAGACTCATCTCAAATCACCACGCTGAGTGTTTTCGTGTTCTATCATCTGGCCTATCCTTCCTCACAAACTCCCTGAAAGCTGCTCATACTTGTTCGCCAACCGCCCCACCTTCCGTCTCTTCTCTTCGCCCCCTCCGAAATGATGTTTAATATCTCTCCATTAGCATTACCTAACCTAAATTTTGGCCGTCAGAATAAATGCTATGTTTGCCGTGAGCCAAGCACAGCACACCGTCAAAAACCGTGAAGCATGGTTGTGGCTGCATCATGCTGTGGGGATGCTTCACTACAGCAGGCCCTGGAAGGCTTGTGAAGTTAGAGTGTAAAATGAATGCAGGGAAATACAGGCAGGTGTTGCTGTAGCGACACCTGCTGGTTGAGTGATGTCACAGCAGCAGGATCGCTGTTCGTGTCAGGGAGACCAAAAAGCTGATTGTGGACTTCAGAAAGGGTAAGATGAGGGAACACGGGCCAATTCTCACAGGGGGATCAGAAGTGGAGAAAATCAGCAATTTCAAGTTCCTGTGCGTCAAGATGTCTGTGGATTTAAAATGTTCCCAACACATTGATGCGGCAGTATTTCCTAAAGTGTTTGAGGAAATTTGGTTTGACAACTAAAACACTCGAAAACGTCTACAGATGATCAGTGGGGGCATTCGGACTGGCTGCAGTGCGATAGTGGAGGGGGGTAGCGGGTAGGTTGGCATCTCCAGAGGATCGAAAAAGGTTAATGGATGTTGTAAAATCATCATAGGTACCATCCTCCTTTTTAAACAAGACACCTTCAAGGAGAGGTGCCGCAGAAAGGCGGCGTTCATCATAAAGGAACCCCGTCACCCTGGACATCCCCTCCTCTCAACGTCATCAGCGATCGGGAAGGAGGAACAGAAACCTGAAGACACACACTGAGGGATTCAGGAACACCTTCACCCCCACCCCTCACGTAGCCGTCTGGCTATAAATGGACATTGAACCCATGAACATTACCTCACCTTTTCATATCATTTCTATTTTCCGCTATTTTAATTTCACTATTTAAAATCAATATCATTTGAACTAATTATTTGAACCGATAACTTTTGCTTCTGCATGACCACTTTGTCGCCTCCCAGAACATTTGTTACAAAGTTCAGAATTTGTTGAGTTTATTGAAACTCAGATAAAATAGTTTTTTTTTTAAATCTTTGATAATACAGGAAACGTTTCAAAGTTAGTGATTTGGGATACATTAAAAGTTTATTTACGTGATCAGATTATTTCGTAGGAAGGTATGCTGAAGAAACAGACAAGAATGGAATTGGATAAAATTTCTAAACAAATTAAAGATTTAGATTACACCAATGCAACCTCTCCAAATATTGATTTGTTTAAAAGAAGAGTGGAATTACAACTACAATATAACTTATCGTTAACTTATCCTATTGAAGGATATTTGCTTAAATTGAAAATTCAGTTTTATATTTCTGGGGAGAAAACAATAAGCACTTAGATTCCCAATTAAGGACAGCTAGAGCTAAAGGACAGATTTAAAGATTCGTAAAGATAATGGGGATTTAGTTAGTAACCATGAAGACATTAATCATATTTTTCAGGATTTTTATTCTGATCTTTATAAATCTCAGTTTCTAGCAGATTCCTCTAAAATAAATGCGCTTTTTTTTTTACATACGATTTAATTTCCTCAAATTACGGATGAAGATTAACAGATGCTTGATACTCCAATCACTAGGCATGAAATTCAGAAAGCTATGTTGTCAATGCAATCAGATAAAGCTCGTGGACTTGATGGCTATTTGGTAGGATTTTACAAAAAACAATTACTCTCTCCATATGTATTTGAAATATTTCATGAATCTTTTGAGAAGGGTATTTTAACTTCTTCTTTTTATGAAGCTTCTGTTTCCGTATTCCTTAAGAAAGATAAAGATCCTACTGAATGTTCATCAAATAGGCGTATTTCAAAATTAAATGTGGACGCAAAAATTCTCTCTAAGATTATGGCTAACCGATTTAAAATTTTAAAATATTTTATTTCTATGGCACAAACAGGCTTTATTAAATGTCGTTACTCTTTGCCCAATGTTCCGAGATTGATTAAAATTATATATTTATCAGTATCTAAGAAACCCCAATGTGTTATTTCTATTGATGCAGAAAAGGCATTTGATAGAGATGAGTGGGCATATTTGTTTAAGGTATTAGAAAAAATTGTTTTGGTAATAATTTAAATAGATGGATTCAAATGATCCATAAGCATCCTACAGCTACTTTTATTACGGATAATCTTAGGTCCTCTTTATTTCACTTTCACGAGGTACTAAACAGAGATGTCAATTAAGCCCTTTATTATTTAATCTTGTACGGTTGTCTTTGGCCATAATACTTCGTGAAGCAAAAAATATTCATGGTATCTCACTGAATGGGACTATACATAACATTTCTCTATACGCAGATGATCTTTTGGTTTATATTTAGAATCGTGAAGAATCCATTCCTTATCTTATGGACATAATAAATGATTTTGGACAATTTTCAGGATATAAACTTGACTTAAATAGAAGTGCATTGTTCACACTAAATGCTTCTATTTCCGTATATAACGATATTCAATTTAGAATTGTTGATTCTTTTAAATATTTAGGTATTATAATTACTAAAAAATATAATGATCTTTATAAAGTTAATGTAGTTCCATTAATGTACATTATGAATCAATTATTTTCTGGATGGAAATCTCTTACACTTTCTTTGATAGGTCGTATCCATACCGTGAAAGTGATGATTTTAACCAGACATTTATAAACTTTTCAAAATATACCTATCTTTTTAAATTAAAAAAAATTAGATCAAATTGACTGTATTATTTCGTCCTTTATTTGGAATAATAAAAGACCAAGAATTAATAAGCATCATTTACAAAAATCTAAAAAAGATGGTGGACTTGCACTTCCTAATTTAAGACTGTATTATTGGGCTGTTAATACTCGACAATTATGATTTTGCACGACAAGAGCCAAAAACCAGCTTGGATTGATTTGGAATTAAAAACTATCAAACAATTTCATTTAACCTCACTATTCGGAGCTCCATTACCTTTACATCTCTCTAAAATTCCAAATTTAATCTCTACCCTGTTATTGAACAGTCCTTACGGATTTGGTTTCAGTTTCGCAATTTTTTAAAATTTTAAACAATTTAAATTGTCTAGCTCTTTATATCGATTTTTTAATTTAAACCTTCAATAACTGGTCCCATTTTTCGATTATGGAGAAATAAGGGGTCTGTTTTTTTGCAGATTTATTTTGTGATGGTCGAATGATGACTTTTGAAGAGTTAATTAGTAAATATTTTCTCTCTCAAACACTTTTTTGCAATATTTTCAGTTTAGACATTTTTTACAATAATACTTATCTAAGCTTCCATATTTGCACGAATCTGATTTGCTCAATACTATTTTGAATATGAATCCTTTAGTAAGAGATTCTATTGGTAGAATTTATAATGTATTTTTACGACAAAAGATAACCTCTCATTAAAGGTTAAACAAGATTGAGAGATAACTTAATATGACTTTTGTTAACGAAGATTGGTTGCGAGTTCTGAAAATTGTCAGTTCTTCTTTAATATGTGCCAATCACTGTTTAGTTCAATTTAAAATTGTTCACTGTTATTATTTAACAAAGGAGAGACTATCTAAAATATTTCCTAACATAGACAATTACTGCGAGAGGTGTAAAACTGAATTAGCCACTTTGTCTCAAATGTTCTGGTCATGTCCTTCATTAAAATCCTTTCGGAAATCTTTATTTTTTACAATTTCTAAAGGTCTGAAAATTAATTTACAACCTAATACATTAACTGCCCTATCTGGAATAGTTCCGCGTCATATTCAGGGTATTTCATCTTCAGACCAACATGTAATTGCATTTGTTACATTGTTGGCAAGAAGGGCTATTTTATTAAAATGGAAAGACACCTCTGTCCCTACATTAATTCAATGGTTTTCTCAAGTAATTTTATATCTCAGATTGGAAAAAATCAGAAGTAGATCTTTTGATCCTCGATTTGATTTTGATAGAGGATGGGGCTCTTTTGCCAAATATTATCATTTAATTTGAATTATTTTATATGGTTTCCTTCCAATTTCATTTAAAATAAACATGAATTGGTGGTTGATGATTCATTTTTTTATGTATATGGACGATGGTAAGTCGTATTACTCCGGGAGTTGATCCCTAATGTTTTGTTG
Organism: Hemitrygon akajei; assembly: GCF_048418815.1. Taxonomy (NCBI): domain Eukaryota; kingdom Metazoa; phylum Chordata; class Chondrichthyes; order Myliobatiformes; family Dasyatidae; genus Hemitrygon; species Hemitrygon akajei. The sequence goes on along the minus strand of NW_027331938.1, from coordinate 849,982 downwards.
TTCTTTTTTTTCTTTATCCTTCATTTATTTATATAATTTATTTCATTATCACACATTATCCTTTTTTGATATTTTTTCTTCAGCTTTATTAATTGTTGAAGCTCTGTATCATCTTATTACTGTCGAAGATTATGTATGAATAAAAATATTTTAAAAATGAAAATTAATATAGTTCATTACTGAAATTTATTTCCTGGTTTATTGATTTGTTTCAGCCTGTTTCTTTGCTACAAATCTCAAAACAAAACAGGTGAGCTCTACCTGCAGTCTGTTTCTGAGCCACCTGAAATCTATTTTACACACCAAATATTCCCTCGCCCTGTTACAGAGTGTAATTACCCTCCCCCCTCTGACACCATCTTGCATTACACACACACACACTCACCCACAGTGTCTTCTCGCTCAAAGTGCGCACCTGTTCTCCTCTTCGCTTTCCAGGGGTCCTCTAGTTTATCCTGATTTTACTATCAAATTACATATCCACCACCCCTTGTTACCACTGTCCATCACCTCTCATCCCCTGCCGTGTTAGCTTTATTAATTGTTGAAGCTCTATATCATCTTATTACTGTCGAAGATTATGTATCAATAAAAATATTTTTAAATGAAAATGAATATATTTCATTACAGTAATTAATTTCCTGGTTTATTGATTTGTTTCAGCCTGTTTCTTTGCTGCAAATCACAAAACAAAACCGGTGAGCTCTACCTGCAGTCTGTTTCTGAGCCACCTTGAACCTCCTGTACACACCAAACACTCCCGCGCCCTGTTACTGAGCTTAATTACCCTCCCTCCTCTGACTCCATCTTGCATTACACACAGCCACCCACAGTGTCTTCCTGTTCAAAGTGCGCATCTGCTCTCCTTTTCACCCTCCAGGGGTCCCATGTTTTACCCTGGTTTTACTGTTAAGTTACATATCCGCCACCCCTTGTTACCACTGTCCATCACCTCTCAACCCCTGCCGTGGTCTCCATGTTTACACATCTGACGTCACTCCCATCTTCCAATCAGCCGCGCTTAACTGGACACCTCTGTCACGTGCCGGCTCCCAGCGCACCCTCCACTCTCGACTCTTTATATAAATATCTCCCTCTTTATCATTCAGAAGATGACAGGCGATGACAGTGGAGAATTCACTGATACATTTTCTAACACCATTTCGACTCTCTGCCCGTAGCAACTGCCCCTCAAAGCCTCGCTGCTGGATCACTTATCCCACACTAGATCTTGCACCAGCCGACTTTGTAAACTATCCCACTGCCCTGGTGGTGTTCAGTATCGCTGCAGGGTCTCGACACGACCCGTGACGGCTCTTTGCCCTCCACAGGTTTTGCATGACCGCTGATTTCTCAACATTTATTGTGTCCATAATTTCCACACTCTCTCTCCTGTCCTTTCCAGTAATACACTTTGTGCGTGACCTGCTGTAGTCTTAATTTCGCAGGTGCATGTTCTGTTTCCTCAATAATAGACCGCTGCAAATTCCCCAAGCTAGAGGTCAAACTTACCTCCCCTCATTTCTCCATTTCTCCTTCTTCCGCTTTCATGAAAAAGCGAAGTCTCCTTCACCGCGCTCTGTAGTAACTTCGGTAAAACATCAGGAGTTGGAGAAGAGGACAACCAAAGGTTCAACACACTCCATTGTCAGACCTTGTGAAACCTCCTGTTGCAGAGGCTCAGATCCAAGAGTCGTGATTATAAACATATGTCAATTTCATTTAGACTCTGCTTTCTCACGGCACCTGTCCCCCCACAGTTCCGCCTTCCCCACAAGTACAAAACAATACGCGCCAACCTCCTCAGCTATTTGCTTCTTCCTCAACTTACTTCTGTGCGCCCTTTTGCAAAGAGCCGAATTTTAACCCTTGACAGTCTTTTCTAAATATTCACAATTGCAAAGCTGGCTTTTCTTTGCTGAAGATACAAATACTGGAGGTGTAATGGACACTGAAGAAGGTTTTCAAAGCTTGCAGAGGGATCTGGACCAGCTGGAAAATGGGCTGATAAATGGCAGACGTAGTGTAATACAGACAAGTGTGAGGTATTGTACTTTGGAAGGAAAAACCAAGGTAGAACATACAAGGTAAATGGTAGGGCATTGAGGAGTGCAGTAGAACACAGGGATCTAGGAATACAGGTACAAAATTCCCTAAAAGTGGAGTCACAGGTTGATAGGGTAGTAAAGAGAGCTTTTGGAACATTGGCCTTTATAAATCAAAGTATTGAGTATAAGAGTTGAAATGTTATGGTGAGGTTGTATGAGACATTGGTGAGGCCGAATTTAGAGTACTTTGTGCAGTTTTGGTCACAGAATTACAAGAAAGATATTAATAAGGTTGAAAGAGTGCAGAGAAGGTTTACGAGGATGTTGGCAGGACTTGAGAAACTGAGTTATAGAGAAAGGTTGAATAGGTTAGGACTTTATTTCCTGGAGTGTAGGAGAATGAGGGAAGATTTGATAGAGGTGTATAAAATTATGACGGATATAGATAGAGTGAATGCAAGCGGGCTATTTCCACTGAGGCTAGGGGAGTAAAAGACCAGAGGACATGGGTTAAGGTTGAGGGGGGAAGCTTAAACGGAACATTGGGGGTGCGGTTTCTTCACACAGACTGTGGTGGGAGTGTGGAATGAGCTGCCAGAGGAAGTGGTGAATGTGGGCTCACTTTAACTTTTAAGAAAAACTTGGACAGGTCCATGGATGACAGATGTATGGAGGGATATTGTCCAGGTGCAGGTCAGTGGGTGTAGGCAGAAAAATAGTTTGGCACATCCAACAGGGCCAAAAGGCCTTTTTCTATGCTGTAATGTTCTATGGTTCAATGGTTCTATGGTTTAAGGCAAGCACAGATTATATTGATTGGGAATATTTAGAACTTTAGCTGCAGGGAGAATTTGTTTTTCAGTGCAATATCTCTCAAACTGGAACAACGAAACTCTCTAAGTAAACACGTTCTGGTTCACGACTCCAATTCCCATCACCGATGCCTAAAATACAGCAGTTTTCACCAATGCAGTCGTGCCCGTACATTCCTGACGCCCACCAGCTGTAAGTCTGAGGTTGCAGTCAGACCGGCCGAGATCTCCTGAAGTAGGGGAGTTGGCTCTATACGGCGATGGGCCGACCTGAGTTCATGTTTGAGCTGTCAGCGGGTTAACTTCAACAGTTCGTCCGATATTCAGTCCGGATTAAAATAAGTGACTAAATAAATTGAAACTCGTAAAAACATGCTTTTGTGATTAGTTTACAAAGGAGTATTTGTGAGCTGCAATGAGGAATTGCCAAGACTGACGTCACAACAGTGAACCACGTGGGAGCTTGCGGGGATTTGGTTGGACAAGAGCACAGATGTACAGCTCCAGATTGCACTGCAGACAGGGTTCACGGCCCTCAATATAGGGACCCAATCAGAAAGAAGTAATAAGTTCTTTACACTGTTCCCTATCTGATTTTTTTTTCTTTTAATTCCCGACCAAGAGATAGAGGACTTTAAATTATGAAGATATTTCGGAGAGATAGTTTGAAAACCCTCTGGACACTGACGGGGCGATTTAGAACGTTACATCAACGCTTCTGGCCAATCAGCTACGAGGTTCTTGAGTGATGTTTTATTTACCGTGCGGGTGGAGGCGAAATGGTCATCTGACGTTTCTATTTAATATGATCTGATAATGGCCAATGGACCTGCTGCCCCAGTGACCCGCGACCGGCTGCACTGTGGTGGCGCACCTCAGAGGAAAAGGTTTTGAAATGCTTTCTGATACAAAGCACACAATCCACGACATAGTCAATTGGTCTAGCTTTCCTAATTTCATTTGTAGGCTCCTTCCTGGCATCCTTGTAATTTTCTAGAGCTCTGACAGCACCCCGTTTCCTTTACGCTCCCCTTTCTACGTCCTTTGTACATCATGGTTGTTTAGCTGGACCATCCGTTCCCTGGCTCAATGCAACACACCTCTGCAGAGTAAATGTTTCCTGAACATTTGCCACATTTCTGCTATGGATTCCCCTGAGAACACCTGCTCCCAATTTATGCTCCCAGGTTCCTGCCTGATAGCATCATATTTACCCCCTATCCCAATTACAAGTTTTCCCAAATTGTCTGCTCCATCCGTCTCGAGCACAATGTCAAAGAGACAAAATTGTGATCACTAGCTCTAAAATGGTCTCCAACCGAGGGGTCTGACACCTCACAGTGTTAATATTCCAATACCAGGTCAGGTACAGCCTCTCCCCCAGTTAGCCTATCTACATATTGCGTCAGGAAAACTTCCCCAGCACATCCAACAAACTACACCTCATCTAAACGCCTTGCTCGAAGGAGACGCCAGTCAATATTAGGAAAGTTAAAATCTCCCATTAGAACAACCCCATTATTATTTCACTGCTCCACAATTTGTTTCTCTATTTGCTCCTCGATGCCCCTGTTCCGATTGGGGTGGGGGGTCTACAATAACACCCAGTAGGGCATTTACCTCCCTCCTGTTTCTGCTTTCCACCCACACTGACTCAGTTAATAACCCTTCCATGAATTCCTCCTTTTCTGCAACCTAGACAATATCCCTGATTAGCAATGCCACGCCCTCATCTCTGTTGCCTCCTTCCGTTTCTTTTTTCAAATGTCTAAAGCCCGGCACGCTCCACATTCCGGCCACTGAGATATCGACGTCTCTGTGACGGCCACAACGTCATAGTCCTACGTATTGATCCGCGCTCTAAGTACTTTCGCCTTGTGTATGATGCTCCGTGCATGAAAATAGACGCATCTCAGACCATCAGGCTGAGTGAATCCCTGTTCTATCATCAGCCAGTCCTCCCTCACAAACTCCCTGCATACTGTCTCTACTTGTGCCCCGACCGCCCGATCTTCTGCCTCTTCTTTTCGCTCCCCCGCCCCTGTATATGTAGCTTAAGCCCTCCCCAATAGCATTAACAAACCACCCCGCCAGGATATTCATTGTACATGGTTATCGTGATTTGGAGGATTTGGGGTTGGACCGACTGTTCCAAACAGATGGCGGCCATGGAACCATATCTTCCATTCTCCCCGACTGAGAATCAGGGGAATTTCTCCAAAAAAAAAGAAAAGGAAAAAAAATCACATAGAAAATATGGAGTTACACTAATTTACGTTTGAATCATGAATCTGGAAATAAGAACATCAACTACACTCGTTCGCTACAGGTTTCATTCAATCTCATGGGAAAAATATAAAATCAACCATAAAGTCTTCACCGGCTTTCATGATTTATTGCTGTACAGCTTTGAATCACAGAATCTTTGAATTAATTCGGCATTTTTGACACAGATCAACAAGTGTGTGTGTGTGTGTGTGTGTGTGTGTGTGTGTGTGTGTGTGTGTGTGTGTGTGTGTGTGTGTGTGTGTGTGTGTGTGTGTGTGTGTGTGTGTGTGTGTGTGTGTGTGTGTGTGTTCGGGTTAAAGTGAAAACCGATCTCCACAACGGGATCTTAATTAACAAGAAAGATAAACACAAAATAATTGATTGCATGAATATTCCCCTCCCCCACCGTTAATAGGACAGACCGAATCATTTTGATGCGGTCACTTCGCTACAGAAGTCCCAGAATTAGTTAAACGGAGATAAGTTTTTGGAGACCTCCATACAGTCCAGCTGAACAAATACACCTGCATCAGGAAGGTCCAGCTGCTGTTAGAATGGACCCTGGCAAAAAATTACACCAGGAGGACAAATGAACACTCCAAGCAGGTCCACGGAAAGGAGATGGAAAAGCACATGTCAGGAATGGGTTCCAAGTCACTGAATATTCCTTGGAGTGCAGTTAAGTCAAACGTAGGAAATGGAAAGAATATGGCACAGCTATAAATTTGACTAGAGCAGGCCGTCCTTAGAAACGCAGTAACCGCGCAAGAAGGGGACAAGGGAAAGAGACCACCAAGAGACATATGGAGTTGCAACCTTCAGTGTCTGAGATGGGAGAGAATGCTCACACAACAACTGTTACCCAGGTGCTTCACCGGTCGCAGCTTTATGGGGCAGCGACACAGAGAAAACCACTGTTGAAAAAGAAGACATAGCCACATCAAATCGCACATAGAGCTGCCAGAAGGTATGTGGGAGACTCTAACGTCAGCTAGGGGAAGGTTCTATGTTCTGATGAAACCAAAACTGGGCTTTTTGCCCATCAGACATAATGCTGTGTTTGCCGAAAGCCACACACCGCACATCATCAAAAATGCACCATCCCTACCGTGAAGCATGGTGGTCGCTATATTACGCTGTGGGGATGTCTCGCTGCAGCGCGCCATGAAAGGCTTGTAATGTTAGAGGGTCAAATGAATGCAGGGAAATACAGGGAGGTGTTGCTGCTGCGACACCTGCTGGTTAAGTGATGTCACAGCAGCAGGTTTGCACTTCGTGTCAGGGAGACCAAAAGGCTGATTGTGGACTACAGAAAGGGTAAGATGAGGGAACACGGGCCAATTCTCACAGGGGGATCAGAAGTGGAGAAAATATGCAATTTTAAATTCCTCGGCGTCAGCATCTCTGAGGATCTAACCTGGTCCCAACACATTGATGCGACTATATTTTTATAAGGAGTTTGAAGATCCTTGCTTTGTCGCATAAAACACTGGAAAACCTCCACAGATGTACCGTGCTGAGGATTCTGACAGGCTGCAGTGCCATATCGGGGGTGGTGGAAGGATGATTGCAAACTGTGGAGGGTCGTAAGAAGCTACAGGAAGTTGTAAAATCTTCATCGACACCAGCCTTCGCAGTGTCCGAGACATCTTCAAGGAGCGGTGCCGCAGAAAGGGGGCATCCGTCGGAAAGGAAACCCGGCACCCAAGGCATCCCCTCCTCTCACTGCTGCCATCTGTTAGGAGGTACAGAAGCCTGAAGTCACACACTGATTCTTCCCCTCGGCAATACGATTACTAATTGGACATTTAACCCATGAACATTACCTCACTATTTAAATTATTTGTGCTTTTCTATAATTTAAATTTAAATACACACACACACACACACACACACACACACACACACATATATACATAAACATTTATATATATTCTGTCTGTAATTATTTATCCCCATGTATTTTTTTCAATATCATATTGCATTGCATTGTACTGCTGCCGCTAAGATACCAAATTTCATGACGTATGCTGAAGGGGTATTTCTTTTCTGTAATTCTCAAAACAAAACACATGAGTTCCACCTGCAATCTACTTCGGAGCTACCTAGAACCGCCTGCACACAGCGAACACTCCTCCCCTTGTTACTAAGCTTAATTACCCTCCCGCCTGTGACTCCATCTTGCATTACACACACACACACTAAACCAAAGGTTCCACACACTCCATTGTCAGACCTTGTGAAACCTCCTGTTGCAGATACTCAGATCCAAGAGTCGAGCTTGTGAACATATGTCAATTTCTTTTAGACTCTGCTTTCTCTCCGCCCCTGTTCCCCCACAAAGTTCCGCCTTCTCCACAAGTACAAAACAATATGCGCCAACCTCCTCAGCTATTTACCTTCTTCCTCATTTTACTTCTGTGCGCCCTTTTGCAAAGAACCGAATTTTAACCCTTGACAATATTTTCTAAACATTCACAATTGCAAAGCCGGCTTTGGTTGAAGGCAAGCAGAGTTTATATAGATTGGGAATCTTTAGAACTTTAGCTGTGGGGAGACTTTTTTTTCAGTGTGGTCTCTCTCAGACTGGAACATGGAAACTCTCAGAGTAAACAAGTTCTGGTTCCCATCCAAGAGTCGTGCTTATAAATAAATGCTTTCTCTCCGCACCTGCTCTCCCACAAGTACAAAACAATATTCGCCAACTTCCTCTGCCATTTGCTTTCTTCCTCAATTTACCTCTGTGAGCTCGTTTAACCCTTGACAATGTCTTCGAAATATCCATATTTGCAAAGCTGCCTTTCATTGAATGCAAGCACTGATTAAACAGATTGGGAATCTCAGAACAGATTGTTTTTTGTTTCAGTGTGGTGTCTCTTAGACTAGAGCATAGAAACTCCACGTAAACGATTTCTGGATCACGTCTCCAATTCACTTCTGCAAGCTGGCAAAGATATGGCAGTTACGGTGTTAGTTATCACAAAGTGCAGTCGTGTCCGCCCGTTTCTGATGCCCACCAACTGTAAGTCTGAGGCTGCAGTCTGATCGGCCGAGATCTCCTGAAGCAGGGGAACAGGCTCTATCTGCCGACTGACCGACCTGAGTTCACTTTGGAAATGTAAGTGCGTTAACTTCAACAGTCCGCCCGATATCCTTTATGGATTAAAGTAAGTCATTAATGAAATTGCAACTCGTATAAACGTGGTTTGGGAACAATTAACTGATGAGTATTTGTCAGCTGCAGTTAGGATTTGCCAATGATGACGTCACCACAGTGAACCACGTGGTGACTTGCGGGGACTTGGTTGGACAAGAGCACAGATGTACAGCCTCTGATTGCACTGCAGACAGGGTTCACGGCCCTCAGCACAGGGAGTCAGTCAGAAAGAAGGAATAAGTTCCTTAGACCGTCTGTTGCCAATCTTTTTTCTTTTAATTTCTGACGAAGAGATAGTGGGTTTGAAATTCAGACGATATTCAGGTCGGATAGTTTGAATGAGCTTTGGACACTAAGGAGAGAGGTTGGAAAATGGCATCAAAGCTTCTGGCCAATCCGGAACTTCTGGCGTGGTTTTTGAGTGATGGGTTAGTCAGGGTACGGGGGAAATGGTGATCTGAAGTTTCTATTCAATATGATCTGAAAATGGCCAGTTAACTGCAACCAGCTGCGCTATGGTGGAGCATCTGAGTTGAATAGGATTTAACATGTTTTCTGATGCAAAATATATAATCCAGGACAGAGTCAATTGGTCAGATAGCAACCATGGACGCGGAAAGGGAAGGCGATTCTAACTCGGAGCCATTTTACCTGAGCGCCCTTGACACATCCACGCACCAGCCGCTTATAATGCATGAGAATAACAGCGTTGAAGAGACACGTGTTCAACAACAAAGGATGCACCTTCTGCAATCCCATCAGACATCCGCGTGTTTATTCAATCACCGACCGCGTGTTGCATTTTGTCAACATTTCAGACACCTCAAACACGTCATCCTGGTATTAATGTTCTACTCACGGTCATGGTCTGGGTGAGAATTTGATAATTCACTGAGTATTGGTCACCACAATGTGTTATTATACTTCCCATGACTCCCTGATTACGCTACATTGTTGTTTATTTCACAAACCCGACCGCTAATTCTGCACTTCCCAGTGCCTGGAAAATCCCTTCTACAAGCCCATGTTTGGACCCCCCACACCCGCACCTCCCGCGCAGTCCAAATGCACCTTGTGCCTCTGTGACCGCGGTGTGCGGCGGAGGGCGAGGAAGTGGTTCCTGGCAACTGCTGGCTGTAGAAACGGGCATCGGGGTGGCCACTCCCGTCAAGGTGGGAAAATGTTCGCCCCTCTTCCTCCCTGATTAGGGAGAGAACCTGTGGAATATCGAATACCGGGTGAAAGGCGAACACTTCGGGGTAACTGCAAGTCTGTGTCTTTGCTGTTGATCGGTGATCGGTGGGGTGCCGATGTCATTTTTGCCGCTGGGGACGGAGAGGTGATTGTTGCGCGCTGCCGCTTATGGGGAGGGTGGGGGGGAGAGCTGGGGAGGGGGTTTTGGGGTTCTAACATTTAACTCTCGTTCATTCTTTATGGGCCGAAGGGCCTGCAATGCGCTGCAGGTTTTCTGTGTATCAATGTTTCTATATCGCAGGGCAAAGTTGAGAGGGCGAATGTTGGTGGAAGCATGAGGGTGGTGAACCCATGAGGGTGACGTCATTGGATGTAGGAGTCCGGATTGAGGTGAGAGAACTCAGCGGCTTCGATACAAAATGAGTCTCGATCTTCAGTGATATCCCGGAGTGAAGATGTGACACCTGGCAGACATATGGGGGAGACATGGACAACGGTTGTAAATGTAACCCTCACGCAATCGGCTGGTGTATGTCCCGGGGAAATTCCGTCCACCCACCAAACCGCGCCTCCTGTGTACGTGGATGCTGTGACGTGCACCTGAGCAAAATCTCGCACACACACACTATCAAACCGCACACCAGGTACTTTTACAGAATACCCTTCATATATCTTACTAGGACCATGTGTTTAATAGCGATACAATATATATCAAAGAGAAGAAAGGAAAGAAAAATGTGCCAGAACTTATCAGGGTTCAGTGCACAGTCGTTGGAGCTCAACCATCGAAGACTGCGGTCCGCTATTCGATCCTCTCCGACCTCCACGACCCGCGCGCCTGGGACCACCCGCAGTGATCGACCACAGCGCCTCCAGACCGTCCGCCTTCCTCCCGATCTCCTCTACGACTCCCCAAATACCGCGAAACCACAGCTCGCAGACCCACAAGAAACAATAACAGATATCCCAATTGGTTAACAAATGGATACCAGTCTCATGGTCAGTAACTATAACCCAAACTAGCTGCCAGAGAAAGCTCTCTCTCTGCAGTTACATAACAAAGAAGCCATTTTGATTAACATACGCAGTGACATACGAAACCCTCTACACACATAAAAAGTAAGAGATGTTTTGAGAGGTGGCTTCTTCAACGATGGTTGTCCTTCTCATGTGTGAATTCCCTGTCAACCGTCCTCTTCTATTCACCAGTGACGTCATCTGAGGAAACAATACACAATTCATGTGGATTACCTTTGCAACCAGAAGGAAATAAAGTTGGTGAGACCGAATACGGGCGAGATTTACTTATTCGGCGTCAGACATCGTGTCAATGAGAATTTGTAGACTGTTTATCTGTTTCATAAGGCCACAGGCCCATGACAGTTGTTCCTCTGAATACAATGACTTGCTGAATGTCGACGCCTGTTACGTGTCTCACATCTGTTAATCACCGGGTAATTTGGAATTACCTGACGAAGGGTCTCGGCCGGGAACGTCGACAGTGCTTCTCCCTATAGCGATCACATCTCCGCTGCTTCTGACATTTCAAATACCCTAGAATGGTTTTCCGATTTAGTCTGAAGGTTATGGTACATTCAACTCGTTTTCAGAACTGACAAAACATGTCTTCCCACTGCCAGACCATAAGACCTCCTTCTAATCAGGCACTGATTTATCCATGCTGGAATTCTTCCTGTAATACCATGGGCTCCTAGCTTGCTAAGCAGCCTCGAGTGTGGCACATTGTCAAAGGTCTTTCGAAAATCCAAGTACCTAACATCAACTTATTCACCTCTCTCTAACCCGACTGTTATTTCTTCAAATAAAAATAGCCCAATATCCTGCTATTAATTCAATATGCCAGCAACAACCTCTGACAAATAAGAGACCCAGCGAGTTTAATTTTTCGAGTTCTTCCATCACTCAGTGATGAAAAACGGTTGCTGTATGTGTAAAGTAAATGCGATATCAGGCAAATTCACCAGCAGGAAATGGTCTAAATTTCATATGATGGCGCTGTGATCCTGCAATTTGTTTCCAGTGAGTGAACAATAAACTGAAGGAGAAGGGCATCCGTATCTTGCTGTCGACTTTGACCGGTTGTTATCTCTGGGAGATGGTAATCTCGGCACAACCGCTCCCCAATTGCCCATTACCCAAAGGTAACAACTGCGGGCAACTGTTAAAGATGGCTTTTCAATGGGCCAACTTAAATCAGTGCAGGTCCAGGCTACGGGGGCACAGTTAAATCTGGAGAAAGGGAATGTCCGCTGATCAAAAGAGAACATTATTCCAAATGCATAATATTCCATCAGAGTTGAGAGCGCCCTTGCTTCTGCTCACTCTGTGCAATAAACCCACAGCGATCTTTGCCCTGAGCTGTCGCTGGAGTTTATAATCTGACAATAAACTGGTCCCAAGGTGAATAATAACTCAAAGCGACGGCACCAACCGAACGGAACCAGGATACGGGTTCTGATTCCTCTCTGGAGGTGGTAAAATGTTGCGCACTGAAGTATTAATTCTAGTTCGGACCACAAGTTAGAAAGACTCATTCAAGCAAGGTGAGTCTTTGTGTGGTTTAACACAAGCGTTGTGGAACAGGGTGTGGCGTTACATGCTGAATAGACTGGAGTTCTGGTTTATGAGTGTGTTATCAACTGAACATTGCTCAGGGTGTGTTCACTTACTGTTAGGGACATAAAATTCAGATACTCGGATTCACTGAAACCAGACCCTGGAGTCCTGCATCAGGTAGGAACATGGACTGTATTCGGGAATGTTATGGTGTTTTAATAATCCTACTTGTAACGGCAGTATTTCTAATATTTCCACCAAATCAATATTATCATTGAAATTGCGCGGCTTTACGGATCTGTGTGCTGGATTATTCTGTATGTGTGTTTTTTAGGGAAGACGAGCTAGATCTGACAGTGATATTTATATTAACAAATAATGTGGTAATTCTCACTGACCGTAGACAAAAATAGCAAATTCTACACTCAGTGGGCGCTTTACTATGTACCTCCTGTACCTAATAATGTGGCCACTGAGTGCATGTCCGGGACCTCTGTTGCTGTTCCCTGTCCGCTTCAATGCTGACCTCTACTCTGTGTTCGCTGGAACTCGATAAAGACGGGGAGCTGATTGTATGCGCTGTCATTTAGATAAAGGTGAGGAGATTTTATCCGCTGGTGTTTAGATAAATGAATAGATCCATTGCAAGGGATAATGAACATCACGCCGATTCTGAACAGGAATGCATGTTTGCTACTCTAGGGGGAGCTGAAGCAAAAGGAGATAGATGGGGTTATTTTTTCTAAGCGAGAACTGGTTTATCTTTGAAATTCTCTTCCTCAAAGGAAAAGAGAAGCAGAGCTTTCTTTCAATGCGTTTAATACCGCTGAACACAGATTCTGGACAGACAAGGGAGTGAAGTGTTGCCGACGGTCGCAAGGATGTGTCACTGAGATCACGGTCCAGCTGTGATCATAGACAATGAAGGAACAAGGACTGACGGGGCGCATGCCCTGTTACTAATTTACTAATTAGTTAGTAATTTGCTTCAGTTTTCACAAGTGAAAAGGATCTTGATCAGGATGAGGTCGAAGTAGAGCGGGCCTGTGTGCTGGACAATGTGGAGATAAAGGAAGAATTTTGTGAGCAAAGTCGGTGTATATCTGGCAGTGATATTTAAAATTAAAAAATCCTGTAGTAAATCTCACTGGCAGTTGTTAAAATTATGGACGTCTGCACTTAGTGGGCAATACTTATATACTTCCCGTACCTAATAATGTGGCCACTGAGTGTACGTTCGGGGTTTACCGCGGTTGTACCCCGTCCAAATCCGATGTTCGGCGTTCAGTGACGCTCTTCTGCACCCTGGCTTTTGGAGCGCATGGCTATTTAAGTTACTGTCACCTTCCTGTCGGATTTAATCAGTCTGGTCAATCTCCTTGATCTCTCCCATTAACAAGGCGTTTTCACCCTCAGAACTGCTGCTCACTGGATTTCCTTTCATTTTGTTTTCGCACCATTCGCTGTGAACCGAGCGAATTGTGCGTGAAAATCCAAGGAGATGATCAGTTTCCGTAATGCTCATGCTACCCTGTCTGGCACCAGATATCATTCCACGGTCAAGGTCACTTAGACCACATTCATTCCAGATTCGGATGTTTCCCCTGAACAACAACTGAACCCCTTGAACATATCTGCATGTTTTATCCTTTGAGTTGCTGCCACGCGATTAACAGATTCCCTTTAATGATCGGATGTACAGTTGTAACTAATAACACGGCCATTTAGTGCACTTACCATTTATAGGGGCCCTCAACTATCACGAATTTGAATATGGGCGAGATGTGGTGCTGATTTTTGCGACTTTCCTGTTTCCAACAACAGGTTGTCGCTGACAACGCAGTTGGGGGTAACCTGGAGAGAGAGGGACTGTCACTGTTCCTTCTGAGCTGCGCCGGTGTGCGGCTGCGCTGTGATTAAAATGCTCGCGTCACGGAGCCTTTGTTGCAGCGCAGATGGATCATAATGCAGCTGGAAAAAAGTTCGTGGAATCTGAGAGTTTTTCTTTGTTGCACTATAATTTATCATATCCTTCCATTAATAGATAAAGACAAAAGTATATATTTTTTGTCAGTCCATTCTAAATATTCATAGCTGTGCATTACAAAAACACACACTTCAAAGATGTCGCCCTTTTTTTCAGGCCGTGTGAAAATTTCTGGCTCAGAGCAATGGCTGATCCACGCAGCAGCAAAAATAGTAATTTAGTGGAAACGCTGGAGACCGGAGCATGTTAGATTTTATGCATATTAATCACATTTGAATATGATACATTACTGTGCTTCATCATGATACTTCATTTTGGTATCTTATTTTCTATTATTAGCTAGATTGCCTTCATATTTCAAATTTCTCTGCCTATTCCTTTTTAATTGCCTTCTTTTGATTTTTAAAAGCTGCCCGATTCACTAGCTTCAACTATTTTTTTCTATCTAGGATTTCATCTTAAATCAGAATGTAGATAGTCTAACAAAAGCAGGAGCTGTACTGAAACTGATGTTGGGTAATTATGCTAGCTAGATACCCGACCATTTGGTGGGTGAATGGTTAGGGCAGAACTCCTTAAGTTTAAGAGAGATATAGAGAAGGAAAGTGTAGACTTTGCGGGAGAGTAAAGAATTGGATCAGGGTAAATTACTAATTCGCTAAGCAAGAACTATGGAAAGTTAATGGGAGACAACTGTTTCTGGTGTTACGTACCCCGTAACTGGGTGTCTAACCAGCAGAGAAAGAAGTATCCGTTGGAGTCTGGTGGTACTATTTTCAAACAGTTTTTATTAGTAAAATACACAAATCAATATCAATAATGCAAATATATAGATAATACACGTTAGCAATACTAAACCTAAAAGTGTGGGTATAATAATAATCAATAATAAACAAGCTCTATCAATGTCTAGTGGATAATGAATTGTCATATGTGAATATAAAGTTCAGTTCATTTCATACGTGCTGAGGTAGATGTTGGTCGTTGTGTTGTAATTGTTGGAGAGAGAGAGAGAGAGAGAGAGAGAGAGAGAGAGAGAGAGAGAGAGAGAGAGAGAGAGAGAGAGAGAGAGAGAGAGAGAGAGAGAGAGAGAGAGAGAGAGAGAGCAAGATGTAACAGCTACAGGCAGGCAAACCTTGCTTTACGTTCTTGATCCGTTCTTGATCCGTCGATGTGTTGTGGCCATTCAGGTATGACCCCTCTGTCCTTCAGCTAGACCGTTCTTCTGTGGCGTACCCGTCACTCTGGCATGAGTGGAAACACACACACAAGCTCCCACCGGCCCGGCTATGACACTGTGAGTTAAACTGACCGATCCCTTTGTTCGGTCTCCGATGCCCCACACCTTCAGGTGGGTTCCAACACTCAAGCAGCGCTCAACAGTGTGTCTCCCCAGACCTCATTTTTATCCCTACTCACAGGGCCTCAGTTGTCCATCAATTTTGAATGGCTGTGTCCATGAAACCAGCCCACTCCGGCTGTCCACTGAGGAATTTTAATGAACAGAATGGTACAAGATAAACAACCCTCTCAGAAGCCATAAGTCTTTCAGAAGTCATAATATAGTGGATCAACAAGTCTCACTCCCCTGCTTTATCTCTCTCTTATCTGCAGCAGATGTTCCAGTTCCAGCATGTTTTCTCTTACATCTTTCTCTCTCATTAGTAGGATAGCAACAGTAACGGTTTGTGATTCTCCAAGGGGGGGGGGGGAACATGGGCAACTCTGCACCCTTCTGCCCATCAGAGCTGTTCATCCTTCGTAACAACCCCATTCTTCTGAGAATTTTTAGTGTGAAAATGAACTAATACAGCGTCTTAAGGGATTACAGAGTTTAACAAAAATACAGAAGTGTTCTTAACTACAAAGGTGATACAATTACACATTCAACTTAGCATCAACTTTAATATGTCGTATCTCAGCATCAAATTCCTGTAGCATCAGACTCCAATCCAACAACCGCCCACCTCCTTTCTTTTCGTCAGCAAAAACAAAATACCAAAGGTCTGTGATCCTAGCCCAAGTGCACACTACAAAATGTGAACCAATGCTTGTGTAACTATACTGTGGTACATTACCGAAGTTTGTGTAAATACCAACCTCCATTTTACTTTCAAACCCAACAGTCGATATTCCATGGTGTTGTCTTGATTATTCACATGCTTTGTCAAATTCCCTCAAAACCAGATCCTGCCATTCAACGTGGCACCTGGTCAACCTTTGCCCCTTTCCACTTAACTGTCACATGGTTAGCTTGTTCACCAGTGTGGAATAGGCCTTCACATACTCCTTTCATAGGAGTTATCTTATCACCAATGTTTTCCAAACTTAGCCCATTTTCTGAACTTCCACACAATTCTTTATTTTTTGAGCAAGTCAATAATTCTATCTTCAGGACCCTTTATTAGTTTTCAGTTTAACATCCCTCTTCGTCAAAACAACACTTTTGGTTCTGTCTCTCCAAATCACCTCCTAGAATAACATCAGGCAGTTGTTTTCCTTTAAATTCCAAAACAAACTGCAATTGATTCACAGGCACCTTGTTAACAAGCCATTTTTCCTTCAGCCTGGTTACTGCTTCTAAAACCAATCCAGACTTTAAATTTTCTTTATTCAATTTAGGAACAACACCTTCCCCTTCTCCTTCAATAATATTCACATGCCCAGCTTTCATCTCCTCACTAACTTTTAACACACATTTTAATGAAAACAACTGAGAATTCTCACTTTCCACTGGTACTGTTAACCCTTTCTTCACTAAACCAAGTCCATCTGACCCAAAAGCACAGCATTCTTTTTCAACTAAATCAGATACCTAAGACATTTTTTGAGCTTCAACACTAAGTTCAGTATCCTGTGACTCCACAAGTACTTCAACAACCTGAACACAAGCAAACGGGACATCTGCCTCTTCTAGGCTTCCAAGACCTGTCCCCTTTTTCAAATTGTAACTTCCCCTGATCCTCCCAGTTACTCTCTGGGCAACTCTCATTCGCAGTAAACTCAGCCCTGCGGGTTAAAACAACTTCATCTGCTAACCCAGCAGACTCCTTCAAGGTAATGGCATCCTTTTCATCTAGGGCTTTTCATTATCGGGAACACATTTAAAATTTTCTACTTCTTCAAACAGTTCTGTCAAGCCAGACAGATCATCCGTGTCCAACCCTGGACCTTCTAACTGCCTCATCTGTTTCTCATCCATACTCTGTGCCTCTATAAATTCCCTCTTGGCTAAGGGTAAATCTACCTCCTCTCCTTTAACTTCTTCCACCTCCCTATTCTCCGCTTTACCATCCCCTAACCCCTCTAGGTACAGGGTCGATAAAAACGTCTCAGCCAAATCAACACTGGACTCATTTAAACTGTCTTCTTTCTCAGCCGCCTTTCTCGACATGCTGCGAGTGATTGCGCATGCAGGATAAATCTTAGAATCCAGGGGCGGGTCCTCAGCCCTCACAGGCTGACTTGTCAGCTTCACTGCTGAACACACGTCACCACCTGCTAAATCATTACCAAGAAAGACGTCCACGCCGTCTCTCGGTAATTCTGACCGCACCCCTACTTCAACAAGTCCAGATAGCAGGTCACATTTTAAAATGATCCTGTGCAAAGGTACATCTTCTGTCCCTTTTCCTATGCCTCTTAATACCACCTCTCCAGTTTCAGGACCGAAATCTAGCACCTTACTTAGGATCAATGACTGGTCATCCCCAGTATCCCTCCAGATTCTCACTGGAACTGGGGTTTCTCCTTCTTTCACAGACACCGTCCTTTCCGATATGAATTTCTGACGGCCCTCTCGTACTCTATCCACCTTGACCTCCCTCATCGATCTGCTGATCGACTCAATGCAACCTGTAGGGATTGCCGTTTTCCCTTTTCCTGTCTCCTTCTTAGAAGCAAAGCACTAAGATGCAATATGACCAACCTTTCCACAATTATAACAGGTCAAGCCAGGAAACTTCCTGCCAGCTTGCTTGCCCTCCTCCTTACCTTTACCACTAGCTCTCGGCTTATTCTCTACCTTAGCCGGTGGACTTTCTCTACCGTCCCTACTGCCTTTCTGGTAACACTTATTTGGGGGAAACTTTGTCTTGTGGGTTAGGGCCTATTCATCTACTAACCTGGCAAACTCCGTTAAAGACTTACTCGTCTTCTCGTTCAGATACGTCCGGATATTATCCGAAACACAACCTTTAAATTATTCAATCAGAATTAAATTTCTTAAACGATAGAAATCCTCCTCCACCCTTTCTGCAGCGCACCAGCGATCCAAGAGCACACCCTTCTCATAGGCAAACTCTGTATACGTCTTATTCCACAGTTTCTTTAAATCTCTGAACTTTTGTCTATACGCTTCAGGTACCAACTCGTAGGCCCGAAGGATAGCCTGTTTTACTTCCTCATAATCCTCAGACTCTTCTATGGACAATGCCGCATATGCCCGTTGAGCCTTTCCTTTTAATACACTTTGTAACAACGCCACCCACTGATCTCTGGGCCACTTCTGATTCACGGCCACCTTTGCAAAATGCAAGAAGTAACTATCAACGTCCGTCTCCTCGAACGGAGGTACTAACCTAAACTCCCTACTAACATTAAACTTCTCCGGTCGGTCTGCCCCGCTACACACTTGTTGCCATCTCTCCCTCTCGAACTGCCGTTGTTTCTCTTCCTCCTCCATCCTCCTTTCAGCTTCCTCTTTCCTCCTTTCAGTTTTCCTTTCTTCCTCCTCTGCTTCCAGCTGTCTCATCTGAAGTTCATGCTGCCTCTGCTTCTCCTTCTCAACCAACTCAGCTCTTTCTTTCTCCCTTTTCGCCTCCAACTCCTTTAGCAGGATCTCATACTCCATTTTCCTCTTCTTCATCTCCAACCTTATTTTTTTCCATCTCTAACTGAGCCGTCCCATCAACTGGTTTCTTCTCAGGGAACAGGTTCAATTCATCAAGCGCGAACACAGCCTTGGATGTATAATGCTGGGCTATGGCCCTCTGTATCTCCCACTTTCTCATCGACGATTTCACCGCCGAGAGATTTAATCGTCTCGCAACACTCACCAATTCCAACTTCCTGGCATTCTCCAATGCCTCCAAAGTGGGGTTCTTTATAAATTTGTCTATTTCCATCTCTTTTGTTTCCCGTCTGGTTACCTACGCAACCAGATCAGATAATGGACTTATAGCCAAATTCACTGGACCCCCAATTAGAAGTTAAAATCCCGGACGAGCCCCCAATTTCTTACGTACCCCGTAACTGGGTGTCTAACCAGCAGAGAAGGAAGTATCCGTTGGAGTCTGGTGATACTATTTTCAAACAGTTTTTATTAGTAAAATACACAAATCAATATCAATAATGCATATATATATATAATACATGTTAGCAATACTAAACCTAAAAGTGTGGGTATAATAATAATCAATAATAAACAAGCTCTATCAATGTCTAGTCGATAATGAATTGTAATATGTGAATATAATGTTCAGTTCAGTTCATACGTGCTGAGGTAGATGTTGGTCGTTGTGTTGTAATTATTGGAGAGAGAGAGAGAGAGAGCGAGAAAGATGTAACAGCTACAGGCAGGCAAACCTTCATTTACGTTCCTGATCCGTTGATGTGTTGTGGCCATTCAGGTATGACCCCTCTGTCCTTCAGCTAGACCGTTCTTCTGTGGTGGACTCGGCACTCTGGCATGAGTGGACACACACACAAGCCCCCACCGGTCCTGCTATGACACCATGACCTGCTATAAACTGACCGATCCCTTTGTTCGGTCTCCGATGCCCCACACCTTCACGTGGGTTCCAACACTCAAGCAGTGCTCAATAGTGTGTCTCCAGGTGTGTCTGAAGGGAGTCTCCCCAGACCTCACTTTTAACCCTTCTCACGGGGTCTCAGTTGTCCATCAATTTTGAATGGCTCTGTCCATCAAACCAGCCCACTCCAGCTGTCCACTGAGGAATTTTAATGAACAGAATGGTACAAGGTAAACAACCCTCTCAGAAGCTATGTCTTTCAGAAGTCATAATATGGTGGATCCACAAGTCTCACTCACCTGCTTTATCTCTCTCTTATCTGTAGCAGATGCTCCAATTCCAGCATGTTTTCTCTTACACCTCTCTCTCTCTCATTAGCAGCATAGCAACAGTAATGGTTTGTGATTCTCCAAAGGGGAGGGACATGGGCAAATTTGTACCCTACTGTCCATCAGAGCTGTTCATCCTTCGTAACACTGGCGTCCACATCTGACATGTGGAGGGTGTTTAAAGTCCATCTGCACGGAGTAGAGGACGCGTATATTCCAGTATGATGAAATGACAAGATCGGCAGCGTCAGAGAACCTTAAATATCGTGAGAAGTGATGAATTTAGTCAAGCAGGAAAAGGAAAAGTATGTAAAGCTCAGGAAGGTCGAATCAAACAGAGCCCTCGAGACTGTGTGTGAGGTCCTTAATGAGTAACTTACATCAATATTTACCAAGGAGAAAGACAAGGAGGATAGGGAGATCAGTGCGGAGAGTACAAATATACACAGGCATTTTGAAGTAAGGGAGGAGACAGTGTTGGGTCTCTTAGAGTGCATTAAGGCGTAAAAGTCTCCAGGCCCTGATGGGATATACCACACGTTACAGAGAGAGGCAAGTGAAGAGATTGCTGGGGCCTTGACCAATATACTTGTGACCAGCCTAGCCACAAGCAAACTCCGGGAGAACTGGCTAGTACCTCATATTGATCCGTCATTCAAGACGTGATCCAGGGAATAATCCTGATGACAATTGAAACTGCCGTGATACAGTCGACTATGAACCAAGTGCTGATAAATGGGACCAGTGCAGACAGTGAGTGGATGGTCAGAACAGGTAAGGCCTGCCAAAGGCTGTTCCCGTGCTGTGAGATCCACCACTCCGAACAAGCTGAATTAAAGATGGTGGCACCACAAGGCATTGATTTCAAAACTCCACATCCCTCTCCAATTTGAAATAAACCAGACTGAACCCCTTTGTCACCACTGCGAATATCCGTTTCTGTCAAGGTAACATACAGATTGGACACTTCAGCTAAACAACTGGCAATTGATGAAGTTCCTTAGTCTTCTTCGATTAATGTTGCTTCCTTACAGCAAAGCTAACCCTCTCACTGTGTCAGAAACAGTGTTTTAAACCGGCCCCAAACACTATGCTTTCATCTGCACATTTCCCTGCACATTGTCACTTGAACCATCTCACTGAGGGTCTGATGGAGACACAACCCCTGCCCTCAACACATGTGATCACATCTCCCCTGCTTCTGACATTTCCAATTCCCTCAGAATGGTTTTCTGATTCAGTCTGAAGGTTATGGTCCATTCAACTCGTTCTCAGAGCTGACAAACCATGTCTTCCCACTGCCTCTTCCACCTCTTTCCTCCCCCTCCAGCCCTGACAAACCATGTCTTCCCACTGGCTCTTCCACCTCTTTCCTCCCCCTCCAGGGAAGCTGCATTTCCATAAGACCATAGACCTCCTTCCAATCAGGCACTGATTTATCAATGCTGGAATCTTTCCTGTAATACCATGGGCTCCTAGCTTGTTAAACAGCCTCAAGTGTGGCACCTTGTCACAGGCCTTTCGAAAATCAAAGTACCCAACATCAACGTATTCACCTCTCTCTATCCTGCTTGTTCTTTCTTCAAATAAAAATAGCCGAATATCCTGCTACTAATTCAATATGCCAGCAAGAACCTCTGCCAAATAAGAGACACCGTGAATTTAATGTTTCGAGTTTTTCCATCGCTCACTGATTGAAAACGATTGACGTGCGTGCAAAGTAAATGCGATATCAGGCAAATTCAGCAGCGGGAAATGGTCTAAAATGCAAATGATGGCGCTGTGATCCTGCAATTTGTTTCCAGTGAGTGAACAATAAACTGAAGGAGAAGGGCATCCATAGCTTGCTGTCGACTTTAACCGGTTGTTATCTCTGGGAGATGCAATCTCGCCTCAGCCGCTCCCCATTGCCCATTACCCGAAGTTTACAACTGCGGACAACTGTTAAAGATGGCTTTTAAATGGGCCAACTTAACATCAGTGCAAGCCCAGGCTAAGGGGGCACAATTAAATCTGGAGAAAGGGAATGTCCGCTGATCAAAAGAGAACATTATTCCAAATGCATAATATTTCATCAGAGTTGAGAGCGCCCTTGCTTCTGCTCACTCTGTGCAATAAACCCACAGCGATCTTTGCCCTGAGCTGTCGCTGGAGTTTATAATCTGACAATAAACTGGTCCCAAGGTGAACAATAACTCAAAGCGACGGCACCAACCGAACGGAACCAGGATGCGGGTTATGATTCCTCTCTGGAGGTGGTAAAATGTCGCGCACTGAAGTATTAATTCTAGTTCGGACCACAAGTTAGAAAGACTCATTCAAGCAAGGTGAGTCTTTGTGTGGTTTAACACAAGCGTTGTGGAACAAGGTGTGGCGTTACATGCTGAATAGACTGAAGTTCAGGTTTATGAGCGTGTTATCAACTGAACCTTGCTCAGGGTGTGTTCACTTACTGTTAGGGACAATAAAATTCAGATGTTCGGATTCGCTGGAAACAGAATCAGGAGTCCTGCATCAGGTAGGAACATGGACTGTATTCGGGAATGTTATGGTGTTTTAATAAGCCTACTTCTAACGGCAGTATTTCTAATATTTCTACCATATCAATATTATCATTGAAATCGCGCGGCTTTACGGATCTGCGCGCTCGATTATTCTGTATGTGTGTTTTTTCAGGGACGACGAGGTAGATCTGACAGTGATATTTATATTAACAAATAATGTGATAATTCTTACTGGCCGTAGACAAAAATAGCAAATTCTACACTCAGTGGGCGCTTTACTGTGTACCTACTGTACCTAATAATGTGGCCACTGAGTGCATGTCCGGGAGCATCTGCTGCTGTTACCCGTCGGCTTCAATGCTGACCTCTACTCTGTGTTCGCTGGAACTCGATAAAGACGGGGAGTTGATTGTATTCGCTGTCATTTAGATGAAGGTGAGGAGATTTTATCCGCTGGTGGTTACATAAATGAATTAAGCTTATGCTGGAGACACCTGGATTCCAAACAGGAATGTGGGGAACATGTTTGCTGCTGTAAGGGGAAACAGCTTTTTTTCCCCACTGAGGTGGAACTAGTGCCTCTTTTCCTCTAAGGGAAAGAGAAGAAGAGTTTTCTTTCAATGTGGTTAATTCGGCAGCGCACAGATCCTCGACAGGCAACGGAGTGAAGTGTTGCAGCCGGTCGCAGGGATGTGTCACTGAGATCACGGTCCAGCTGTGATCATAGAGAATGGCGGAACAGGACTGACGGGACGAATGTCCTGTTACTACTTCAATAGACCAGTAGCACACTCTGACAAATAAGAGACCCGGTTTATTTAACATTTGAAGTTTTTCCTTCGATCTCAGACGAGGAACGGTAGATGTATTTGTAAAATAAGTGCAATGCCTGCCTAATTGGCCAGCGGGACATGGTCATAATTTCATCTGATTCTAGGTTGTCATGGTAACTTGTTTCCAGTAAGCGAGCAATAATCTGAAGGGGAAGGGCGTTCATATCTCTCTGTTGACTTTGACCGGTTGGTATCTCTGGGAGATGGTTATCTCGGCCCAGTTGCTCCACAATCGGTCCATTATTGTAATGGACCAACTGCGGACTTCTGTTAAAAATGGTTCTTTCTGAACAGGCTGACCTTCAAGTCAGCTCCAGGCAGCTGGGGCGGACTCAGGGAATGCCCAGTGTTCAAAAGGAAAAATATTTATATATATTTAAATGACCCCAAATGCATAATATTTTACAATCGCCCTTCCTTCTGCTCTCTCTGTGCAATAAACCCACAGCGATCTTTGTCCTGAGCTGTCGCTGGAGTTTATAATCCGGCAATAAACTGGTCCCAAGGTGAACAATAAATCAAAGGGACGACACCAACAGAACCGAACCAGGATACGGGTTGTGCTCCCTCCCTGGAGCAGATCAAATTTTCGAGAGAAAGGTAATCATTGCATCGGGCAGTGAAGTCGCACTTTTGACTCGAACCACAGGTTAGAAACGAGTTTTTGCGTTTTTCACTACAAGCGTTGTGGAACAAGGTGTGGCGTTACATGCTGAATAGACTGAAGCTCAGGTTTATGATCTGAACATTGCTCAGGGTGTGTTCATTTACTGTTAGGGACATAAAATTCAGATACTCGGATTCACTGAAACCAGACTCAGGAGTCCAGCACCAGGTAAGAACATGGACTGTACTGGGCTGTGTTATGGTGTTTCAATAAGCCCACGTCACGGCAAGTATTTCTAGTTTTTCTACCGTATCAATACTATCAGTTGCTGTTCCAGGGGAAGCTGGAACAGGTGAAGATAGATTAGGGTATTGTTATGAGATGGAACTGCTTTCAAAGGAAATGAGAATCAGAGTTTGGTGTTTCCAATGTTTTAAATTCCGCAGGGCACAGATTCCGGACAGGCAAGGGAGGGAAATGTTGCAGACTGTCGCAGGGACGTGTCACTGAGTTCTCAGTCCAGCTGTGATCATAGAGAATGGCGGAACAGGACTGAGGGGGTGAATGTCCTGTTACTAATTCCACACTCTATGTGGTGGAACTTGTGTGTGTTTGGAATTCTCTTCCTCAAAGGAAACGAGAAGCAGGGATTATTTTCAGTGAGTTTAATTCCGCAGCGGAGCGATTCTTGACAGGCAAGGGAGTGAAGCGTTGCAGTGTCGCAGGGATGTGTCACTGAGATCACTGTCCCCTGTGATCACAGAGAATGACGGAACAGGACTGAGGGGGCGAATGCCCTGTTACTAATTCAACATACCAGCAGCACACTCTGACAGAGAAGAAACGCAGTGAAATTAATGTTTTTACCCATCGTTCTCTGTCGAGGAACGATACAAGTTCCTTTAAAATAAATGCGAAGCTGGTGGATGTATGTGTGAAGTGAACGGGTTGCCAGGCAAATTCGCCAGCGGGATATGATGATAATTTCATATGATTGCTACTCTGATGTGGCAACTTGTTTCCAGTAAGTGAGCAATAAGCTGAAGGAGAAGAGCGTCCTTATCTTGCTGTCGACATTGACCGGTAGTTATCTCTGGGAGATGGTTATCTCGGGACAGCTGCTCTCCAGTCGGCCCATTACTGCAATGATCCAACTGCGGACTACTGTTAAAGGTGGCTCGTTATAAACAGGGTGACCTTGAAGTCTTCTCCAGGCAGAGGGGGCGCAGTTAAATCCTGAGAAAAGGAATGCCTCCTGTTCAAAAGAGATCATTATTCCAAATACGTAATATTCCATCAGAGTTGAGAGCGCCCTTCCTTCTGCTGTCTCTGTGCAATAAACCCACAGCGATCTTTGCCCTGAGCTGTCGCTGGAGTTTATAATCTGACAGTAAACTGGCCCTAACTGGTACAATAAATTGAAGTGACGACGCCAGGATGCGGGTTGCGATTCCTCTCCAGAGCAGATCAAGTATTCTGGAGAGAGGAAATTACTGCACCGCTTGCACTGTAGTATTAATTCTGGTTCAGACCGCTTGTAAGAGTGACTTGTTCATGCAAATTAAGCTTTTATGTGGTTTAACACAAGCGTTGTGGAACAGAGTGTGGCGTTACATGCTGAATAGACTGAAGTTCAGGTTTATGAGCGTGTTATCAACTGAACTTTGCTCAGGGTGTGTTCACTTACTGGTAGGGACAATAAAATTCAGATGTTCGGATTCGCTGGAAACAGAATCAGGAGTCCAGCACCAGGTAAGGACAGGGTCATAGGGGAAATGCTATGGTGCTTTATTACGCCCACTGGTCACCCTAGTAATGCTCTTGTTTCTATCAGTTCAATATTGTCCTTAGGAGTGCGTGGATTAACGAATATGTGTGTTTTATTCTGTTTGTGTGTTTTTTTAACAATACTTTATATATCTAGAAGTGATATTTAGGATAAACATTCCTGTAATAAATCTCACTGACAGTTGATAAAAGTATGGAAGTCTACACTCAGGGGGTACGTTTTTATGTACCCCTGTTCCTAATGATGTAACACTGAGTGAATGCTCGGGGTTTACTGCGGCTGCACCCCGTCCACATTCAATGTTAGGTGCTCAGTGACGCTCTCTTGCTCTCCGCTGTCGGAGTGCGTGGTTATTTGATTCTTGCCGCCTTCCTGTCGGATTTAATCAGTCTGGCCAATCTCACTGAGTTCTCTCATTAACGGGGCCTTTAGAACCGCTGTTCACTGGATTTTCCTTTGGTTTGATTCCGGACCATTCTCAGTAAACCGAGAGATTTATACTTGAGAATCCAAGCTGCTGATCAGTTTCCGTAACACTCAGACCACCCGGTCTGGCACCAGCCATCACTCCACGGTCAACGTCACTTACATCACATTTATTTCCTCTTCAGATGTTTGGCCTGAATAACAACTGAACCTGGTGACCATATCTGCATGTGTTTGTGCTTTGAGCTGCAAGCAGATGATTAACAGATTCGTATTAATGAGCTGGTATACAGTTGTACCGAACAAAGAGGCCATTTAGTGCATTTCCCATTTAGGCAAACCCTCACCCATCTCGAATATGAACACGGATGAGATCTGGGCCTGATTATTGACGATTTGCATGTTTGTAACAACAGCCTGTCGCTGGCAAGGCAGTGGACAAAACACTGTTATAAGGTGGGGATAATCTGGAGAGAGAGACCCGTCACTGTTCCCACTAAACTGCGCGTCTGCATAACCAAAATGCTCCCACGAACGGAGTTTCCAGCACTTTATAAGAGGACGCAAGAATATGGCATTGGGGCGAAAAACAAATCAGCCATGATTGAATGATGGAGGAGACTCGATGGACTGAATCACTTCATTCTGCTCTGATATCTTATCATGACTGAATGATGAGTCCTTCATATCCCGTATCAGGATTTGTGACGTGTGAGGGACAATTACATATTTGTTCAATGAGATTCTTTTATTTGTCTTCAGCGTTTAAATTTCAGTGAGATTCGCTTTTGAAAAAATTGAGCAGAAATATTTTTTTCTCCTTTGTATTGTTAATGCGCTTCATTATCTCTCTGGTTAAAGTTAGACCTGCGGTGAGAGATTTATTGGAAGAAAAGCCCACAGCTGGAAAGAAGCCACGAATGAGAACGAGGGAACAGCGACAAGTGAACCAGCCCGAGGACTGAGAGTACCAACTGAAGAGAACCCTCTGACTCAGAGTTTTCATTGATTCAGTCAGGAGAAAGTTTGGTGAGTCTCATTCACTCGAACACTGGTCCTGTAAACATTACATATCTTTACAAAGGAAGGTACGAAATAGGTGGAATGCCTCGGTCAGACCCAGTTGCAATCACTCCAGGTCTGTTAATGTGCTTTCAGAGGCCCAGCTCTTTACAGTCACTCACATTCTCTCAGTCTTTGCTCATTTGAAGGTCCTGCATCATCTGAAGAAGCTTTTGGTTAGTTCTGATGTTTCCTTGTTACGTTATAATCATCTTAAAATGCGTTGACGATTTCATCCCTTTATAAGAAGCCCCAAGTGTGTCGTGTTGTAGTGATTGTAGAAATGTGGAATTACCATGAACTGCAGCAACATGCCCTTGATCCCATTGGCTATTGCAATCTGCAGTGATATACTTACCCTCGAATATATCGTCGCGTAGGCCTCTGCTGAGAACAGACCATTTATAAAGCAAAATATCCCAACACTGCATTTTATTCAGTCCTAACTAGCACATGGCAACCCATAATTTACATTGACATACCTTGGCCTCATCAAGTACTTTTCTGCTAATTACATTATCAGAACCTGTGAACGTGACATTAAGCAGAGGTGGAAATTCAAAGTTATGTTCCCATGGATGTTGTGCATGGGAGTTCAGCTAAGCCTTTGACAAGGTGTCACATGACAGCTTGATCTCGATGATCAGGTCCCATGCTGTCCGGAGAGAGCAAATTGGATGTATTCTAAATTAGCTTCAAGGTAGCAAGCAAAGAGTGGTGGTTGAAGGTTTCTCCTCGCAATGGAGGCGAGTAAATAGTGGTGTGCCGTGAGGCTACAATTTGGGACCTTTGATATTCGTTATTTTATAGCAATGACTTGATGCTGTTGCACAAGGATTACTTGACAGGTAAGTTCGCAGAATGCACAACATTAGTAGTTGCTGTTCACAGAGAAGATTATCGTAGCATCTAGGGGATCTAAATGGACAGGGGCTGGTAAAGAGATTGCAAACCCAATCTGATCAGCAGCGGATTCATGCAGATGTTGGGGATCATGTGGAGGAAACAGCCAGAGGAAGTGGATGAGGCAGGTGCAGTTGCATAATTCAAAAAGCAGTTGGGGTGTGTAGATGGAGTGAAGAGGCCAGAAGGGAGATGGCCCCATCACAGGAAATTGTGACCATCTCAGTGGGCACTGTGGTTGGCATTGTCTCGTTGGGTTGAACGCTCTGAATTTGCATTTTATTGCTCTGTGACTCTGTCAGTAGATGCCCCAGGTATCAGTGGACAGATATGGTGTGGAAGTGGTTACTAACAGGGAATGTTTGGTCCCCATGCCAAATGCTACAGGGGTTGGAAATACTGTCATATTTGCAAAGTAGTCGTACTCTCCGACTCACTGTCTACTTGTTGTGAAATTTAGAGCATCACCAGCAGGTGGAGCTGTCCTGCAGAGCGACCAAAGTGTAAACAAGACGACGACAATCAACAATCGTCAGTCAGAATCAGAATGGACAAAGGTATGATCACAGGGATCTTTGAATTAAACTTTTATCGCGTTTGTACACAATAGTTCAGATGAAAAAAACTGACACAGGTGTTAACAGGGCATAGAAAAGTTTCATCAAGCAGTGTCATTTATCCCACTGGTAAAGCGGCCTTGAGTAATTGATCAACCCAACAGTTCCAGCGCAGGGACCTGACACCAGTAATGGTCGAATCACTCCGCTCATCATACAAAGCTTCAGCTGAGTGAAAGGAGCAGGGGCTCCTGAATCATGTGGTCGTGAGTGAAACACAGACAGGAATGTGACAGCGATCTTGTCGTTTATGTGAATGTTCAGGGTCAGGGTCCGTTTCACCTCCAGACAGGCCCTGATGTGTAAGACATCTTCAACTTTCATTTATAAAATTCAGAAGCAGATGATAGGAGCAATTCCGGGATTTCCGAGATTCTATGATAACACAGCATTTCAGGTTTTGGAAGGAAAGCTACCAACTCCCCCCTGGTTTTTCTTGCCTGCTACGCAAAGGAGGAGGGGTGTCACCGAAATCTGTTTTCTGTAGCGGAGCGGTGATCATTGCCGGTGCTGGGAATGGCTGAGGAACAGGAGGCAGCTCATTGTAGATACACTTGTGACCTGCTTCGGAGTTTTAATACCCCAGTGAATGTCTGGGCTGTGGAGAAATGGTGAACCTCAGTTTCTAAATATCTCCCTCTTGATATGATCTTCTACCTGAATTTAAATTCCCAGGATCTTGGCTAGAAAGCCCGGCATAACCAATGACCAAATGTCTCTGTCACCTGTAGACATTGTGATTGTGCTCAAATCTGAGATTCCAGCTGGAATAAAAAACGATTCTCCAGCCTGGAAACGGGTCCTTCGGCCCATATAATTCATGCTGATCTAAATGTCTCATTTTCCTGCAGTTTTCCCAAATTTCCCTCGTAAACTTCTCCCCTTTTTCCTGCCCACATGCTCTCAATTTTGTAATTTTATTTGTGTTTCGGCCTCCTCTGGATGCATGTAATTTACACCCATCAGCCACCACGTGGAAAAATGCCCCTTTGGTCCCTTTTAAATCTCTGCCCTCGAGTCTCAGACTCCCCTACACGGGGAAAAAGACTGTGACCATCTACCCTATCTGCACCCCTGATTACTGTGTGTGTGTGTGTGTGTGTGTGTGTGTGTGTGTGTGTGTGTGTGTGTGTGTGTGTGTATGTGTGTGTGTGTGTGAGAGAGTGTGTGTGTGTGTGTGTGTATGTGTCAGGTCACGCTTCAAGCTCCTGAGCTCCAGAGCAAGCTGTCCCAGCCCAACCATATAACACAAAAAACAACACCCTAGTCCAGTACCGTAGTGTTCATTCTTCACTTCATACTTTCCAGCCTCATCACCTCCATCCTATAGATTAGCAACTGCAACTACACACAAAGCTCTATAACCAAGACTTTGCCAATGACATGCATAGTTGTTACATGACGATCAGCAGGTGGGGGAGAAGATGGGAACCAGGGGAGAGGTCAGCATAGATCTCAAGGGAATGTTCAGCCTGCGACCCAGGGGACCGGACAATGTGCATCTCAAGGGAATGGTCAGTTGGTGACCAAGGGGACTGGAGAAAGCAACTCCAGTCCCCTTGTCCAGTCTCCAGCCCCTCGTGTGACAAAGCAACTGGAGAATGTGTGATCCAGCAGACTGGACCATGTGTAATCCCGTTGCTGGTCTTTGTGTGACACAGACTACTGGACAGTTAGTGACCGAGGGAGATTTTAACTTGTGGAAGATAATCACAGTGATATTTCCCAGGATCACCGGACACCGGTGCATTATGATCCCGTGGTCATCCGTGCGTTCAACTGCTGTGATTGGTATTACTGTGCCTATCCTGCAATTTTACTGGGAGTAAATGTGTCCAGTCACCGGCTTATCGGGATGGTCACCTGACAGGATGTACGGTTCACATTAACCAGCATAGCTTCACTCCAAATCTGGTCAGCCAGAGTCTCGGCTCCATTGCAATCTGAATCAGTTTTGCTCAGATCTAAATCATACTTGTATAACCTGCAATTCATCACTTATTTCAGGTGGGAAATTGAAACGAGCAGCGAAAAGACTGAAGAGGATTTTACCAGGCGGATCATCGAGGGAAGATGATCTGGACACGGGAAGCAAGGTACCAAAGCAGGGTCAAATTGAGAGCGATGTCCCAATGGAATGCGGTCCGGCCGCAGAGGAGGAGGAGCAAATTCAGCCCAGAGACAGTGACGTCAGAGACACTGATCCGGACCCTGGAACCGGCACAAGTGAGGCGACTGTCTGTCAGCCCAGAGACAGTGACGTCAGAGACACTGATCCGGACCCTGGAACCGGCACAAGTGAGGCGACTGTCTGTCAGCTCGGAAGCTCATTGAACACGGAACTGTCAAGTCCCCAAGAAGGAGCGGGTGAGTGAAATATGAGGGTGATGTGCTCAGAGAATGCGGCAGGGTGGAGGGTAAAGGTGAGGCCTTGTTGGAGGGTTGGTCAGAGGAGAGGGAAAATGTGTGGGTGTGGTACATGTGGTGCACTGGGCAGCCGTTACCCCACTACAGGAAATGTACTACCTGCTCTGAGGATTTCCAGGATGTGAATTGGAGGAAATGCAGCTGTCCAGATGAGGAGTGTGTTTCCGGGATGTGTATCGGGGAAATGTATTCGCCAGGATGGAGAGAGTATCTCTGGGAAGCGAATATTACCAACAGTCCCAACATTTATGCCCATCCAAATTTAAATAGGTGAATGGGTCGGATGGGGGATGGACTGGTTTATATTAAATGTGGTCCTTCTATTACGTAATGCCTAGAACATTGTTGGGTAGGCTTTAAGGCAAGTGTTAGATTCAAGTCAAGTCAAGTCACTTTTTTATTACCATTTCGACCATAACTGCTGATACAGTACATAGTAAAAATGAGTCGTTTTTCAGGACCATGGTGTTGCATGACACATTACAAAAACTAGACTGAACTACGTAAAAAACAACAGAGGAAAAGAAAAAAACCACACAACAACTACACTAATCTACACACCTATCTAGGACTGCATAAAGTGCACAAAACAGTGCAGACATTACAATAAATAATATACGTGACAATAGGGCAGTAAGGTGTCAGGCCAGGCTCTGGGTATTGAGGATTCTGATAGCTTGGGGGAAGAAACTGTTACATAGTCTGGCCGTGAGACCCCGAATGCTTCGGTGCATTTTCCCAGATGGCAGGAGGGAGAAGAGATTGTATGAGGGGTGCATGGATCCTTTATAATGCTATTTGCTTTACCGATGCAGCGTGTGGTGCAAATGTCCGTAATGACGGGAAGAGAGACCCCGATGGTCTTCTCAGCTGACCTCACTATACGCTGCAGGGTCTTGTGATCCGAGATGGTGCAATTTCCGAACCAGGCAGTGGTGCAGCTGCTCAGGATGCTCTCTATACAACCACCTTAGAATGTGATGAGGATGGGGGGTGGGAGATGTACTTTTCTCAGCCTTCGCAGAAAGTGGAGACACTGCTGGGCTTTCTTTGCTATGCAGCTGGTGTTGAAGGACCAGGTGAGATTCTCCGCTAGATGAACACCAAGAAATTTGTTTTGTTCACATTCAGAGACAGGCTGCTGGCTCTGCACCAGTCCGTTAGCTGCTGCACCTCCTCTCTGTAAGCTGACTCGTCGTTCTTGCTGTGTGTTGCAGCACAGTCGTGGGTCAGCAGAGTGAACAGCAGTGGTCTGTTCACACAGCCGTAGGGGGACTCCGTGCTCAGTGTGATGGTGTTGGAGATGGAGAAATAATCCAATTTTGTATCTGTAGGCAGGTTCAAGACACGTTTTTTTGTTGAGTTGGGTGCGAGCGGTGGAGACGAGGGATATCTGAGTTCAAGCCAACATTTTCCTTTTTATATTCACAGAGCCAGAGTTTACAATCTCCGACCTCCTGGCACAGGGGGAGGAATATCGACTGTACCAACTGACAAAGTTCTACAGAGACAGACTCAAACAAGCAATTGAAGAAAAAGTTGAGAGACTGGGTTTGAAGTTGACAGAGGAGGGACATTTCAGCAGAGAAGAAAATGAGGTGAGTGCAGTTCGTGTATTGTCACTGATCTGCTGGTATCAGTGGGAATAGTGATCAACATTAATCTCCTGCACGTTTTAGGAGATCGACTTGGGAATGGAGACTTTGATCTCTGACTTGTCTCTCGCAGATCTGGTTTCAGTTTTTAAGGTGGGGAGCACTGGGAACTGCAGGTTTAGCATCACCTTTTCTTGTATCACCTGCTGTATTTATCAGTGTGAAGTAAGAGCAGTGGCTGCATATCTGGACTTCCAAAAGGCATTCGGTCTGAAACTAATTTCAAATCTTGGCTGAACCGTCGGGTAGCTTCACCTCATCTCATTAATCCAGGATGAGTTTTAAACTGTCAATTGGGCCAACCGGCTTCACTGCGGTACCTGAGGGAGGGAAACCAGCTAACCACAGCTTGTCTTGGTTCCGTGAGTTCCCAAACAATGTGTGGCTGACTTGTCATAGTCACAGCAAAGTACAGTGCAGAATCAGGCCTTTTGGCCCATCTATTGCATGCCTGACTACAGAATCTACTTATTCCCATTGACCTGCACCGGGCCATGGCGCTCTATACGCTCATTACGCAAGCATCTATTCAGAATTCTCTTAACCACTTGCACTACTTGCCCTGCTAGCTAGTTTCACACTCTCACCACCCTCTGAGTAAACAGGTTTCATCTTTGAACCCTTTGAACTTTTCACCTTTCACCCTTTAGTGATAACCTCTTGTTGGAGTACCTCTTTACCTCAGTACAAAATGCCTGCTTGCATTTATCCTATCTATATCCCAATGTAATTGCGTACACTTCTATCAGATCTCCGCTCAATCTTTCATGTTCCAATGAATAAAGTCCTAATCAGTTCACTCTTTTCATATAACTTATGTCTTCCAGTCCGGGTAACATCCTTGCAATGTTTTTTCTGTAATCTTTCAAACTTATTTCCATCTGTCCAGCAGGTAGGTGTGCAGAACTGCACATAATATTCAAATTAGGCCTCTCCAACGTCTTATACAACATCATATCGTACACGATATTTTCATTTACCAAGGTTAATGCGCTAAGAAACTTTCTTTCAGAGCCTATCAACATTTGCTGCCACTTTCAAAGGCTTATGTACCTGTATTCCCAGATCACTTTGCTCTACCGGTCTCTCTGTAAGATCTACCCTGATTGGTCCATCCAAAGTGCTACATCTTCCACCTGTCTGCATTAAATTGCATCGGCCCCTTTAAAACCCATTCTCCAATTGGTCCAGATCTCACTGCAAGCTCGTGTAGTCTTCCTCTTTGTCCACTGCACCTTCCCAATGTTGGAGTCATCAACAAATTTGCTGATGCTGTTAACCGTAATTTCATCCAGATCATTGATATAGATGATAAACAACAACAGGCACAGCACCGATCCCCGTGACACTGCACGATATACAGGCGCCAAACAGAAATGCAACAGTCTATAGTGACACTCCGGATTCATTCAAAAAAGTTACTGTCAAATCCAGTTTACTATTTTATCTTGAATGCTAAGCAACTGAATCTTCTAGACCAACCTCCTATACAGGACCTTGTCAAATACCGTGCTGAAGTCCATGTAGACAATATCCAGAACCTTGCCTTCATCAACTTTCCTGGTAACTTCCTCGAAAAACTCTGAGATTGATTAGATGTGAAAGATCACGCACAAAGCTGATATCTTATGACCACAAACATCAATAGTTTGATCTAAAAGGGCAGAAGAAAGCACAAAACATAAATCTGGTGATCTAGCTGATATCTCACGATCCCAAAAAATCAACAGGTTGTCCTGAAAGGGAAGGAGATCAATAGGTTTTCCTGAAAGGGAAGGGACAAACCAAAAAAAATCTGCTAACTTGCTGAATATCTGACTAATGAGAGACAGGGACACACCATTTCAGGTCCCTCTCCTTGGAGCTCACAAACAGAGATGGTCTTGTCCTAGATCTGACCTATTCAGCCATGAGTGGTATTAGAAAATCAAGTGCGTTACACCCGTCAGTGACTCTGTTCTCTTTGGGATTCATTGGCGTTATATGTAATGAATCACACAGGCATTATCCAAAGGCAAGAGGTAATCTGTAAATATTTTGCTCATCTATAAATTCATCATCTGGGGACGTCTGTTTTACTGGTTAAATTTCTTTCACAACTGTAACTCCTCAGACCTGATAGCAGTGAAACTGATGGATTATTTTACAGTGCAGTAGACCATCAGGGAATTATGCTGATTTATTCCATAATTGTTGTCCATTATTCGTGTTATGGAAAAGCTTTCCAATTCCCTGCTGGTAACTGTTCTAGGAGATCAATCATTCAGATCCAGAACATAGAATAGTACAGCACAGTACTGGCCCTTCAGCCCACAATGTTGTGCCGACCCTTAAACGCTGCCTCTCTTATTTCTCAGAGCGATGTCCTAAGCCCATCCATATTCAGTTACCTTAATTCCATCATAGGTGTGTGTTGCTTGAAGACTATTCAATGTTTAATTAATAATTCCTCAGTTACTCAGGAAACCCATGCCTGCATTCAGGAAGTCATTACCATTTTACGGTATGAGTGCCAGGCAGTAACCATCTCCATTATAAGATAGCCGCACTGACATTTCTTAATCTTCTTTTGTCTTTACACATCATAAGACCATAAAGCATCAGAGCACAATTGGCCATTAGGCCCATCGATTCTGCTCCACCATTACATCATGGGTGGTTTACTACACCTCTCAACCCCATTCTCCTGCCTTCGCCCAGTGAACTTTGCTGACCAGACTAGTCAAGAAGGTACCAACCTCTGTTTTGAATATACCCAATGACCTGGTCTCCGCAGCTGTCAGTGCTAATGAATTCTACAGATTCACTACTCCTTGGCTAAATAATCACCTCATTTCTGTTCTAAATGGACGTCCCTCTAATCTGAGGCTGTTCCGTCTGGTTCTAGACTCCCCCACTTAGAAACATCATCTCCACCTCCTCTCAATGCCTTTCGATATTCCACAGGTTACAATTAGATTCCCCCCTCATCCTTCCACACTCCGGCCAGTACAGGTGCATCCAGGAACCATTCCCATCAAAATATGGTTTAATGTCACTGGTTCTGTTCGTTTAGATGCCTCTCTGGATTTTTCACAACGCCATCACATATTTTCTCTGATCAGGGGATCAAAATATGCGAGTGCGATCTGGCCAGTGCTTGTTCTTCTATTCTGATCCTCTCGAAATGAATGCTGGCATTGTATTTGCCTTTCCGAACACAGACTCAAACTGCATGGAATCCTGCACCAGGTCTCCAGAGACTCTTTACAACTCCGATTTCTGAATTTTCTCCTAGATTCAAAAATAGTCTACGTCTTCATTATTTCTGCTAAAGTATATGGCCACGTACCTCACTATACTACATTCCAATTGCCACTGATGTGTCCATTTTTTCATAGGTCCATGTCCTCCCGCGAAATCCCTGCTTCCTCAACACTTCCCGTCCCTCCCCATATCTTCGTAACGCCCACAATAATGGCCATAAAGCCTACAATTCATTGACATAACGGAAAAAGAAACTGTCCCAAAACCAACCACTGCAGAACACCACTGGTCACCAACATTCGACCAGAGAAAGCCCTATTTGTTCCCACTCTGTGCTTCCTGGCAGTCAGACAAATCTGTCTGGAGAAAATCTTGGATCCTCTATCCATGCCAGTGTCTTTCTTGTCCTACTGTCGGCCCTTGTCAAACGGCGTCATGTGGGACACCTGGTCAAAGTCCTCGGGAAGTCCAAGTAAACAACTTGCACTGACTCTCTGTTGTCGACCCAGCATGCTGTTCTCTCAAAAAATTCCAACAGTTCTGTCAGGCAAGATTCCCTTCCATGGATGTTGGCCTTTTTCTTATCATGTGCGTCCAAATACCCCGAAACCTTATCCTCAATTACCGACTGCTGACATCTTCCCAAACTCTGATCAGACTAACTGGCCTATAGTTTAAAATGATCAGTCCTCCGGAACCATTCCAAAATCTAGTGATACTTGAGCAATCATTACTAATGTCTCCACAATCTCTTCAGCCTCCTCCTTCAGAAGCAATCGGGTGAGTTGATCTGGACTCATCTATCTTCAGAACTTTCAGCTTCCCAAGCGCCTTCTCCGCAATAATTGCAAATACACTCACTTCTGCCACCGGACATTCTCAAATATCTGGCACGTTCTAGTGTTTTTACAGTGAGGACTGACGCAAAATGCCGACCAATACCTTCCGGCATTTCCTAGTCCCCTGACAGTACCTCTCCACTGTCATTTTCAAGCAGCCCAATATCCACTCTCCTCTCTTTCAATCTTCATATATCAGACGGACGTTTTGGTAAGCTATTTTACATTATTCTCTAGCCTACCTTCATATTTCATATTTTCTCTATTTACGGCTTTTTAATTGCCTACTGTTGGTTTGTAGAAACATCCCAGTCCTCCAGCTTTCTACTATATTTTGTAATACTCTGTGCCCTCTCCTTTGCTTTTCTGCTGCTTTGACTACCTCGTCAGCCACGGTTGATCATCCTCCCTTTAGAATAATTCTTCATCATTGTGATTGTTTGTCCTCCGAGAAACTTCAGCCATTCCTGCTCTGCCATTGCCCCTGTTAATGTCATTTTCAAATTTATTATTGCCCAGCTCCTCTCTCATGCCGAGGTAATTCCTTTATTCTACTGTAGCACTGATACCTCTAACTTTTCTTTCTCCCTTTCAACCTGCTGGCTGAGTTCTGCTATTTTATGATCACTGCCTCTTAAGGGTTTCTTTAGCTGAAGCTCCCTAATCAAATCTGGTTCAATACACAACACAGAATCCAGATCTGCCTTTCCTATAGTGGGCTCAACCATAGGCTTCTCTCAAAAGCCATCTCATTGGCATTCTATAAATTCCCTCACTTGGGATTCAGCACCGACCTGATTTTCCAAAGCTAACTGGATATTGAAACTCCCCGTGACAATTTTAGCATTGACCTTTTTCCATGCCTCTCCTCTCCCCCGTTGTAATTTGTAGCCCACATCCTGGCTACTGTTAACATGCCTGTATATAATTTCCATCAGGGTCATTTTACCTAAGCAGTTTCTTAACATCCACATCGTCTAATCCGACATCACCTCTTTCTCAGGACTTTTCATTTTTAATGACAGCAGTTTCGACACAACACTTTCACCTACCTGCGTATCCTTTCGATACAATATTTATCCTTGGATTTAAGCACCCAACTATAAACTTTTGTCAGCCACGATTCAGTGATGCCCGCCATCCATTTATTTTTGCTCTCTCTCTCCACTCTCTTCCGTTCTTGTTGTCACATCTTGTTGATGTAATGCTGCACATTGACAGATCGAGGAAATTAATCACATTGCATCTACTGCAGGGTGTCAGTAAATCCTTATTCTTACACACTATTGATTTAGAATTTCCTTCAGTTACTGTTTCTCTGTTAATGACTGAACCCAGAGAGGATGAGGCAACAGCCCAGTGACTGCATCTGTTCTGAAGCTACTGGGGCCATGAACAGATACTTTCCTGCACATTCTCCATGTCTGTCTGTCTGCTCCACAATAAGTCCATTGTTTCCTTTTGTAGAAAGTCACTGAGCTGACAGAGAAGGGAAACCGGACAGAGAGTTCCAGACTCTTCCTCAGTTTGGTGATGGGCAAAGGCTTCCAGGCCCGGAGGGCGATGTGGGAATCCTTTGTGACATGGAGGACTGAATTACCGAAGTTGGACAGAATACTGAGGGAAATACAGGAACTCGGTATGTTAAAAACACGCACTAAACACAAAGGCACATTCAGATAAACATTTCAGTTATTTTAATTATTTTAGCTCTGTTTCCATGGATGTTTTTTTAAATATTTAAACAGGTCCTGATTCACAGGAATACATGAACATCGCCCAAGGTTTATCGGAATTACCCACTCAACTGATCGGTGAGTGATGAAACGCACAGTTCAAACCACATCTCAACTGTTAGTCTGTGACTTGGCAAAACCTGGGAATCAAAATTCGCCATTAATCATTCGCTGATCTCTGGATTCAAGTAACAATTCAAAGAATCTCTGTTTGCAGCCTGAATATTCTACAATATATTTTTCTATTAATCCAGCTGTTGGTTCTGATGAAGCCTTCACTCCAGGTCCTAACGCTCTGGGAATCCCAACACACCCTAGGCAGGCTTCTGATACACTGTATGACCCAGTCCAGGTGACTTTTCTATCTTCAGACCTTTCACCTTCCAAGCCCCTTTTCCTTTGTAATAGCACTACACGCAATTCTGTTCGCTGATGATCTTTACCTTTTGGAATTCTGCCAGTGACTTGCACAGAGTTTGTCTGGCATTTCCTTTTCGCCCGTTACTGCAGCTACAACAGCAGTTTCTAGTGGTCCGATATAGACCCTCTCCCTTTTTTCACTCTTTATATATCTGGGGAAGAAAAAAAAAAGCTTTGGTATCCTTTCTTATATTATTGACCATTTCCTTGCATTTCCTGCACATTCATGTATAACTAGGAGCATCTATAACATAGTTGCCTCCGACATGACCCTAGTCACTAGACTCTAGACACTAGAATACTACAGCACAGTACAGGCTCTTCCGCCCTGGATGTTGTGCCGACCCATGTATTCCTTTAAAAAGAGTACTAAACCCACACTACCCCGTGACCCTCTATTTTTCTTTCATCCATGTGTCTGTCCAAGAGGTTCTTAAATACCCTTAATGTTTTAGCCTCCACCACCATCCCTGGCAAGTTGTTCCAGGCACCCACAACCCCTTGTAAAAAACTTACCCCTGATGTCTCTCCTAAACTTCCCTCCCTTAACTTTGTACATATGCCCTCTAGTGTTTGCTATTGGTGACCTGAGAAACAGGTACTAGCAATCCACCCTATCTATGCCTCTCATAATTTTTTAGACCTCTATCAAGTGCCCTCTCATCCTTCTACGCTCCAAAGAGAAAAGTCCCAGGTCTGCTATCCTTGCTTCACATGACTTGTTCTCCAAACCAGGCAACATCCTGGTAAATCTCCTCTGTACCCTCCCCATAGCTTCCACATCCTTCCTATAATGAGCTGACCGAAATTGAACGCAATACTCTAAGTGCGGTCTCACCAGAGATTTGTAGATTTGCAACTTGGCCTCTCTACACTTGAACTCAATCCCCCTATTAATGAAGCCTAGCATCCCATAGCCCTTCTTAACTATCCTATCAACCCGTGCAGCGACCTTAAGGGATGTATGGATTTGAACCCCAAGGTCCCTCTGTTTATCCACACTCTAAAGTAACCAACGATTAAACTTGCACTCAACATTCTGGTTTGTCCTTCCAAAATGCATCACCTCACACTTATCCGGATTGAACCCTATCTGCCACTTTTCTGCCCAAATCTGCACCCTGTCTATAGCCTCTTGTAACCTTCGACAACCTACAGCTCCATCCACAACTCCTCCAATCTTCATGTCATCCACAAATTCACTCACCCATTCTTCCACTTCTACATCCAGGTCATTTATAAAAATCACAAATAGCAGGGGTCCCAGGACAGATCCCTGCAGCACTCCACTATCCTTCCACTACTACCCTCTGCTCTCTTCCTGTGAGCCAATTATTTATTCAAACAGCCAAGGTTCCACTTATCCCGTGCCTCATGATTTTCTGGATGAGTCTCTCGTGAGGGACCTTGTCAAATGCCTTGCTAAAATCCGTCTAGACCACATATTCCACCGTACCTTCATCAATTGCTTTTTGTTACCACTTCAAAAAAACTCAATTAGCCTCGTGAGGCATGACCTTCCCTTCACAAAGCCATGTTGACTCAGGTAGTAAATTCCAGGCACCCAGAACTCTGTTAAAAAACTACCCACAATTGCTGTAAATTTACCCCACCTCACCTTAACCAAATGCCCTCTGGTATTAGACACCAGTCATATGTAAAAAATAAACAAAATACAGGCTGTCGACCCAGACTCATATCTCTCAAACTTGTACACCTCAGTCAGATCTCTATTCTAACTCCAGAATAAACAAACCAGGTTTATCAAACCTCTACTTGTAGCACATGCCACCGAACCCAGGCAACATCCTGATGAACCTGTTCTGCACCCTCTCCAATCCTTCCAAGAGCTGGACAATCAGAAGTGAACACAATACTCCAGATGCTCCCTAAAACCATAAGACCTAGTAGCAGAATTAAGCCATTCGGCTCAGTGAATTTGCTCTTCAATTCCTCTCTACCCCATTATCCCAGTAAACGTCGACGCTCTTGCTAATCAGGAACATATCGACCTGCATTTTAAATATACCCAGTGAAGTGTCTTCCTCAGCCGTCTATGACAATAATTTCACAGATTCACCACCCGCCAGCCAAGGTATTTCTCCCAGTTTGTGTCCCCGGCAGCCAGGACAGTTCCCCACAGTTCTCAAGCATGTTAATATTCTGTATGAGCCTCCCATGTGGGACTTTGTCAAACACTCTAGCAATATACAAGTAGACAATATCCATGTGTAAGTTCACCCGTCACCTTTGTCACCTCCTGGAGGAACTCAATCAAGCTGGCAAGAAACAAACCCGACGCAAAGCCTTGCTACAACCCTAACCCACCTCATACATCCTCTCTGTCATACTCCCATGGGGCAGAACATATAAAAGGCTGAAGGTATGTACCACCAGTCTCAATGACAGCTTTATTCTGCATTTATAAGACTACTAAATGGTCACCTACTATGTTATTATTGGCTCTTAATAATAATAAGACAATTTTATATCTAAAATTATAGCATTGTACATCTCGTAACTAATAACAACTCAGGTAACAACTTAGATAACCACAATATACTCACAGGAGAGCAGACAGTATACCATTCGGGTTTGAACAACAGATAACAGATTATGTAATTCTATTTCAAACCCTGTGGAAAGCAGAAAACTTTCAGTGTTATATTGTCAATCAAAAAACAACATCTGATTCTGTTCCTCGTGTGTTTAGAGAAGTTCTAAATATATATAAAATTCATACAATACTTGTGAAATTTCTACAACTGATGAAACATTCGCGTAAAATAATCATCCTATTAACAACCACAGAGGAACAACGACCACTATCAAAATAAATGGAGGGATTTTCCAGAGCGACTCACTAAGCCCACTATGGTTTTGTCTAGCTTTAAGCCCACTCATAATTTACTGAAACAGACAAAAATCAGGTATCTAATCAGAAAAAAAATACGAATTATACCTTGACACAGCTATACATTGATGATTTGAAATTATTTGCTCTTGCAGCAGTAAAGCTGAAACAAACAATTCAAATACTGGAACTAATTTCCAAATATATAAGCATGAACTTCAGACTAGGAAAGTACAGAACATGATTAAACATAAAGAAAGTTGCAATAGAGCCGGTAGAATATCAAACAGAGCATCGGGATGCAATGCAACAGAATATGAAACGTATATTTAGGATATCAATAAACAAAGAAAATAGATAATAGTGTGATAAAGGAAAACCTTCCAACAAAATTTACTTCAATACTGAAGAAAATCTGAATTTACTGCAAGGCTGAACAAACTTTGAATTTACATCAAGGATCAAGAAAAATCTGCCAAACAGAACTGAACAGTAAAAATATAACGAAGGTAGTAAACACTCACTGTGCCCATATTGACGTATAATTTTGGTAAAATATCCTGG
Organism: Hemitrygon akajei; assembly: GCF_048418815.1. Taxonomy (NCBI): domain Eukaryota; kingdom Metazoa; phylum Chordata; class Chondrichthyes; order Myliobatiformes; family Dasyatidae; genus Hemitrygon; species Hemitrygon akajei. The sequence goes on along the minus strand of NW_027331938.1, from coordinate 807,375 downwards.
TCTGAAAAAGATCTGGAAAATATGCAAAAAAAAAGAAAGAATTTAAATAGCAATTTCTGGAAAACACCATGTGCACTGGAGTGCACTTGGATTGATATGAACGAGGACAGTATGAGGATGATGAATAACAGATCTAAAAAAATGAGACAACAGCCAGATAAAAATTTTCAGGATCAGGGTTAATATCATGGACACATGTCGTGAAAATTGTTTTTCTGCGCCAGCAGCACGATTACAGTAAAGTGTGTGCCGTGAGTCTGTATTTATGTATACAATTGTGGAAATAGAATTGTATCAGCGTGAATTAATCAGTCTGATGGCCTGGTGGAAGAAACTGTCACGGAGCCTGTTGGTCCTGGCTTTTACGCTGCGGTACCATTTACCGGATGGTAGCAGCTGGAACAATTTGTACTTGGTGAGACTTGGGTCCAGAATCATCCTTCGGGCACTTTTTACCCCCTATCTCTGAAATGACCTTAGTAGTAGGAAGTTCACACATACAGATGCACTGGGCTGTCCGCACCACTCTCTGCAGAGTCCTGCGATTGAGAGAAGTACAGTTCCCATACCAGGCAGTGATCCAGCCTGTCAGGATGCACAAAATTGTGCCCTTATAGAAAACCGTTAGCATTTAGAGGCCCATCCCAAACGTTCTCAACCATCTCAACCATCTGTTTTTCTGTTTTTTTGTTCAGACTAGAGAATATGCCAGGCAGGATGTCGGAATGCTCCTCTTGCAGGATGTGGGAAGTCAGGGAGACATCCAGTGTCCCTGACAGCGATCCCTGCAAGAAGTGCATCCAGCTGCAGCTCCTAACAGACCGCATTAGGGAACTGGAGCAGGAGCTGGACGACCTCCGGATCATTCGAAAGACTGAGCAGTTCATAGATAGTAGCTTCCGGGAGGTAGTTAATCCTAAGGAACAGGGCACAGGTAATTGGGTTACCGTCAGGCGAGTGAAGGGGAAAGGGCAGTTAATGCAGAGTTCTTCTGTGGCCATTCCCCTCCAAAATAGGTATACCAATTTGGATACTGGTTGGGGGGGGGGGGGGATGGCTTACCTGGGACAAGCTGCGGCAGCCGGATCTCTGGCACTGAGTCTGGTTCTGCAGTGCAGAACGGAGGGAGGAGGAAGAGGAGAGCGGTAGTGAGGGGACTCCATAGTCAGGGGTACAGACAGGAGATTCTACGGTCGTGACAGAGACTCCCGGATGGTATGTTGCCTCCCGGGTGCCATGGTCAGTGATGTCTCTGATCGCCTGCACAGCATTCTGAGGTGGGAGGCTGATCAGCCAGATGTCGTGGTACACATCGGTACCAATGACATAGGTAGAAAGAGTCAGGATGTCCTGAAGAGTGAGTACAGAGAGCTTGGTAGGAAGTTGAAAAACAGGACACAGAAGGTAGTAATCTCTGGATTGCTGCCTGTGCCACATGCCAGTGAGGGTAAGAGTGCGATACTCTGGCAGATGAACACGTGGCTGAGAAACTGGTGGAGGGGGCAGGGTTTCAGATTTCTAGATCATCGGGACCTCTTCAGGGGCAGGTGGGACCTGTACAAGAGAGACGGGTTACACCTGAACTACAAGGGGACCAATATATTTGCAGGGAGGTTTGCTACTGTTATTGGGGAGGGTTTAAACTAGATGGGAACCAGAGTGCCAGAGCAGATAGTGGAACGGGGGTAAAAATAAATTATGTTGGTAGTTCATGCAAAGTCACAAATAGCAAGGTTGTGTGTGGTGGTAATAATCTTCTGAGGTGTGTATATTTCAAAGCGTGGAGTATTGTGGGAAAGGCAGACGAGCTGAGGGCCTGGATTGACACATGGAATTATGACATCATAGCCATTACTGAAACATGGCTACAGGAGGGGCAGGACTGGCAGCTCAATGTTCCAGGGTTCCAATGTTTCAGACGTGATAGAGACAGAGGGATGAAGGGTGGGTGGTGGCTTTGCTAGTCAGGGAAAATATTACAGCAGTGCTTCGGCAGGACAGATTAGATGGCTTGTCTACTGAGGCCATATGGGTGGAGCTGAGAAACAGGAAGGTATGACCACATTAATAGGGTTGTATTATGGACTACCTAATAGTCAGCGAGAATTGGAGGAGCAAATCTGCAAAGAGAGAACAGACAACTGCAGGAGACAGAAATCTGTGATTGTAGAGGATTTTAATTTTCCACACATTGATAGGGACTCCCATACTTTTAAACGTCTAGATGGGTTAGAGTTTGTAAAATGTGTTCAGGAAAGTTTTCTAAAACAATATAAAGATGTACCAACTAGGGAGGATGCAATATTAGATCTCCTATTAGGAAATGAGTTAGGGCAGGTGACAGAAGTCTGTGTAGGGGAACACTTTCGTTCCAGTGATCATAACGTCATTAGTTTCAACTTGATCATGGATAAAGATAGATCTGGTCTTCGGGTTGACGATCTAAACCTGAAAAGGGCCAAGTTTGAAGAAATGAGAAGGGATCTATAAATCGTAGATTGGGACAGGTTGTTCTCTGGCAAGGATGTGATTGGTAAGTGGGAGACCTTCAAAGGAGAAATTTTGAGAGTGCAGAGTTTGTATGTTCCTGTCAGGGTTAAAGGCAAAACGAATAAGAATACGGAGCCTTGGCTATCGAGGGATATTGGAACTCTGATAAAGAAGAAGAGAGAGATGTATAACATGTATAGGCAACAGGTAGGAAATAAGATGTTTGAGGAGTATAAAAAGAGCAAGAAAATACTTAAGAAAGAAATCAGGAGGGCTAAAAGAAGACATGAGGTTGCTTTGGCAGTCAGGTTGAACGATAATTTTAAGAACTTCTACAAGTATGTTAAGAGCAAAAGGATAGTAAGGGATAAAATTGATCCTCTTGAAGATCAGAGTGGTCGGCTATGTATGGAACCAAAAGAAATGGGAGAGATATTAAATGGGTATTTTGCATCTGTATTTACTAAGGAAACTAGAATGGAGTCTATGGAAACAAGGCAAACAAGTAAAGAGATCATGGAATTTATACAGATTAAAGAGGAGGAGGTGCTTGCTGTCTTGAGGCAAATCAGAGTAGATAAATCCCCAGGACCTGACAGGGGTTTCCCTCGGACCTTGAAGGAGAATAAATGTTGAAATTGCAGTGGCCCTGGCATAAATATTATGTCGATATCCATGGATCGGGTGCCAGAGGATTGGAGGATAGCTCATGTAGTTCTGTTGTTTAAAAAAGGCTCAGAAAGTAAGCCGTGAAACTATAGGCCGGTAAGTTTGACATCGGTAGTAGGCAAATTATCAGAAGGAATACTAAGAGATAGGATCTCCAGGTATTTGGATAGACAGGGACTTATTAGAAAAAGTTAGTATGGCTTTGTGTGTGGTAGATCATGTTTAACCAATCTATTAGAATTTATCGAGGAAGTTACCAGGAAAGTGGATGAAGGGAAGGCAGTGGATGTTGTATACATGGACTTCAGTAAGGCCTTTGGCAAGGTCCCGCATGGGAGGTTAGTTCGGAAGATTCAGTCGCTAGGTATACATGGAGAGGTAGTAAATTGGATTAGACATTGGCTCAATGGAAGAAACCAGAGAATGGTAGTGGAGGATTGCTACTCTGAGTGGAGGCCTGTGACTAGTGATGTGTCACGGGGATCAGTGCTGGGTCCATTGTTATTTGTCATCTATCTCAATGATCTGGATGAGAATGTGGCAAATTGGATCAGCAAATTTGCTGATGATACAAAGATTGGAGGTGTAGTGGACAGTGAGGAAGGTTTTCAAAGCTTGCAGAGGGATTTGGACCAGTTGGAAGAATGGGCTGAAAAACCGCAGATGGAATTTAAAGCGGACACGTGTAAGGTATTGCACTTCAGAAGGTCAAACCAAGTTAGTACAAGGTAAATAATGGTAGGACACTGAGGAGGGCAGTAGAACAGAGGGATCTGGAAGTATAGATACATAATTCCCTAAAAGTGGCGTCACAAGCAGATAGGGTCATAAAGAGAGCTTTTGGTACATTGGCCCTTATAATTCAAAGGACTGAGTATAAGAGTTGGAGTGTAATGGTGAGGTTGTATAAGACATTGGTGAGACCGAATTTGGAGTATTGTATGCAGTTTTGGTCACCTAATTACAGGAAGGATATTAATAAGGTTGAAAGAGTGCAGATAATTTTTACAAAGATGTTGCCGGGACTTGAGAAACTGAGTTACAGGGAAAATTTGAATACGTTAGGACTTTATCCCCTTGCATATAGGAGAATGAGAGGTGATTTGATAGAGGTGTATAAAATTATGATGGGTATAGATAGAGGGAATACAAGCAGACGTTTTCCACTGAGGCTCGGGGAGAAAAGAAATCAGAGGTCATGGGTTAAGGGAGAAGGGGGAAAACATTAAAGGGAACAGTGGGGGGGACTTCTTCACACAGAGAGTGGTGGGAGTGTGGAATGGGCTGCCAGATGAAGTGGTGAATGCGGGATGACTTTGACATTTAAGAAAAACTTGGACAGTTATATGGATGAGAGGGGTTTGGAGGGATATGGTCCAGGTGCAGGTCAGTGGGACTAGGCAGAAAAATGGTTCGGCACAGCCAAGAAGGGCCAAAAGGCCTGTTTCTGTGCTGTAATGTTCTACGGTTCTATAGTTCTGTCTGAGGTGAAAGAGGTGCTGTTGTGCCTTTTTTCACCACACAATTGATGTGTACAGACCACGTGAGGTCCTCAGTGATGTGAGTGCCGAGGAACTTAAAGCTGTTCACTCTCTCAACCCCAGATCCATTGATGTCAATCGGGGTTAGCCCGTCTCCATTCCTCTTGTCTTTGCAACATTGCATCCAGCTCCTTTGTTTTTGCGACATTGAGGGAGAAGTTGTTTTCTTGTCACCACTGTGTCAGGGTGGTGACTTCTTCTCTGTAGGCTGCCTCGTTATTATTTGAGATTTGGCCAATAAATATAGTATCTTCAGCAAATTTAACTAGCAGATTGGAGCTGTGGGTGGCGACACTGTCATGCGCATACAGAGAGTAAAGGAGGGAGCTTACGACACAGCCCTGAGGGGCTCCTGTGTTAAGGGTCAGGGGGGCAGAGATGAGGGAGCCCACTCTTACCACTTTCTGGTGATCTGACAGGAAATCCAGGACCCAGCTGCACAAGGCAGGGTGAAGGCCGAGGTCTCTGAGCTTCTTGTCGAGCCTGGGGGGAATGATGGTATTGAATGCTGAACTGTAGTCTAATAACATCATTCTCACATAAGCATCCCTCTTCTCCAGATGTTTAAGGAGGTGTGCACAGCAGTGGCTATTGTGTCATCTGTTGATCGGTTGTGTCGGTAGGTGAATTGTAGGGGGTCCAGTGTGGGTGGTAACAAGCTGCAGATGCAGTCCTTGACCAGTCTCTCAAAGCATTTGCTTATCATTGACGTGAGTGCGACAGGACGCCAGACGTTCAGGCATGTTGCCTTAGTGGTTTTACGTACAGGAACAATGGTGGATGATTTGAAGCAGGAGGGAACTCTACACTGGGAGAGGGTGAGATTAAAAATATCTGTAAATACACCTGCCAGTTGTGCCGCACGCATCCTGAGTACCCGCCCTGGGACGCCGTCCGGTCCTGCAGGCTTGTGACTGTCCACTCGTTGGAAACACCTTAGAACTTCAGCCTCAGAGATGACCAATGTGCAGGTCGCTTTGTCGGCTCTCCTCGGGGTCTCAGTGTTGGCGATATCGAACCGAGCGTAAAGAGACTTAGATCCTCTGGGAGACAGGCAGCGATGTTGGCAGCACCACTGCACTTAGCTCTGAAGTCTGCATTGGGGTGCAGAGCTTGCCATAAGCTGTGTGTGTTGTTAGTGGAGAGCTGTGCCTGAATACGATCTCTGTATTGTCGTTTCGCTGCCTGGATAACTTTGCACAGATCGGAGCTGAATTTCTTGAGCTCCTGCTGATCACCGGCAATGTAAGCAGTCGGTCACACGGCAAGTGCTGTTCACACAGAACTGTTGATACAAATTTTGCGGTTTGGGAAGGCCTGACTGATTTATGAAGGAAATCATCTCCCCTCTGTGACAATAACACACAACTGGGGGATGTTGTTATTACACAGCTGTGATAATAACAGCCGGGAACTCCCTTGGCAGCCGGAAAGGTTTACACAGCAGCACCAGGTACTCCAGATCCGGGGAACAAAAGGGTTTGAGGGCATGGACATTCCGGGGTTCCACCAAGCATTAATGATCATGAAACATACCCTAAATCCTGTTCTCTTCCCAAATAGGTGTGTGTGTGTGTGTGTGTGTGTGTGTGTGTGTGTGTGTGTGTGTGTGTGTGTGTGTGTGTGTGTGTGTGTGTGTGGGCGTGTGTGTGCGTGTGTGTGCGTGTGTGTGTGTCTGTGTGTGTGTCTGTGAGGGGGGGGTGGTGGTACTGGATGACGACACGATTGTTGGTGACGGTAGGGGCCAATTCTGGGTTTGTGGACTCGAGAGCAGCTGGGACAGAGGGACAGCTGGGATGCAGGCACTTGGGTAGTTGGATCCTTCTTTCATCCCCTCTTCTTTTCAGCAGTCGTTCTTCTGGGTTCCTCAGAATTCCTGGCTTTTCCGTGGATCAGCGGCTGCCACACGTTGACCATATTTAGCTGAGAGAGCCTCTGCTTAATTTGGTCCTTGTACCTCCTGCGCGGGGCACCACGATCTCTCTCGCCCTGAGGTTACCTGCTTTCGGTAACCTGGAGTTATCCATGCGAGACATGTGGCCTGTCAGACGGTGGATCTGGCTGAGCAGCGAAGTGGCTTCAGGGCCTGGAAATTGTGCATGTCTGTGTGATTATATGAAATATTAAACTAAATAAGTAGTGCAGAAATAGAAATAAAAAAGAGATTAGTGAGTCACTATCGATGGGTTCAATGTCCATTCAGAAACTGGATGTCAGAGGAGAAGTTGCTCCTGAATCTTTGAGTGTGCGCCTTACTCCGATCCTCGTGAACCAGACGGTGATGCAGCCAGTTCCAATGCTCTGCAAGTCACACCTGTAGAAATATTCGAGTGATGTTGGAAATTCCTGATGAAATATAGCCACTGTTGTGCCTTCTCTGTAGCTGCATCGATATATTGGGTCCAGCTTAGATACTCGGAGATATTGACAGCCAGGAATTTGGAATTGCTCACTCTTTCCACATCAGATCCCTCTGTGAGGACTGGTGTGTCGTGTTCCCTCATCTCGCCTTTTCTGAAATTCACAATTAGCTCTATTGACACATTGTCATAACGCAAGCAGGATTCAGCACTCCATACACACATATGCAAATCTGATAAGGGGTACACATCACTGAATGTAAATGAAAGCATAACCCATAAAAGTGAAGAAACTATCATAAAAGTAGAAAATGTTAACGAATGGAACAGTCTGACTCCTCAAGGAGGACATCCACACGATCTGAGCCGATTAGATGTCGACAAGGAAGCGTCGAGCCCCTGGCTCAGAGTTGGAGACTTCTTCCCAGAAACAGTAGGGATCATTGTAGCAATACAGGACAAGGTTGTTGACACATGTAGTTATCAATAATAAAGAATAAATGACCAATAGATTCAGGAAGATAAATGCTGAAAATTACAAGAGAAACCAGAAACAATCCAACACTTTACAACATCCTGCAGAAATTTAACTGAATCTCATGACTTGCACAAGCACAATCAAGTGGTGGACAACATTTCCAAAAAGCTTGCTTGAACTACAACTGATGAAAAACAAGATAACTTACAATAAGTACAACCCTGCTCCACTTTTATAGTTACAGTCCTTCATATCATACTGCGGCCGATCATGATTTCAGATAGGATAATACATGATCTGCGTGCGGATGTAATTTTACAGGTTAAACAAGCAAAAGCAACTTTTTAAATATATATAGCCATTCGAAATACACATAACTTACAGAAATGAATTAGTAAAAAAAAATACCAGAAATATGTTGAATTGAAAGGGCAAAATGAAAAACTATGGAACACGAACAGGATATTATTTATCCCAATCGTAATATCGATAACTGGTATCATCCTAAAGGCTTTACAGAATAGTATTAATACATTAGGCCCACACGGCGATACTTGTGTAAATCTTCAAAAACCCATAACACTATACACCACGAGAATAGTCTGAAATCTCCTATCAATTGAGACATGAGTGTGCTTGGCGATGCCTGTACCTCAAGTTTTACCAGTTTAGGCTAAGATGATGATAATAATAATAATAATAATAATAATAATAATAATAATAATAATAATAATAATAATAGTAATAGTAATAATAATAATAATAATGACTTATTTATAAAGCACCTTTCATCCAGACGATGCCGTTCAAACCGCATCACAACGGGATAAAGTGCAAACTAGAAAATAAAAGACAAAATGTGTCAGTCCTAATATACACCTCAGACTTCTGCACAGTACTGTAGTTTAAGGTGTTGATTTCTACAGTTTAGGAACATAGTCCCAATAAAACTCAACGCTGACCTCCCAATGATCCTTTGGCCTTCTACCTTATCGTCTGCCTGCACTCCATTTTCTCGGCAACTGAAACACTGTTTCCCTGAACTATTCTGTTCCATTTTTCCTTGTACAACCTCATTGCACCGATGTGATGTAATGATCTATTTGGATCACATGCAGAAAGGTTTTCCATTTTACAGTGGTGCATGTCACAATAATAAACCAATTTACCGATTCATTGTCAATAATACAGTGCCCCTTGGTTGCTTACGATTGTTATAACCGGGGGTAGGGAGGTGACAGTGCGGATGAGCTGCCACGACCTATTAAATGCTCCCAGTGGCGAGTAGCCTCTGCCCAGCTCTTGGCCTTCACGTGCGGTTTAGCCACTAATCCCGGTGGAAGCGTTTCTTCTGACAGGAGAAGGGGCAGAGGCGAGTTACTGGTGCCTTACAACCAGTCGCTTTGGGCAGATGAGGCTTGTTGGTTGTGATTGGCAGCTCACCCAGGAACAAGAAAACTCTGATCTCAAAACTCCACTGCTTTGTAACTGTAACCCCTCATGGGGAAGAGTTTAGGAGTAAACCCAGTGGGAAAAGCCTGGAGCTGGAGTCCCTGTGTCAGTGTTAAATGGTGTTCAACGCAGACTGGCATCTCCTGCGACACCTCTGGTACCAAGCTGTGTCAGTCTATGTCGTTCCTTTGTGTACATCAGATGCATGGAGAGAGGGAGCTTGCTACATCGGCAGAAGCTTCCTCTCCATATCGGAGTGTCTCGGCTTGCAGGGGCAGGACATCCATGGTCGACTCTGACAGACGGAGGCCTCATTAGACAGAGCCCCACACCCCCACAGCAAGACTGATGAGTAGCAGTTGCCAAGACCTCACCACCCTCTTCCACAGACACGATGTACATCACTGAGACAGACCCTTGTGGCTTCTTCCATTAACACAGATTCCATCTTTCCACCAATCCTCTATCACTGCGATTGAAAACTACCCATTTTCATTCCTGTCATTCCGATGGGTTATCGATTCGCAACTTCACTGTGATTCTCCCCCAGAGGCTGCCCGACTTGAGTATTTCCCGCGTATTCTGCTCCTGTTTTGATGCAAGAGCAGTGGACACCTGTGACTCCCCAGTGTGCAGATCGGCCAAAATGCACAGTGTCCTGCTCTCCATAGTTCCACACCAGATCAACATTAACAGCGTCTGTTAATGAGGCAAACAATGCCTTAAATATAGTGAAATGTTGTTGTAACGGGAGTGCAGTCAGGACTGCAATAGGATATTCAAGATTCAAAAACTTGATTGCATTCCAACCGTACATCAGCTCTGCAGGGTAGAATGAGACAGTGTTTCCCAGGAGCAGAGCAACCATAACATTACAAACGCAACACTAAATAATAAACACAACAATAAATAGTAAAACACAACAGCCAGATGTCGCTTTAAATCAAGTTATAAGTGTCCGGTGCAAGTTAAAAGTGTCCAAAGCAGAGTCAGATAGAGCAGCTATTTAGCAGTCTGACTGCCTGTGGGAGGAAGCTGTTTAGTAGCCTTGTGGTTTTAGTTTTGATGCTCCTGTAACGTTTACCTGATGGCAGAAGAACAAACAGTTCATGGAGAGGGTGTGAGGGGTTTTTAATGATGTACCGTGTCTTCTGGAGGCATCGACGTTGAAAGAGGTCTTGGACAGAAGGTAGGGAGACCCCAATAACCTTCTCTGCTCCCCTAACCACCCCCTGCAAGGCTTTTTTGTCGGCAGCACTGCAGCTGGAGTACCAGGTTGTGATGCAAAAGGTCAGCACACTCTCAACCACGCCTCTGTAGAATGTAGTTAAGATGTTAGTGGGGAGTGATGCTTGTTTAAGCTTCCTCAGAAAGTGCAATCAGGGGAATGTTCACCTTCACAAATAACTAGAACCAGAACATAGGACTGGACATTTTCAGGGACATCCATTGCTGTCAATTCCGTGTCTGTGAACATAATTTTACTTTCTGTCCTAATATCCATGGAAGCATTGAATTTATTCATGTAATCTCAAACACTGAATGCTGAAATACCGTTATAAAGTTCTTTGTCAGATGAGCCATTTAACGTTTTGAATATGTTCTCTGTTCCCATGGAAGATGTTCAACAGAAACACAAGGAGACTCTGCGGGCAGAAACTGAAACACTGAGAGTGAACACGATCCTGATGACGGAGAAGGTGAAGGTTTTCCAGCTGGCTGATCGTTACGCTGAGCTCACGGTCATTTCTACTGTTCGAGATCGGACACTGGTGGAACATGAGCTGCTGGCAAGAGGCAGAGACCATGAGGATTATAGAGAGGAACAACTCCGCAGACAGCTGGAAAAAATCCGTACTGATCAGTTATTCCAGAGCAGCTTTTCCCGGAGTAAATCCAAATCTGGGAGTTCAGCAGCAGTGGCCGGAGTCCCGGGGATCGGGAAAACAACGATGGTACAAAAGATTGTTTATGACTGGGCCATGGGGAAAATATACAAACAATTCCTGTTTGTCTTCAGTTTCAAATTCCGAGATTTAAACACCATTAATTGTAGAATAAACCTGAGGGAGCTGATTCTGGATCAGTATCCTTACTTTGGGAATTTCCTGAGAGAGGTCTGGAAGAACCCAGAGGGATTACTGTTTATATTCGATGGTTTGGATGAATTCAAACACAAAATCGATTTTGCGGATAGTTGGAGAGATACAGAACCCAAGCACCAGTGCCCAGATCCCGAGTGGTGGTGTGAAGTGTCTGACATTGTGTACAGTTTAATCCAGGGCAAGCTGCTCCCAGGGTGTTCAGTGCTGGTGACCACCCGCCCCACTGCGTTACATTTATTGGAAAAGGCGGATATCAGTGTCTGGGCTGAAATCCTGGGATTTGTTGATGAGGAACGGAAGGAATATTTCATCAGACATTTTGAAGATCAGACGGTGGCGGAAGCTGTTTTCAATTATGTGAAGGAGAACGAGATCCTGTACACCATGAGCTACAACCCCTCCTACTGCTGGATCCTCGCTCTGGCACTGGGCCCCTTCTTCACACAAAGAGTCAGGGACCCACGGCGAGTTCCCAAGACCATCACCCAACTGTACTCCTACTATATTTACAACATCCTGAAAAACCATGGCCGTGAGATTGAGAACCCCCGTGATGTGTTACTCAGGGTTGGTCAGATGGCCTTCAGAGGAGTGTCCGAGAAGAAGATTGTGTTTACAGATGGAGATTTGATCAAGTACAATCTTCAGCCTTCCCAGTTCCTGTCCGGGTTCCTGATGGAGCTTTTGGAGAGACAGGATTCTGCCCAGAGCGTGGTGTACACATTCCCACACCTCACCATCCAAGAGTTTGTAGCTGCAGTCGCACAATTCCTGAATCCACATCCCGGGGATATCCTGAAATTCCTCACTGATGTCCACAGCACGACAGATGGGCGATTTGAGGTATTTCTCCGTTTCGTTGCTGGTCTCTCCTCCCCAATGACAGCTCGGGGCCTGGTGGAGTTTCTGGGTCCATTTCCTCATGAAACAACCTGCCGGGTGATTGACTGGGTGAAGGAGGAGGTTAAACGCCAGAGTGGAAACACATGGAGTGAAGCTGGTAAAAGGAGCCTCCTGAACACATTGCACTACCTGTTTGAGTCTCAGAATCATGGACTGGCTCAGGCCACACTGGGATCTGTGGAAACATTTTCATTCAGTGGAATGACGTTGAACCCGATTGACTGTGCGGTCCTGTCTCATGTCATCGGACTCTGTGATACAATAAAACACCTCAACCTGGAGAAATGCCACATTCAGTGTGAAGGAATCCAGCGGCTGGGACCCGGGCTGCACAAGTGCCAGGAGTTGAGGTAACTTGATTTATCTCTCACTTGGAACTGTGAAGCAGTTCTATTGTGTCATTTCAATGTAAAGGGGTTTGGGTTAAACTGTGATAAATCAGATTGTGAAGAATTGTGACAAATGCCCAGGGGATCGGTCAGTAATTCCCCAAGGACGGGAGGGTTATGTGGTTCCTTGTGAAGGGATGTTGGAGACTTCATCAGATCAGTGAACAACGGCCATTGGTTTAATGGTAGTAAATCACAGGAATGGCCGTGTTTCCTGCTGCCTGTGACACGTCCATTGACAATGTTCCTTCTCACTGTTACTGACACCCAGACCGACACTGACTGCAGGAGGTGGGTCAGAGATTCACACCCCCTTCCCGGTGATGGACAAGAGACCGTCAGCAGACTGTCCCAGTGAGAAGGAAAGAAATACCATTGTGAGATTGTCCTCCCCTGCCCTTGATAGTGTGTGACTTTGCTCACTACCAGATACACAGAGAGCGAGGCCGCATCTCCTCTGGGTCTCTGTTCAGACCCTACACACACGTACAAAAATTTTCTGCATCCTCTCGTCTTGTTTGATTATCGTTTACCCTTGGAATCCTCCTGTGGGACTTTTTATCCCAATCCCCCTTCGATTCTTAGGGATCTCGTCCCCATCCCCATTCCTCCTGTGGGCTCTCTGTTACCCTTTCCTCATCCTCCAGTGGAATGTCTTTTCCCCACCCCACTTCCTGTGGGATCTTTCTTCCACATGCCCCTTCCTCCTGTGGGATCTTTTTTCCCCCATACCCAATCCGCCTATGGGATCTCTCTTCGCGAACCCCCCTCATCCTGTGAGATGTCACTTCCCCATCCCCCTCCCTCCTGTTGGATCTCTCCTCCCCATTCCCCTTCCTCCTGTCGGATCTCTCTCCCCCATCCCCCTTCCTGCTGTGGGATCTCTCTCCCCCATCCCCCTTCCTCCTGTAGGTTCTCTCTCCCCCATCCCCCTTCCACTTGTGGGATATGTCTCCCCCATCCCCCTTCCTCCTGCGGGATCTCTCTCCCCCATCCCCTTCCTCCTGCAGGATCTCAATCCCCCATCCCCCTTCCTCCTGCGGGAGCTCACTCCCCCATCCCCCTTCCTCCTGCGGGAGCTCTCTCCCCCATCCCACTTCCTCCTGCGGGATCCCTCTCCCCCATCCCCCATCCTCCTGCAGGATCTCAATCCCCCATCCCCCTTCCTCCTGCGGGATCTCTATCCCCCATCCCCCTTCCTCCTGCAGGATCTCTCTCCCCCATCCCCCTCCCTGCTGCGGGATCTCAATCCCCCATCCGCGCCCCTCCTGCGGGATCTCAATCCCCCATCCCCCTTCCTCCTGTGGGATCTCAATCCCCCATCCCCCTTCCTCCTGTGGGATCTATCTACCCCACTCCGCTTCCTCCTCTGGGTTCTCTCGCCCCCATCCCCCTTCCTCCGGTGGGTTCTATCTCACCCATCCCCCTTCCTCCTGCGCGATCTCTCTCCCCCATCCCCCTTCCACTTGTGGGATATGTCTCCCCCATCCCCCTTCCTCCTGTGGGATATGTCTCCCCCATCCCCCTTCCTCCTGTGGGATCTCTCTCCCCCATCCCCTTCCTCCTGCGGGATCTCAATCCCCAATCCCCCTTCCTCCTGCGGGAGCTCTCTCCCCCATCCCCCTTCCTCCTGTGGGATCTCTCTCCCCCATCCCCCTTCCTCCTGTGGGATCTCTCTCCCCCATCCCCCTTCCTCCTGCAGGATCCCTCTCCCCCATCCCCCTTCCTCCTGCGGGATCCCTCTCCCCAATCCCCCTTACTCCTGCAGGATCTCAATCCCCATCCCCCTTCCTCCTGCGGGAGCTCACTCCCCCATCCCCCTTCCTCCTGCGGGAGCTCTCTCCCCCATCCCCCTTCCTCCTGCGGGAGCTCTCTCCCCCAACCCCCTTCCTCCTGCAGGATCCCTCTCCCCCATCCCCCTTCCTCCTGCAGGATCTCAATCCCCCATCCCCTTTCCTCCTGCTGGAGCTCTCTCCCCCATCCCCCTTCCTGCTGTGGGATCTCTCTCCCCCATCCCCCTTCCTCCTGTAGGTTCTCTCTCCCCCATCCCCCTTCCTCCTGTGGGATCTCTCTCCCCCATCCCCCTTCCTCCTGTAGGTTCTCTCTCCCCCATCCCCCTTCCTCCTGTGGGATCTCTCTCCCCCATCCCCCTTCCTCCTGTAGGTTCTCTCTCCCCCATCCCCCTTCCCCCTGTGGGATCTCTCTCCCCCATCACCCTTCCTCCTGTGGGATCTCTCTCCCCCATCCCCCTTCCTCCTGTAGGTTCTCCCTTCCCCATTCCCTTCACTCCAGTGGTATCCCTTCCCATTCCACTTTCATCCTGTGGGATCTAACTTCCCCATCCCCCTTCCTCCTCTCAGATCTCTCTATCCCATTCTTCTTCCTCCTGTGGGACCTCTTTTCCCCATCCCCCTTCCGCCTGAGGCATCTCTGTACCCCATCCCCCTTCCTCTTGTGGGATCTCTCTTCCACATCCCCCTTCCTCCTGTGGGATCTCTCTACTCCATCCCCCTTCCTCCTGTGGGATCTCTCTTCCCCATTCCCCTTCCTCAGGTCGGATCTCTCTCCCCCATCCCCCTTCCTCCTGTGGGATCTCTCTCCCCCATCCCCCTTCCTCCTGTGGGATCTCTCTCCCCCATCCCCCTTCCTCCTGCAGGATCCCTCTCCCCCATCCCCCTTCCTCCTGCGGGATCCCTCTCCCCAATCCCCCTTACTCCTGCAGGATCTCAATCCCCATCCCCCTTCCTCCTGCAGGATCCCTCTCCCCCATCCCCCTTCCTCCTGCAGGATCTCAATCCCCCATCCCCTTTCCTCCTGCTGGAGCTCTCTCCCCCATCCCCCTTCCTGCTGTGGGATCTCTCTCCCCCATCCCCCTTCCTCCTGTAGGTTCTCTCTCCCCCATCCCCCTTCCTCCTGTGGGATCTCTCTCCCCCATCCCCCTTCCTCCTGTAGGTTCTCTCTCCCCCATCCCCCTTCCTCCTGTGGGATCTCTCTCCCCCATCCCCTTCCTCCTGCGGGATCTCAATCCCCAATCCCCCTTCCTCCTGCGGGAGCTCTCTCCCCCATCCCCCTTCCTCCTGTGGGATCTCTCTCCCCCATCCCCCTTCCTCCTGTGGGATCTCTCTCCCCCATCCCCCTTCCTCCTGCAGGATCCCTCTCCCCCATCCCCCTTCCTCCTGCGGGATCCCTCTCCCCAATCCCCCTTACTCCTGCAGGATCTCAATCCCCATCCCCCTTCCTCCTGCGGGAGCTCACTCCCCCATCCCCCTTCCTCCTGCGGGAGCTCTCTCCCCCATCCCCCTTCCTCCTGCGGGAGCTCTCTCCCCCAACCCCCTTCCTCCTGCAGGATCCCTCTCCCCCATCCCCCTTCCTCCTGCAGGATCTCAATCCCCCATCCCCTTTCCTCCTGCTGGAGCTCTCTCCCCCATCCCCCTTCCTGCTGTGGGATCTCTCTCCCCCATCCCCCTTCCTCCTGTAGGTTCTCTCTCCCCCATCCCCCTTCCTCCTGTAGGTTCTCCCTTCCCCATTCCCTTCACTCCAGTGGTATCCCTTCCCATTCCACTTTCATCCTGTGGGATCTATCTTCCCCATCCCCCTTCCTCCTCTCAGATCTCTCTATCCCATTCTTCTTCCTCCTGTGGGACCTCTTTTCCCCATCCCCCTTCCGCCTGAGGGATCTCTGTACCCCATCCCCCTTCCTCTTGTGGGATCTCTCTTCCACATCCCCCTTCCTCCTGTGGGATCTCTCTACTCCATCCCCCTTCCTCCTGTGGGATCTCTCTACTCCATCCCCCTTCCTCCTGTGGGATCTCTCTTCCCCATTCCCCTTCCTCAGGTAGGATCTCTGTACCACATCCCCTTCCTCCTGTGGGATCTGTCTTCCCCATCCCCCTTCTTTCTGTGGGAACTGACCTCCTCATATTCCTTCATAGAATCGTAAAATCATAGAACACTACAGCATAGAAAACAAGCCATTCGGCCCTTCTGCTCTGTGCCAAAACTTTATTCCGATAGTCCCATTGACCTGCACCCAGTCCATAACACTCCAGACCTCTCCCATCCATGCATCTATCAGATTTATTCTTAAATCTTCAGAGTGTGTCCGCATTTTCCACATCAGATGGCAGCTCGTTCCACACTCTCACAACTCTCTGAGTGAGGACGTTCCCCCTAAACCTTTCCCCTTTCACCCTGAAGCAAAGTCCTTTTGTAATTTATCTCTCCTAATCCGTGTGGAAAGAGCCCATTCGCATCTACCCTGTCTATACCCTCGTAATTGTGTAAACTTCTATCAAATCTCCCCTCACTCTTCTGCGCTCCAAGGAATAAAGTCCTAACCTGTTCAATCTTTCCTTGTAACTCAACTCCTGAAGAGCCGGCAACATCCTCGCAGATCTTTTCTGCACACTTTCAGTCTTACTGATATCCGTCCTACAGTTCAGTGACCAGAACTGCACACAATACTCCAAATTTGCCCTCACCAATGTCTTATACAACCTCACCATAACATTGCAACTCCTATACTCAACTTTGATTTATGAATGCCAGGATGCCAAAAGCCTTCTTTACAACCCTGTCTCCCTGTGACGCCACTTTCAGGGAATTATGTATCTGAACTCCCAGATCCCTTTCTTCCTGCGCACTCCTCAGTGCCCTACCATTTACTGTGTATGTCCTACCTTGATTTGTCCTTACAAAATGGAACACCTCACACTTGTCTGCATTAAATTCCATCTGCCACTTTCTGGCCCATGTTGCCAGTTGGTCCAGATCCTTCTGCAAGCTTTGAAAGCCTTCCTCGCTGTCCACAACGCCTCCAGTCTTAGTGTCATCAGCAAACTTGCTAATCCAATTTATCACACTATCATCTAGATCATTGATATAGACAACAAACAACAATGGTCCCAGCACAGATCCCTGAGACACACCATTAGTCACAGGCCTCCAGTCTGAGAAGTAATGATCCACTACCACTCTCTGTCTTCTCACACACAGCCAATTTCGAATCCAATCTACAACCTCTCCATGGATACCTACTGTCTGAACCTTCTGAACTAACCTCCCATGTGGGACCTTGTCAAAAGCCTTACTAAAGTTCATGTAGACAACATCCACAGCCTTTCCTTCATGTGCATTCTTGGTAACATCCTCAAAAAACACTACAGGATTCATTAAACACGATCTGCCATGAACAAAGCCATGCTGACTATCTTTAATCAGCCCTTGGTTGTCTAAATCCTTGTATATCCGATCTCTCAGAACACCTTCCAATAATTTACCTAATACCGATGTCAGGCTCACTGGCCTGTAATTACCTGGTGCACTTTTGGAGCCTTTTTCAAACAACGGAACAGCATGAGCTACCCTCCAATCCTCCGGCACCGCAATTGTGGTGAAGGACATTTTAAATATTTCTGCCAGGACCCCTGCAATTTCTACACTAGTCTCTCTCAAGGTCCGAGAAAATTTCATATCAGGCCTGGGGGATTTATTTACCTTTATTTGCTGTAAGGCAGTAAGTACCTCCTCCTCTTTAATCTCTATATGTTCCATAAAACACAGAATAGTATAGCACATTACAGGCCCTTCGGCCCACAATGTTGTGCCGACCCTCAAGCCCTGCCTGCCATATAACCCCTCACCTTAAATTCCTCCATATGCCTGTCTAGAAGTCTCTTAAACTTCACTAGTGTATCTGCCTCCACCACTGACTCAGGCAGTGCATTCCACGCACCAACCACTCTCTGAGTGAAAAACCTTCCTCTAATATCCCCCTTGAACTTCCCTCCCCTTACCTTAAAGCCATGTCCTCTTGTATTGAGCAGTGGTGCCCTGGGGAAGAGGCGCTGGCTGTCCACTCTGTCTATTCCTCTTAATATCTTGTATACCTCTATCATGTCTCCTCTCATCCTCCTTCTCTCCAAAGAGTAAAGCCCTAGCTCCCTTCATCTCTGATCATAATCCATACTCTCTAAACCAGGCAGCATCCTGGTAAATCTCCTCTGTACCCTTTCCAATGCTTCCACATCCTTCCTAGAGTGAGGTGACCAGAACTGGACACAGTACTCCAAGTGTGGCCTAACTAGAGTTTTATAGAGCTGCATCATTACATCGCGTCTCTTAAACTCTGTCCCTTGACTTATGAAAGCTAACACCCCATAAGATTTCTTAACTACCCTATCTACCTGTGAGGCAACTTTCAGGGATCTGTGGACATGTATCCCCTGATCCCTCTGCTCCTCCACACTACCAACTAAATTGTCATTTACTTTGTACTCTGCCTTGGAGTTTGTCCTTCCGAAGTGTACCACCTCACACTTCTCCGGGTTGAACTCCATCTGCCACTTCTCAGCCCACTTCTGCATCCTATCAATGTCTCTCTGCAATCGTCGACAATTCTCTACACTATCTACAACACCACCAACCTTTGTGTCGTCTGCAAACTTGCCAACCCACCCTTCTACCCACACATCCAGGTCGTTAATAAAAATCACAAAAAGTAGAGGTCCCAGAACAGATCCTTGCGGGACACCACTAGTCACAACCCTCCAATCTGATTGTTCTACCTTCACCATGACCATCTGCCTTCTACAGGCAAGCCAATTCTGAATCCACCTGGCCAAACTTCCCTGGATCCTATGCCTTCTGACTTTCTGAATAAGCCTACCATGTGGAACCTTGTCAAATGCCTTACTAAAATCCATGTAGATCACATCCACTGCACTACCCTCATCTATAGGCCTGGTCACCTCCTCAAAGAACTCTATCAGGCTTGTTATGCACGATCTGCCCTTCACAAATCCATGCTGACTGTCCCTGATCAGACCATGATTCTCTAAATGCCCATTGATCCTATCTCTAAGAATCTTTTCCAACAGCTTTCCCACCACAGATGTAAGGCTCACTGGCCTATAATTACCTGGACGAGCCCTACTACCTTTTTTGAACAAGGGGACAACATTCGCCTCCCTCCAATCCTCCTGTACCATTCCCGTGGACAACGAGAACATAAAGATCCTAGCCAGAGGTTCAGCAATCTCTTCCCTTGCCTCGTGGAGCAGCCTGGGGAATATTCCGGCAGGCCCCGGGGACTTATCCGTCCTAACAACTCCAACACCTCCTCTCCCTTAATATCAACATGCTCCAGAACATCAACCTCACTCATATTGTCCTCAACGTTATCAAGTTCCCTCTCATTGGTGAATACTGAAGAGAAGTATTCATTGAGGACCTCGCTCACTTCCACAGCCTCCAGGCACATCTTCCCACTTTTCTCTCTAATCGGTCCTACCATCATTCCTATCATCCTATTGTTCCTCACATAATTGAAGAATGCCTTGGGGTTTTCCTTTACCCTACTCGCCAAGGCCTTCTCATGCCCCCTTCCTGCTCTCGTCAGCCCCTTCTTAAGCTCCTTTCTTGCTACCCTATGTTCCTCAATAGACCCATCTGATCCTTGCTTCCTAAACCTCGTGTATGCTGCCTTCTTCCACCTGACTAGATTTTCCACTTCACTTGTCACCCATGGTTCCTTCATCCTACCATTCTTTATCTTCCTCAGCGGGACAAATTAATCCCTAACATCCTACAAGAGATCCTTAAACATTGACCACATGTCCATAGTACATTTCCCTGCAAAAACATCATCCCAATTCACACCCGCAAGTTCTAGTCTTATAGCCTCATAATTTGCCCTTCCCCAATTAAAAGTTTTCCTGTCCTCTCTGATTCTGTCCTTTTCCATGATAATGCTACAGGCCAGGAAGCGGTGATCGCTGTCCCCCAGATGCTCACCCACTGACAGATCTGTGACCTGACACGGTTCATTACCTAATACTAGATCTGGTATGGCATTCCCCCTCGTCGGCCTGTCAACATACTGAGACAGGAATCCATCCTGGACACACTTAACAAACTCTGCCCCATCTAAACCCTTGGAACTAATCAAGTGCCAATCAATATTAGGGAAGTTAAAGTCACCCATGATAACAACCCTATTATTTTTGCACCTTTCCAAAATCTGCCTCACAATCTGCTCCTCGGTATCTCTGCTGCAACCAGGGGGCCTATAGAATACCCCCGGTAGAGTAACTGCTCCCTTCCTGCTCCTGACTTCCACCCATACTGACTCAAAAGAGGATCCTGCTACATTACCCACCCTTTCTGCAGCTGTAATAGTATCCCTGACCAGTAATGCCACCCCTCCTCCCCTTTTCCCCCCTCTCTATCCCTTTTAAAGCACTGAAATCCAGGAATATTGAGAATCCATTCCTGTCCTGGTGCCAGCCAAGTCTCCGCAATGGCCACTACATCATAATTCCATGTATGTATCCAAGCTCTCAGAACATCACCTTTGTTCCTGATGCTTCTTGCATTGAAGTACACGCACTTTAGCCCTTCTACCTTACTGCCTTTACACCCTTTATTCTGCTGCTCTTTCCTCAAAGCCTCTCTATATGTTAGATCTGGCTTTACTCCATGCACTTCTTTCACTGCTCTATCGCTCTGGGTCCCATCCCCCTTGCAAATTAGTTTAAACACTCCCGAACCATGCTAGCAAACCTACCAGCAAGGATATTGCTCCCCCTCGAGTTCAGGTGCAACCCATCCAATCTGTACAGGTTCCACCTTCCCCAGAAGAGATCCCAATGATCCAAAAATCTAAAACCCTGTCCCCTGCACCAACTCCTCAGCCACGCATTCAACTGCCATCTCCTCCAATTCTTACCATCACTATCACATAGCACTGGCAGCAATCCTGAGAACACCACCCTTGAGGTCCTGTTCTTCAGCCTTCTGCCTAGTTCCCGAAACTCACCCTTCAGGACCTCATCCCTCTTCCTGCCTATGTCATTGGTACCAATATGTATCACGACTTCTGGTTGCTTTCCCTCTCATACCAGAATGTCATGTACCCGGTCAGACACATCCCGGACCCTGGCACCCGGGAGGCAACAAACCTTGCGGGTTTCCTTCTCACGTCCACAAAATCTCCTGTCTGCTCCCCTGACTATAGAGTCTCCAATGACGACAGCTCTCCTCCTCTCCGTCCCACCCTTCTGCACCACAGGGTCAGACTCAGTGACAGAGGCCCTGCGACAGTGGCTCACACCTGGTCGGTCGTCCCCGCCAACAGCATCCAGGATGGTAAACTTATTATTCAGGGGAATGGCTACAGGGGTGCTCTGCACCTCCTGTCTACTCTCCTTCGCTTTCCCCCCTCGGACTGTCACCCGACGACCTGCTTCCTGCAGCCTAGGTGTGACTACCTCCCTGTAGCTCTCATCTATGTCTGCCTCATTCTCCCTTATGAGTCGAAGGTCATCCAGCTGCTGCTCCAGATTCCTCACACGGTCTTCCAGATCGCCCAGCCGCAAGCACTTCTGGCAGATGTGACTCTGCGGGAGAGGGGAGTTCCCCCAAGACTGCCACATCTCACAGGAAAGGCACATCATCGTCTCAGGAGGCATTGTAAAGACCTGTCAAAGCCTCAAATCTCCACTCACTCAGGCCGCTCAGCTTGAGCTACCCCTCTATTTATTTGTTCGAGCTTTTCAAACTGCTTGGTCAATCAGCTGCTTTCTGCTGAGTCTGAGCTATTCAAATCTTGGTTGTCTTGATTTGCACAGTCCAACTGCCAAAACTGCCAGAATCTCTCGATTCAAAGCCTCAAATTTCCACTCCTTCACTGGCCCACTCACTCACTGGCCGCGTTCCATGACACTACTGTTTGTTTCCTTTAATTCCATATCCACTATGCCAGTTTCCTGAGTAAACACTGACGCAAAAAAACTGTTTAAGATCTTCCCCATCTCGTGATGCTCCACACATAGACGACCACTCTGATCTTCTAGGGGACCAATTTTGTTCTTTACTATCCTTTTACTCTTAATATACTCGTAGAAACCCTTCGGGTTTACCTTCACATTATCTGCCAACACAACCTCATGTCTTCTTTTTGCCTTCCTGATTTCCTTCTTTAGTATTCCCTTACATTCTCTATCCTCTTCAAGTATCTTATTTGTTCCTCATTTCCCGTATCTGCTAAACACCTATTTAACCAGATCGCCAATATCCCTTGAAAAACAAGGTTCCCTATCCCTGTTAACTTTGCCTTTAATCCTGGCAGGAACATGCAAACTCCGGATGTAAGCGCAGTTCAGTAACTCCACTTACTGAATGCATCATTGCCAGAAAACAACTTATCCCAATCCACTCTTCCCAGATCCTCTCTCATTTCCACAAAATTGCCCTTCTCCAGTTCAGAACCTTAACTGGTGGACCAGTCCTATCCTTATCCATAATTATCTTGAAACTAATGACATTATGGTCACTGGACCCAAAATGTTCGCTTACACATACTTCTGTCACCTGACCTGTCTGGTTCCCTAATAGATCAGGTACTGCACTCTCTCTCGTTGGTACCTCAATATATTGATTTAGAAAACTTTCCTGAACACATTTGACAAACTCCACGCCATCTAACCCTTTCACAGAGTGGGAGTCCAGGTCAATATGTTGGAAGTTAAAATCCCCTACGATTACAACTTTCTGTTTCTTACATTGGTGTGCTAACTCTGTACAGATTTGCTCCCCCAATTCTCTCTGACTATTGGGCCGTATATAATAATACCCTATTCGTGTGGTCACTCCTTTCCCGTTCCTCAGCTCCACCCATACGGCCTCTGTAGACGAGCCCTCCGGACAGTCCCGTCTACGCACAGCTGTGAGATTCTCCCTGACTGGTAATGCCACTCCTCCCCCTTTCATCCTTCCCCCTCTATCACGTCTGAAACAACGTAACCTCGGAACATGAAGCTGCCAGTCCTGTCCCTCCTGCAAACCAATTCTTACTAATACCAATAATGTCAAAATCATCATGTGCCAATCCACGCCCTAAACTCATCTGCCTTACCTACAATACTCCTTGCATTGAAATAGATGCACCTGAGAACATTTCTCTCACGTACAAACCATTGATATCTGTCTATACCGGCAGTCCTCGCATGATCATTATCCCCCTCCACATCACTATCTGCTCTAACACTCTGCCCCCTCCCCCTGCAACCTTGTTTAAAACCCCCGGAGCAGAACTTGCTAACCTACAGGCAAGGATGTTAGTCCCCCTCCAGTTCAGGTGCAAACTGCCCAATTCGAACTGGTCCCACCTCCCCTGGAAGAAAGCCCAATTGTCCAGAAACATGAACCCCTCCCTCATGCACCATCCCCTCAGCCACATATTTAGCTGCATTATTTCTAGCCTCACTAGCACGTGGCACGGGCAGCAATCCTCCTGTGGGATCTCACTTTCCCATCCCCCATTCATCCTCTGGGCTCTCTGTTCCCACTCCCCCTTCCTGCTGTTGGATCTCTCCTCAGCATTCCCCTTCCTCCCGTGGGATCTCTATTCCCCATCCCCCTTCCTCCTGTGGGATCTCTCATCCCCATCCCACTTCCTCCTGTGGGATCTCTCGCCACAATCCCCCTTCCTCCTGAGGGATCCCGCTCCTGAATCCCCCTTCCCCCAGTGGGATCTCTGATCCACATCCCCCTTCCTCCTGCGGGATCTCTCTCCCCCATCCCCCTTCCTCCTGCGGGATCTCTCTCCCCCATCCCCCTTCCTCCTGTGGGATCTCTCTCCCCCATCCCCCTTCCTCCTGCGGGATCTCCCTCCCCCATCCCCCTTCCTCCTGCGGGATCTCTCTGCCCCATCCCCCTTCCCCCAGCGGGATCTCTCTCCCCCATCCCCCTTCCCCCTGCGGGATCTCTCTCCCCCATCCCCCTTCCTGCTGCGGGATCTCTCTCCCCCGTCCCACTTCCTCCTGCGGGATCTCTCTCCCCCGTAAGCCTTCCTCCTGCGGGATCTCTCTCCCCCGTCCGCCTTCCTCCTGCGGGATCTCTCTCCCACGTCCGCCTTCCTCCTGCGGGATCTCTCTCCCACGTCCGCCTTCCTCCTGCGGAATCTCTCTCCCCTATCCCCCTTCATCCTGCGGGATCTCTCTTCCCCCGCCCCCTTCCTCCTGCGGAATCTCTCTGCCCTGTCCCCCTTCCTCCTGCGGAATCTCTCTGTACCATCCCCCTTCCTCCTGCGGGATCTCTCTCCCCCATCACCTTTTCTCCTGTGGGAGCTCTCTCCCCCATCCCCCTTCCTCCTGTGGGATCTCTCTCACCCTTCCCCCTTCCTCCTGTGGGATATCTCTCCCCCATCCCCCTTCCTCCTGAGGCAGCTTTCTCCCCCATCTCCCTTCGTTCTGTGGGATCTCACTCTCCCATCCCCCTTCCTCCTGTGGGAGCTCTCTCCCCCATCTCCCTTCGTTCTGTGGGATGTCTCTCCCCCATTCCTCTTCCTCCTGTGGGATCTCACTCCCCCATCCCCCTTCCTCCTGTGGGATCCCTCTCCCCCAACCCCCTTCCTCCTGTCGGATCTCTCTCCCCCATCCCCCTTCCTCCTGTGGGATCTCTCTCCCCCATCCCCCTTCCTCTTGTGGGATCTCTCTCACCCATCCCCCTTCCTCCTTTCAGATCTCTCTCCCCCATCCCCCTTCCTCCTGTGGGATCTCTCTGCCCCTTCCGCCTTCCTCCTGTGTGATCCCTCTCCCCCATCCCCCTTCCTCCTGTCAGATCTCTCTCGCCCATCCCCCTTCCTCCTGAGGCAGCTCTCTCCCCCATCCCCCTTCGTTCTGTGGGATCCCTCTCCCCCATCCCCCTTACTCTTGTGGGATCTCACTCCCCCATCCCCCTTCCTCCTGAGGCAGCTCTCTCCCCCATCCCTCCTCCTCCTGTGGGATCTCACTCCCCCATCCCCCTTCCTCCTGAGGCAGCTCTCTCCCCCATCCCACTTCCTCCTGTGGGATCTCACTCCCCCACCCCCCTTCCTCCTGTGGGAGCTCTCTCCCCCATCCCCCTTCGTACTGTGGGATCTCTCTCCCCCTTCCGCCTTCCTCCTGTGGGATCCCTCTCCCCCATCCCCATTCCTCCTGTGGGAGCTCTCTCCCCCATTCCCCTTCGTCCTGTGGGATCTCTCTCCCCCTTCCGCCTTCCTCCTGTGGGATCCCTCTCCCCCATCCCCCTTCCTCCTGTCGGATCTCTCTCCCCCATCCCCCTTCCTATTGTGGGATCCCTCTCCCCCATCCCCCTTCCTCCTGTCGGATCTCTCTCCCCCATCCCCCTTCCTCTTGTGGGATCTCTCTTCCACATCCCCCTTCCTCTTTATGGAACTCTCTCCCCCATCCCCCTTCCTCTTGTGGGTTCTCTCTCCCCCATCCCCCTTCCTCCTGTGGCATCTCTCTCCCCCATCCCCCTTCTACCTGTCGGATCTCTCTCCCCCATCCCCCTTCTTTCTGAGGCAGCTCTCTCCACCATCCCCCTTCCTCCTGTGGGATCTCTCTCCCCCATCCCCCTTCGTTCTGTGGGATCACTCTCCCCCATCCCCCTTCCTCTTGTGGGATCTCTCTTCCACATCCCCCTTCCTCTTGGGGGAACTCTCTCCCCCTTCCCCCTTCCTCCTGTGGGATATCACTCCCCCAACCCCCTTCCTCCTGAGGCAGCTCTCTCCCCCATCCCCCTTCGTCCTGTGGGATCACTCTCCCTCTTCTGCCTTCCTCCTGTGGGATCCCTCTCCCCCATCCCCCTTCCTCCTGTGGGATCTCTCTCCCCCATCCCCCTTCCTCCTGTGGGATATCTCTCACCCATCCCCCTTCCTCCTGTCAGATCTCTCTCCCCCATCCCCCTTCCTTCTGAGGAAGCTCTCTCCCCCATCCCCCTTCGTCCTGTGGGATCTCTCTCCCCCATCCCCCTTCCTCCTGAGGCAGTTCTCTCCCCCATCCCCCTTCGTTCTGTGGGATGACTCTCCCCCATCCCCCTTCCTCTTGTGGGATCTCACCTCCCCATACCCCTTCCTCCTGAGGCAGCTCTCTCCCCCATCCCTCTTCCTCCTGTGGGATCTCACTCCCCCATCCCCCTTCCTCCTGAGGCAGCTCTCTCCCCCATCCCACTTCCTCCTGTGGGATCTCACTCCCCCATCCCCCTTCCTCCTGTGGGAGCTCTCTCCCCCATCCCCCTTCGTCCTGTGGGATCTCTCTCCCCCATCCCCCTTCCTCTTGTGGGATCTCACTCCCCCATACCCCTTCCTCCTGAGGCAGCTCTCTCCCCCATCCCTCTTCCTCCTGTGGGATCTCACTCCCCCATCCCCCTTCCTCCTGAGGCAGCTCTCTCCCCCATCCCACTTCCTCCTGTGGGATCTCACTCCCCCATCCCCCTTCCTCCTGTGGGAGCTCTCTCCCCCATCCCCCTTCGTCCTGTGGGATCTCTCTCCCCCTTCCGCCTTCCTCCTGTGGGATCCCTCTTCCCCATCCCCATTCCTCCTGTGGGAGCTCTCTCCCCCATCCCCCTTCGTCCTGTGGGATCTCTCTCCCCCATCCCCCTTCCTCTTGTGGGATCTCTCTTCCACATCCCCCTTCCTATTGTGGGATCTCTCTTCCACATCCCCCTTCCTCTTTTTGGAACTCTCTCCCCCATCCCCCTTCCTCTTGTGGGATCTCTCTCCCTCATCCCCCTTCCTCCTGTGGGATCTCTCTCCCCCATCCCCCTTCGTTCTGTGGGATCACTCTCCCCCATCCCCCTTCCTCTTGTGGGAGTTCCCCCCCATCCCCCTTCCTCCTGTGGGATCTCTTTCCCCCTTCCCCCTTCCTCCTGTGGAATCCCTCTCCCCCATCCTCCTTCCTCCTGTGGGAGCTCTATCCCCCATCCCCCTTCCTCCTGTGGGATCTCTCTTCCACATCTCCCTTCCCCTTGTGGGATCTCTCTTCTCCTTCCCCCTTCCTCTTGTGGGATCTCTCTGCCCCATCCCCCTTCCTCCTGTGGGATCTCTCTTCAACATCCCCCTTCCTCTTGTGGGATATCACTCCCCCATACCCCTTCCTCCTGAGGCAGCTCTCTCCCCCATCCCACTTCCTCCTGTGGGATCTCACTCCCCCATCCCCCTTCCTCCTGTGGGAGCTCTCTCCCCCATCCCCCTTCGTCCTGTGGGATCTCTCTCCCCCTTCCGCCTTCCTCCTGTGGGATCCCACTTCCCCATCCCCATTCCTCCTGTGGGAGCTCTCTCCCCCATCCCCCTTCGTCCTGTGGGATCTCTCTCCCCCATCCCCCTTCCTCTTGTGGGATCTCTCTTCCACATCCCCCTTCCTCTTTTTGGAACTCTCTCCCCCATCCCCCTTCCTCTTGTGGGATCTCTCTCCCTCATCCCCCTTCCTCCTGTGGGATCTCTCTCCCCCATCCCCCTTCGTTCTGTGGGATCACTCTCCCCCATCCCCCTTCCTCTTGTGGGAGTTCTCCCCCCATCCCCCTTCCTCCTGTGGGATCTCTCTCCCCCATCCCCCTTCGTTCTGTGGGATCACTCTCCCCCATCCCCCTTCCTCTTGTGGGAGTTCTCCCCCCATCCCCCTTGCTCCTGTGGGATCTCTCTACCCCATCCCCCTTCCTCCTGTGGGATCCCTCTCCCCCATCCCCCTTCCTCCTGTGGGATCTCTCTCCCCCATCCCCCTTCCTCCTGTGGGATCTCTCTCCCCCATCCCCCTTCCTCCTGTGGGAGCTCTCTCCCCCATCCCCCTTTGTCCTGTGGAATCTCTCTACCCCATCCCCCTTCCTCCTGTGGGATCACTCTCCCCCATCCCCCTTCCTCTTGTGGGAGTTCTCCCCCCATCCCCCTTCCTCCTGTGGGATCTCTCTCCCCCATCCCCCTTCCTCCTGTGGAATCCCTCTCCCCCATCCTCCTTCCTCCTGTGGGAGCTCTATCCCCCATCCCCCTTCCTCCTGTGGGATCTCTCTTCCACATCTCCCTTCCCCTTGTGGGATCTCTCTTCTCCTTCCCCCTTCCTCTTGTGTGATCTCTCTGCCCCATCCCCCTTCCTCCTGTGGGATCTCTCTTCAACATCCCCCTTCCTCGTGTGGGATCTCTCTTCCACATCCCCCTTCCTCTTGGGGGAACTCTCTCGCCCATCCCCCTTCCTCCTGTGGGATCTCCCTCCCCGATCCCCCTTCCTCCTGTGGGATCTCTTTCCCCCATCACCCTTCCTCTTGTGGGATCTCTCTTCCACATCCCCCTTCCTCCTGTGTCTTTCCATCCTTTACCTTAGGTGATGTCTCTTCCTCCATCTCCCATCGACATTTCCCGATTCTCAAATCTTCCTCACTGTTTGACTTTCTCCCCTTCACCCCCGTCCTTTCCGACTGTCTCACGTCAGGAACACTTTTCTAACCATCAGGGAATGAGAGAGAATATGTGGAGTTTACAGGGTCACACTGACAGACGAAATTACTGACATTCGGTGAATTCATTGGAGCTGGGCAGTGAGGGACATTGACAGTGATGGGAACTACGATCAGTGAATTAATAAAGGGTTTAATGTTCCCTGAAATATCTCAGTGAGAGAAATTGCCTCAGACCCACGGTTTTCATCACTATGTTCATCAATTTGTCTGTTTGTGTTTAGACTCGGGGGGAATGACCTGGGAGATTCAGGAGTGAAACTGGTGTCTGCGGCTCTGAGGAACCCGGAGTGTAAAATACAGAGTCTGTGGTAAGTACCAGACTGTGGGAGATTGTGTTTACAGTCATTGGGTGTCTGACACTGAACATTAATGTGATCATTAATTGTGTTACTGATAAACACTGGGGATTTGTACCGTCTCCTGTCTCTCTGTGTCCTTCACCCTCACTCTCTCTCATCTCCAGGCTGGAGAATGTCGGTCTCACAGATTCTGGTGCCGAGGATCTCGCCTCCGCTCTCAGTACAAACCCATCACTGACGTGGCTGGACCTGATATCAAACTTGCTGACAGACTAGCCTTATAATCTTCCAGATTCATATCATCACCGAATTTTTGAACCTTTTTGAAGCTCTTCCTTTCTTCTTCACTAGATTTACAACGGCCTTTGTGCACCACGGATCTTGTACCCTACCGTCCTTTCCATGTCTCATTGGAACGTATCTACTCAGAACCCCACACAAATATCCCTTGAACATTTTCTACATTTCTTTGGTCCGTTTCCCTGAGGACATCAATTTCCAATTTATGCTTACAAGTTCCAGCCTGATATGCTCATAGTTCTCCTTACTCCAATTAGAGGTTTCCCTAACTTGCCTGTTCCTATCCCTCTCTAATGCTATGGTAAAAGAGATAGAATTGTGATCACTATCTCCAAAATGCTCTCCCACTGAGAGACCTGACACCTGGCCAGGTTCATTTCCCAATACCGGATCAAGTACAGCCTCTCCTCTTGTAGGCTTATCTACATATTGTGTCAGGAAACCTTCCTGAACACACCTAACAAACTCCAACCCGTCAAAACCCCTCACTCTAGGGAGATGCCAATCAATATTTGGGAAATTAAAATCTCCCACTTCAACAACCCTGTTATTGTTACTCCTTTCCAGAATCTGTCTCCCTATCTGCTCCTCGATGTCCCTGTTACTGTTGGGAGGTCTATACAAAACACCCAGTAGAGTTATTGACCCCTTCCTGTTCCTAACCTCCACCCACAGAGACTGTAGACAACCCCTCCATGACTTCCTCCTTTTCTGCAGCCGTGACACTATCTCTGATCAACAGTGCCATGCCCCCACCTCTGTGGCCTCCCTCCCTGTCCTTTCTGAAACATCTAAAGCTGGGCACTCGAAATAAACATTCCTGTCCCTGCACCATCCAAGTCTCTGTAATGGCCACCACATCATATCTCCAAGTACTGATCCACGCTCTAAGCTCATCCGCTTTGTTCACAACACTCCTTGCATTAAAATAGACACACCTCAAACCATCGGTCTGAGAGCGTCCCTTCTCTATCACCTGCCTATCCTCCCTCTCACACTGTCTCCAAATTTTCTCTATTTGTGAGCCAACCTCCCTTTCCGCCATCACTTCATTTCAGTTCCCACCCCCTCCCAGCAATTCTAGTTTAAATTCTCCCCGATAGCCTTAGCAAACCAGGATATCGGTTTCCCTGGCGTTCAAGTGCAACCCGTCCTTTTTGTGCAGGTCACAGCTACTCCAAAGGAGGTCCCAGTGATCCAGAAATCTGAATCCCTGCCTCCTGCTCCAATCCCTCAGCCACGCATTCATCCTCCACCTCATTCTATTCCTGTACTCACTGTCGCGTGGCACAGGCAGTAATCCCGAGATTACTACCTTTGCCATTCCTGCTTCTCAACTTCCTTCCTAACTCCCTGTACTCTGTTTTCAGGACCTCTTCCCTTTTCCTACCTATGTCACTGGTACCAATATGTACCACGACCTCTGGCTGTTCTCCCTCCCACTGCAGGATATCTTGGACGTGTTCTGAAACATCCCGGACCCTGGCACCTGGGAGGCAAACGACCATCCGCGTTTCTTTCCTGCGTCCACAGAATCGCCTGTCTGGCCCTCAAACGACAGAGTCACCTATCACTACTGTCTTCCTCTTCCTTTCCCTGCCCTTCTGAGCCACAGGGCCACTGTTGCCTCCACCAGGTAGGCTGACCCCACCCCTCTCCAGCAGTACTTGAACAGGGGTACTTATCGTCAAGGGGAATAGCCACAGGGGTACTCTCTAGTACCTGCTTCTTGCCCTTCCCTCTCCTGACTGTGACCCTCTTCTTCAGTCTCCCGTGGCCCCGGTGTGACCACCTGCCTGTAACTCCTCTCTATCACCTCCTCGCTCTCCCTGACCAGACGAAGGTCATCGAGCTGCATCTCCAGTTCCCTAACTCGGTCCCTAAGGAGCTGCAGCTCGAGACACCAGGTGCAGATGTTGCCGTCCAGGAGGCTGGGAGTCTCCAGGATCTCCCACATCTGACACCGAGCACAGAAAACCAGCCTCACACACCTACTCTCTGTCTGTATTCTAAACAGATAACTTACCTCGCCTCGACCCTTTATCGCCGAAGCCCCGTTGAGCCAAAGCCTTCCTACTCTGTCTCCCGTTCCTCTGACGCTCGCTCTGTAAATCTGTCTTCCTTTTAAACTCTTCTCGCTGTTCTCACTGGCCGACTTGCGCAGTCGTGCTGAGGAAAAAAATCAGTAATTGTGTTACTGATAAACACTGGGGATTTGTACCGTCTCCTGTCTCTCTGTGTCCTTCACCCTCACTCTCTCTCATCTCCAGGCTGTGGGATGTCGGTCTCACAGATTCTGGTGCCGAGGATCTCGCCTCCGCTCTCAGTACAAACACATCACTGACGGGGCTGGACCTGAGTTATAATAAACTGGGGGATTCAGGAGTGAAACTGGTGTCTGCGGCTCTGAGGAACCCGGAGTGTAAAATACAGAAACTGTGGTAAGTACCAGACTGTGGGAGATTGTGTTTACAGTCACTGGGTGTCTGACACTGAACATTAATGTGATCAGTAATTGTGTTACTGATAAACACTGGGGATTTGTACCGTCTCCTGTCTCTCTGTGTCCTTCACCCTCACTCTCTCTCATCTCCAGGCTGAACAATGTCGGTCTCACAGATTCTGGTGCCGAGGATCTCGTCTCCGCTCTCAGTACAAACCCATCACTGACGGAGCTGGACCTGAATGTAAACTCTCTGACAGACCGATCTGTCCCCGCTCTCCGCCGCCTCATACGGACCCTCCCGAGTCTGGAGTGGATCCGGTGAGTGTTTGTGTTAATGTTCAATGTAATAAAATATCAGCGGATCCGCGGGTTTTCTGGTGATATTTGTCTGTGAGTGTTGTTGAAACATTAACCCCGGTCCCCTGTTACTGACACTGTTGTGTAATCTGTTTATTTCATCTTTATTCTCCCATCTGTTTCAGGCTGGGGGTGAATCAGTTCAGTGAGACCGGGAGGAAGGAACTGAGATCTCTGCAGGGAGTCAGACCCGGACTGGGAGTGCAGACCGTGTGAACATCTGAATGTGTGAACATCCCCGCCCGCGGGATGGGGACATTTGGCCGACTCCCCGCCCTCCCCTTTAACTCCCGCACTTACCTTTAACGGCCGCGCGCCGGGGCTGATTCCCAACGGTTTTAACGGAACCGGCTCGGGCCTCGCGCTGTGCGCGTCGCTCGCAGCGGTCCCGCAGTGACGTGTTTCCGCCTGCTGTCCGTCGGGGCAGCTTCCGCCGGAAGTGCGTGTTCGGGACTCCCCACGTGACACCCCGGGGAATTACCCGGACCGGAAGAGCCCGGGGATCCGGGGCTCAGTCTGGGACACCGGTGTCCCGGGGTGGGGGGGGGATGATCCCGGGAGAGAATCCTTTTGCCCCCTTTGCTGAGGACGGTGCATTCGGTAGCCTGGCCGATATAATGATGTTAAATGGACAAATCCCTCGGCAGTGACCCTGGATCTGCAGCGATCCCGGACACGGCCCTGAAGTGTGATTTTATAATCATCGGTTCCCCGATGCAGAGTGGCGGTGAGAAACGGGACTGATTATTCAACCGGTCACTCCTTGTCTCCGGTCAGTTATATTGTGTGTGACTGTGAGCAGATTATTTATTCCCGCCCGTCAGCAGCTCACACATTGTTTCATTTATATTTCTCATAAAAAATCAATAAACCGCTGTATCTTCCTGACTTGTGTCGGACTCGAGTTTTATTTGAGGTTTCTGTTGCCCCCCACACCCTGTGCACTGCAACAGTGGGTCGGAGCTCCTCACACTGACACAGTAGCGTCACAGCTCCAGGCTGAGGGAGGTCGGACAAGCACAGTCTAGGAGCCCAGGATCTCATCTCCACCAGATAGATAGATAGATAGATAGATAGATACTTTATTCATCCCCATGGGGAAATTCAACATTTTTTCCAATGTCCCATACACATATTGTAGCAAAACTAATTACATAAAAATACTTAACAGTAAACATATGATATGCATCTAAAATCACCCTCTCAAAAAGCATTAATAAATAGCTTTTAAAAAGTTCTTAAGTAGTTTACATAATACATTGAGTCCTAACCCCGGCACTTTAACATATCCTACTCCTGGCGGTTGAATTGTAAAGCCGAATGGCATTGGGGAGTATTGATCTCTTCATCCTGTCTGAGGAGCATTGCATCGATAGCAACCTGTCGCTGAAACTGCTTCTCTGTCTCTGGATGGTGCTATGCAGAGGATGTTCAGAGTTATCCATGATTGACCGTAGCCTACTCAGCGCCCTTCGCTCTGCTACCGATGTGATACTCTCCAGTTCTGTGCCCACGACAGAGCCCGCCTTCCTTACCAGCTTATTAAGACGTGAGCCGACCCTCTTCTTAATGCTGCCTCCCCAACACGCCACCACAAAGAAGAGGGCGCTCTCCACAACTGACCTATAGAACATCTTCAGCATCTCACTACAGACATTGAATGACGCCAACCTTCTAAGGAAGTACAGTCGACTCTGTGCCCTCCTGCACAAGGCATCTGTGTTGGCAGTCCAGTCTAGCTTCTCGTCTAACTGCACTCCCAGATACTTGTAGGTCTTAACCTGCTCCAAATATTCTCCATTAATGATCACTGGCTCCATATGAGGCCTAGATCTCCTAAAGTCCACCACCATCTCCTTGGTCTTGGTGATATTGAGAAGCAGGTAGTTTGAGTTGCACCATATCACAAAGTCCTGTATCAGTTTCCTATACTCCTCCTCCTGTCCATTCCTGACACACCCCGCGATGGCCGTGTCATCAGCGAACTTCTGCACATGGCAGGACTCCGAGTTATATTGGAAGTCTGATGTGTACAGGGTGAACAGGACCGGAGAGAGCACGGTCCCCTGCGGCGCTCCTGTGCTGCTGACCACCGTGTCAGACCTACAGTCTCCCACAACCGCACATACTGAGGTCTATCTGTCAAGTAGTCCATGTTAATGGGTTTCACGGCCTCACATCAGAACTCCCCGCTCCGGACCTGCTTCAATACTCACCGAAAGGAAAATCTTGGTGTCGCCCCGCAGAGAATGATCCGTCCCCGGCTTCCCGCCCCAAGGGGCGAGGGTGAGGACCCCCTCCCGATCCCGCTTCAACAAAGAACGAAAAACAACACCGCCCTTCCCGGACTGAGCATGCGCGATGTCGTCAGCGCGTCACCGGGTAAGTGGGCGGGGCCTCGGAACGAAGCTGCAGATCCATGGCTGCCCTGTGCTTTCAACCCCAGTGTTACCCCCCCCCCCCCCGCCATCCCCAACTCAATTTGACAGAATTAGAGAAAATGTATCAATTTTGATTCCTTTCAATGAGGCTGGTGACATGACTTCTATTATTCTTTATGTAAATAAGTGCCATTGGGCATCACCCCTGAATGGACTTGTTCCACCATCCACGTGTTCAGACTCTTCCATCTGAGTAGCTCGCCCACCTCTTCCATTTTCAAACACATCACCCTGAAAGTCTTCTGTATACAAAGGAATCAATGTTCCACTCTACGAAACTAGTCCTTGGAAAGTAACAGTTGGTCCAGATGTGATCTGATTCAAACAGATTATCATTTTGTTTGCTCAATCCTCATAACCTCTTACTGAAATCTAACTTGCTTACTCCGTTTCATAGTTTTGACAAAGGACATGGACATTAACTCCAATTCTCCTTGCAACACGGAAAATGCTGGAGGAATTCAGTGGGTCAATTAACATCATAGAGGGAAACAGACAGTCGATGCTTCAGGTCGAGACCCTTCAGCCTTTAAATTTCTGCAGCACTAAGGATGCTTTACAGAATACCTTTCTAGGCAAAATTAATGTTTATCTGGATAGTCAGCTTACCCTGTGATTTCCTCATCTCCTTTGTAGCTAAAGCACGACTCCCACGCTGAATGCTGCTTACATCAGTGGTCACATTGTTAACCCTCAGCTCTTGCCCCAGCGACTTCCGACCATAAGCGTTTTCACCAAGTCCTCCATTGACATCGTCTCTGCCTGTAAAGAAAATCTCATTGCTCAGATAAGAAAAAAAAGCAGCAACCTTCTTTCTACTGATTCTTGCCATTAAAATTATAGTTGTGCCAAATTGAGACGTACAATACAGCACTCGAAAATTATTCAATTGAACATTAACCTTATGGCTTGTAAATCAATCCCACTACCATTCTGGGAGAGAAAAGTATATCTGCACACATTGGAGTATGTTTTTTCCCTAAGAAAGGGATACTCATTGCTGGCACCAGGAACTGTTGACTATCTGTAAAACTGCTTTCTGAAAGGAACTATCCTTAACAAAGAAGCTTCTGCTATAAACAATTTTTTAAAAAATACCAGATTTTTAATTCTTCTTTCAGGCCTTCAAGCAAATACTGTTACCTCTTGAATTGAAAGTATTGGAACATAGATCAATACAGCACAGTACAGGCCGCAATGTTACGCAATCCTTTTAACCCAATCCAAGATCAATCTAACCCTTCTTTCTCACATAGCACTCCAGTTTTCTTTTATCCATGTGCCTATGCACATGAATGTCTTAAATGTCCTGAATGTATCAGCCTCTATCATCATCCTCAGCAGTGTGTTCTGTGCACTGAGCACCGTGTTAAATTAAAAAAGGCACTGGCTGTCCACTATCTATGCCCTTTAGCTTACACACCTATCAAATTGCATTTCATCCTCCTTCGCCCCATACAGAAAAGCCTTAGCTCACCAAACCTTTCCTCATTAGACATGCTCTAATCCAGGCAGCATCCTGGTAAATCTCCTCTGCATCCTCCCTTAAGGCTTCCACATCCTTCTAATGATAAGGTGACGGGTCTGAACACAAGACTCCAAGTGAAGTCTAAATAGTTTTACAGAGCTGCAGCGTCACGGCTCTTGAACTCAAATCACCCGGCTGATGAAGGCCAACACACCATATGCCTCCTTATTAACCTCATCAACTTGTGTGGCAACTTGAAGGGATCTATAGATGCGGACCACAAGATCCTTCTTTCCTCTACGCTGTCAAGAATCCCGGTAATACAAATTCAACTTTGTATCACTTCACACGTGGCAAGGATGAATTCCAGCTTCAATTCCACCTGCCATCTCTCAGCCCATCTGTACATCCTATCAGTGCCCATTGTACTTTATGACGAGCTTCTACACCATCTACAACATTATCAACCATTGTTATCAAACTTACTAACCCACCCTTCAACTTTGACATCCAAGTTATTTATAAAGATTACAAAAGAGCTGGGGTCCCAGAATAGATCCCTGTGGAAGGCCTCTAGTCACAGACCTCCAGGCAGAATACATTCCGTGTATTACCATCCTCTGTCTTCCATGGGCAAGCTAATTCTGCATACATGCAAAGCTTCTCTGGATCCCATGCCTACTGATTTTCTGACCTAACATTGGAAAGCTTATTGAATGCCTTACTGAAATCCATATGCACAATTACTGCCCCATCTTCAGTTTGTAACTTCCACAAAGCAGTAAATCAAGCTCGTGATTTCCAACCTGCTTCACTCAAAACTATGCTGATTATCCCTAATCAGCCTGTCCTCCTCCAAATGCTCACAAATCCTGCCTCTAAGAATCCTCCCCCCATTAGTTTGCCCAGTACTGACGCAAGTCTCACTGGTCTGCAATTCCCAGGGTAATCCTTATTACCTTTCCTGAAGAAAAGGAAACATTTGCCACCCTCTGGTACAACTTCTAGTACTACGCCAGTGGCCGAGGATGCAAAGATCACTGCCAGTGATATGAATCTCCTCTTTCACTCCCATAGTAACTTGTGGTACAATCTATCCAGCCCCAGAGACTTACCTACCCTGATATATTTTTTTTAAAGTTCCAAGACATCTTCTTTCTTAACCTTCATATGTTCCAGCACATTGAACTGTTCCTCACTGACTTCACATTTATCAAGATTCCCCTCACTGAAGCAAAATACTTAATGACCTCCCCCAACTCCTCTGACTCCAGGCATGTTTCTTCGCTCTTCCCTGATCAGTCCTGCCGTCACTCTAGCCATCCTCTTTTTCATATACTTGAAAAACATGGGGTTTTACCATAAGACACGGGTGTAGAATTAAGCTATATGG
Source organism: Hemitrygon akajei (assembly GCF_048418815.1). Lineage (NCBI taxonomy): Eukaryota > Metazoa > Chordata > Chondrichthyes > Myliobatiformes > Dasyatidae > Hemitrygon > Hemitrygon akajei. The sequence goes on along the minus strand of NW_027331938.1, from coordinate 770,015 downwards.
CCCATCGAGCCTGCTCCGCCATTCAATCCTGGCTGATCCTTTCATTTCTCCCCTACTCCGCCCCACTCCCCAGCCTTCTCCCCGTAACCTTTGATGCCTTGTACACCCAACAACCTGGCCTCCACAGCTGCTTGTGGTAATAAGTTCCACAAATTCACCACCCTCTGGCTAAAGAAATTTCTCTGAATCTCGGTTTTAAATGGATCCCCAGCTATCCTGAGGCTGCGTCCTCTTGTCCTTGACTCCATCATTGTAAACATCCTTTCCACATCTACTCTGTCAAGGTCTTTCAACATTCAATGAGATCCCCCCCCCCCACCCTTCTAAATTCCAGCAAGTACAGACCCAGAGCCATCAAATGTTCCTTGTACAATAACCCCTTCATTCCTGGAATCACCTTTGTGAACCTCCTCTGAACCTCTCTAATGCCAGTACATCTTTTCTTAAATGAGCCCAGAACTGTTCATATTACTCAAGATAAGGCCTCACCAGTGCCTTATAAAGCTTCAGCATCACATCCCTGCTCTTGTTCTAGACCTATTGAAATGAATGCTAATATTGCATTTGCCTTTCTCACCACCGACTACCTGCAAGTTAACCTTTAGGGTGCTCTGTACAAGGACTCCCAAATCCCTTTGCATCTCAGATGGTTGGATTTTCTCCCCATTTAGAAAACACTCTGCACATTTATTTCCTCTACCAAAGTGCATGACCAGGTGCAACCCGTCACTTTTGTACAGGTCATACCTCCCCCAGAATAGATCCCAATGATCCAAGAATCTTAACCCTGCCCCCTGAACCAGCTTCTCAGCCATGAATTTATCTGGCAAATCATCCAGTTTCTATGCTCGCTGGCACGTGGCACAGGCAGCAATTCAGAAATTACTACCCTGGAAGTCCTGCCTCTCAGCTTTTCACCTAGCTCTCTAAATTCTCTTTTCAGGACCTCTTTGCTTTTCCTTCCTACGTCATTGGTACCTATAAATACCGAGACATCTGGCTGCTCTCCCTCCCTTTCCAAATGACACAATGTGAGTCATCCCTGACTCTGGCACCTGGGAGGCAATGTACCATTACGGTGTCCCGTTCACGTTCAGAGAATCTCTTGCCTATTCTCCTGACTACTGACACTCTCCCACGTCACCACCACTCCTCTCTTCTCCCTCTTTCCCTTCTGCACCACAGATCTATGCTCAGTGCTAGCAGTCTGGTTTCTGTGGCATTCCCCTTGGAGGTCATACCCCACAACAGTATCCAAAGTGTGTTACTCATTGAGAGGAATGGCCACAGGGGTGCTCGGCGCTAACTGCCTATTCACTTTTCCATTTCTCCTGATAGTCACCCAACTACTTGCCTTCTGCAACTTTGGAATGACTACTTCCCTGCAAATCTGATCGATTATCTTCTCACTCTCCCATACAAGCAAGTCATCCAGCTGCTGTTCCAGATCCCTAGCATGGTCTTCAAGGAGCTGCAGCTGGATGCACTTCATGCAGAAGTAGCTCCTTGGGAGATCGAGTCTCTCAGGACTCCAACACCTAACAGGAACACACAACAGCCATTTACTACACTATGTACAGTGAGGGGAAAAAAGGGAACCTTAACAGAAGCTTACCCAGAGCCAACGCCTCTTTCGAGCTGAAGTCTTTCCTTAATCCTAAGCCTTCAAGTCCCCTCCTAGCACTGTTAAATCACTTCTTGAGCTCTTTCTTAGCTACCTTAGCTGATCTTTGTTTTCTAAACCTCAAGTACTCTTCCTTCTTCCTTGACTAAATGCTCCATTTCTCTTGTCAACCATGATTCTTTCATCTTATCATCCTTTACCTGCCTCATAAGGACAAACCTATCTAGAACCCTACGCAAGTGCTCCCTAAAAAATATTCAGATTTTCAATATACATTTGCTTGAGAACATCTGTTCTCAATTTATGCTCTCAAGTACCTGCTTAATACCATTGTAATCAACCATCCCCCATGAAATACTTTCCGATACTGTCTGCTCCTATTCTTGTCCAAGGCCAGCTAAAGGTCATAGAGCTGTGATCACTCCTGAAATCCTCACCCATCAAGAGAGTCGTCACCTGACCAGGTTCACTGCCTAGTCTAGATCCAGTATGGCCTCTCCTCTAGTTGGCCTGTCCACATATCACAACACTTTCCTGGGCATACCCAACAAATTCTGCCCCTCCTACATCTCTTACAACAGAAGTGCCAATCAAAATGAGGGAATCTGATTTCTCCCACGACTTTTCCCTGTTAATTTTATATCTTTCTAAAATTTGCCTACCAACCTGCTCCTTAGTGTCTACTGGGGGACCTATGGAATACTTGCAAAAGGATGATTGCTCCATTCCTGGTTCTGTTACCCACACAGACTCTGTAGATGATGCCTCGTGTCGCTCTCCCTTTATGTAGCTATGATATTTTCCCTCATTAGAAGTGTTCTCCCCAACTTCAATTCCCTCCCTCCCTGTCCTTTTTGACCCCAGAAAACACTCAGAAAAAGTGTTCTGAGAGGTTGGTGACCAACCATACCAATCGCTGCCTGAGCAGTGACTTAGATCCATTCCAATTTACCTTTCACCACCACAGGTCCATAGCAGAAGCCATTTCATTAGCTCTTCACTTACTACAGTTTTGCATTCAATACTATTAACCCCTCAAAACAAATCAATTTGCTTCAAGACTTAGGCCTCAACACCTACTTGTGCAACTGTTTATTATTTACTGTAATGCCAGTACTGTTTTTGTGCACTTTATGCAGTGCAGTGTAGGTCTGTAGTCTAGTATAGCTTTCTCTGTGTTTTTTTATTTACGTAGTTCAGTCTAGTTTTTTTACTGTGTCATGTAAACCATGGTCCTGAAAAACGTTGTCTCATTTTTACTATGCACTGTACCAGCAGTTATGGTTGAAATGACAATAAAAGTTGACTTGACTTGAATCGAATCCTCAATTTCCTCACATGCAGACCCTAGTCAGTTCAGATTGGCAACATCTCCTCCACAATCACCATCAACACTGGTGCACCTCAAGGTTGTATGATTAGTTCCCTGCCCTACTCACTTTATACTGGGAGGCCAAGCAAAGCTTCAATGCCAGATTTAAGTTTGCTGATGACACCACTGTCCTTGGGCAAAGCAGCATATAGGAGGGAGATTAGACACAGCTGACTGGTGCCCACAACAACAACTCTCATTCAACGTCAGCAAGACCAGGGAGCTGAGGAAACCGATGTCCAAGAGCCTGTCCTCATTGGAGGATCAGAGGTGAAGAGGGTCAGCAACTTCAAATTCCTTAGTGTTATCATTTCAGAGGATCTGTTCTGGGTCCAGCATAGCATGCAGTGCCATTACAAAGTACAAAGAAATGCCTCCACTTCCGTAGAAGTTTGCAAAGATTTGGTATCTAAAACTTTGAAAAACTCCAATAGATGTGAGGTGAAGAGTATATTGACTGGTTGCATCAAGACCTAGAATGGAAACACCAATGTACAGAAAAAGCCTACCAGAAGTAGTGGATACCTTGAACCTGCCTGTCCAGGTGGACCCATTGTCTCAGATTGCTCCTGCCCCACCGAGCATGCGCGTCACCAGGTAAGTGGGCGGATATATATCCACCAAACTCATTTCTGCATACCTTGATACCTTGAACCTGCCTGTCCAGGTGGACCCACCGTCTCAGATTGCTTCTGCCCCACAGAACTCATTTCTGCATACCTTGATACTGTCTTATCCCCCCCCCCCCCCTGCCATGCTCAATCCCTTCCCACCTGTGTTCGTGACACTTCTCACGCTTTGAATTTTTTCAATGATTTTAAGTTCCCTCGCCCCCACCGCCTTATTTTCTCCATGGACGTCCAGTCCCTATATACCTCCACCCCCGACCAGGAAGGTCTCAAAGCTCTCCGCTTCTTTTTGGATTCCAGTCCTAAACAATTCCCCTCTACAACCACTCTCCTCCGTCTAGCGGAATTAGTTCTTACTCTCAATAATTTATCCTTTGTCTCCTCCCACTTCCTCCAAACCAAGGGGGTAGCCATGGGCACCCGCATGGGTCCCAGTTATGCCTGCCTTTTTGTTGGTTATGTGGAACAGTCCACGTTCCAAGTCTATACGGGTATCCATCCCCCTCTTTTCCTTCACTACATCGATGACTGCATTGGGTCTGGCTCCTGCACGCATGCTGAGCTCGTTGACTTCATTAACTTTCACCCTGCCCTCAAATTTACCTGGTCCATTTCCGACACCTCCCTCCCCTTTCTTGATCTTTCTGTCTCCATCTCTGGAGACGGCTTATCTACTGATATCTACTATAAGCCTACAGACTCTCACAGCTACCTGGACTATTATTCTTCCCACCCCGTCTCTTGCAAAAATGCTATCCCCTTTTCGCAATTCCTCCGTCTCCGCCGCATCTGCTCTCAGGATGAGGCTTTTCATTCCAGGACGAAGAAGATGTCTTCCTTTTTTAAACAAAGGGGCTCTGACGGTGGTGTCCGAAAAGAGGATGCTGTCCAAGTTGCATGCCATCTTGGACAATGACTCCCATCCACTCCATAATGTAATGGTTAGGCACAGGAGTACATTCAGCCAGAGACTTATTCCACCGAGATGTAACACTGAGCGTCATAGGAAGTCATTCCTGCCTGTGGCCATCAAACTCTACAACTCCTTCCTCAGAGTGTCAGACACCCTGAGCCAATAGGCGGGCCCTGGACTTATTTCCACTGGGCATGATTAACTTATTATTATTTATGGTTTTATATTGCAATATTTCTTCACTATTCTTGGTGGTGCGTCTGTAACGAAACCCAGTTTCCCTCGGGGTCAATAAAGTATGTCTGTCTGTCATCACCTCTGCTCTGAAACGCATCTCTCCCATTTCCCGCACATCTGCCCTCACCCCATCTGCCCACCACCCGACTCGGGATAGGGTTCCCCTTGTCCTCACCTACCACCCCACCAGCCTCCGGGTCCAACGTATAATTCTCCGTAACTTCCGCCACCTCCGACGGGATCCCGCTACCAAGCACATCTTTCCCTCCACATTCCCTTTCTGCTTTCCGCAGGGATCGCTCCCTATGCGACTCCCTTGTCCCCCCATCCCTCCCCACCGATCTCCCTCCTGGCACTTATCCTTGTAAACGGAACAAGTGCTACACCTGCCCTTACACTTCCTTCCTCACCACCATTCAGGGCCCCAGACAGTCCTTCCAGGTGAGGCGACACTTCACCTGTGAGTCGGCTGGTGTGGTATAATGCGTCCGGTGCTCCCGGTGTGGCCTTTGGTGAGACCCGACGCAGACTGGGAGACCATTTCGCTGAACACCTACGCTCGGTCTGCCAAGGAAAGCAGGATCTCCCAGAGGCCTCACATTTTAATTCCACGTCCCATTCCCATTCTGATATGTCTATCCATGGCCTCCTCTACTGTCAAGATGAAGCCACACTCAGGTTGGAGGAACAATAACATATACCGGCTGGGTAGCCTCCAACCTGATGGCATGAACATTGAATTCTCTAACTTCAGTTAATGCCCCTCCCCCCCTTCTTACCCCATCCCTGATACATTTAGTTTTTTTTCCACCCTCCTCCTGGTACAATCCCAACAAAACACAAATAATTGTCACTCTGCCCGGACCATCGGCAGTTTGTCCTTTGGTCTGTATAACTCGTGTTAGTGTGGGGATCGGGATTTTACACCATATTCCAGGTACAATCCCAACAAAACACAAATAATTGTCACTCTGTCCGGACCCTCCGGCAGTTTGTCCTTTGGTCTGTATAACCCGTGTTAGTGTGGGGATCGGGATTTTACACCATATTCCAGGTACAATCCCAACAAAACACAAATAATTGTCACTCTGTCCGGACCCTCCGGCAGTTTGTCCTTTGGTCTGTATAACCCGTGTTAGTGTGGGGATCGGGATTTTACACCATATTCCAGGTACAATCCCAACAAAACACAAATAATTGTCACTCTGCCCCGACCCTCCGGCAGTTTGTCCTTTGGTCTGTATAACCCGTGTTAGTGTGGGGATCGGGATTTTACACCATATTCCAGGTACAATCCCAACAAAGCACAAATAATTGTCACTCTGCCCGGACCATTGGCCCCCATACAGGGCAACAGTCTGCCGGTGTTTGCCCCCCAATGTGGTGAATCCCTCCGCTCGACACCACCGTGGGCTCAGACATTTCCACAGATGAGCCCCTCCTGTCCCCCCCGGGACAAACATCCTGTCCGCCCCCTCTCTCACCATCTTCACCCTCTCAATAAAATCCCCCCTCCCCGGGGAGCCGGCATCAAACCGACGGGCCGAGCGGTCTCCTCCTACCTCCCGGCGACACATCGGACTCCGGCCGCGGGAGACGCTTCACAAACGCCCCAACTTCCCTCGGAGGGAAATGGAAATAAATCAGAGAGCGGACATTTACTTTGAGCTTTTCTCCGAGCGGGAGACGGACTCAGCGGGGTTACGCCCACTCGGCCTGTCCGCCTCCGCGACTGGTTGTAACCGGTGATTGACATTGCTTCGCACCAATGGGAATTGCGCAGCTCCTGAATCCTCTGTCGACAGCGGTGCGGGAGGGGCTGGTCACGTGATTATTAGCCCAGCCGTTCAACCGTTAAAGCTCGAGCGCAGCAGCGCGTGGGTGACGTAAGACACCGCGCACGTGAGGGCAGATCCCGGTGTCGGGAGCCCGTGTGTGACGTCAGGCGCGTGGGGGGAGGAGCTGTGTGACGTCACCTGTGGGAGAGCGCTGGCATTTAATGGACCTTTCAGTGGGACAACAACATTAATCACGGGTTTCATCACTGAATCCAGTGTTGTGGGATGTAAAGTCCCCTGTTATGTGTCCGGCTGTGCCGTGTTGTTGGTGGAGTGGGCAGCGTGGTGTTTGTCTCGATTCGGGTCACAACACCAGAATTGCCAGCGGGGTCCTCACACAGTGTATTAGTCAACAGAAAACCTCTCGTCCCTGCAGTCTTTGTCTCCTGGCAAACTCAACACCCTGACAGTGTGGACCATAGATACCCCTTCCTCTCAGAGTCAGGGGATCATTCAGACAGCTGATCGCTGAGAGGCATTATATTTATTGGTCATTAATGTTCAATCAGATTCGTTTGGACGGATTTGATGTGGAGTTCGGGGTGTCACAGTGAAAGGGCCGGACGGCCGAACTCTCTCCGTTGTGCAAACATCCTTCCAGGTGAGGCGACACTTCACCTGTGAATCTTCCGGGGTCGCCTGTTGTGTCCGCTGCTCCCGACGCGGCCGCCTCTACACTCGTGACACCGGCTCCTCCGCAGTTATGCGGGGTAGGGTTGTTTTTTTTGCGGGGGGCATCAATATTATAGTTCCCTTTTGTCTGGAGGGGTGGGTTTGGGGGTTGATGATCAGGATGACGTTCTGTTTTATGCGGGGGGTGGAGTGGGAGTTTGATTTTTCTCCCTGAGCGACTTTCATGCTCTTTCTTTGTTTCGTGGTTCTCCGGAGAAGAACAAAAAAAACTCAGAGTTGTTTATGGATACCTGCTTTATAATAAATTAAACTTTGAACTATCCGCTCCGAGCGGGAGTTCCCGGTGTCCAAACATTTTCATTCCGATTCCCATTCTCGTTCCGACGTGTCAACCCATCGCCTCCTCTTGTGCCAAGATGAGGCTACCTTCAGGGTCCAGGATCAGCACCTCATATTCCGTGTATGTACCCCCACCCCCACAACCTGATGGCATGAATATCGATTTCTCCTTCCGGTGAACAAATTTCCCTCACACCCCTCCCTCCCACTCCCTCTCTTCCTCTCTGACTTTTCACGTCCTCTCACCTGCGTATCACTTCTCTCTGGGTCCACTGCTCCATATCTTTCTCCTATTCTCCACTCCCCTCTCCTATTAGACTCTATTTTCTTCTGCTCTTGAGCTTTCTCACCAACCTGGCTTCACTTATCAACTTCCAGCGAGACATTTCCTCGCCCGCCCCGATTTTATTCAGATATTTCTCCCATCCCATCTCAGTCCTGAAGGAGGGTTCAACTGAAACTCTTTTCGATAGATGCTACCCGGCCTGCTGAGTTCCGCCAGCATTTTGTTTGTGTTGCTCTGAATTTCCAGCATCTGCAGACTTTGTGGTGTTTGTGATTTACCTCTCCGTTGTCCCTCCCGCCTCCAGCCACTAGTGGCGCTGCATGGACCTCCAGAGACTGGTGGCGCTGCATGGACCTCCAGAGACTGGTGGCGCTGCATGGACCTCCAGAGACTGGTGGCGCTGCATGGACCTCCGGCCACAGGTGGCGCTGTGCGGGCCTCCGGCCACGGGTGGCGCTGCGGAGAAACGTCTGCTATACGCATGCGCAGTGCTCTCTGCAGCTGTTGGCCGGTTTCCGATTCGAGCGGGGGTGAGTCGGGGCTGATCCCGAAATTGTGTAAATGTGGGTCGGTTGCATCATTGGGAAAGGGCCGGGCCCGAGCTCTGCCGGACGGCTGGAGCAGGGGTGCAGTGGCAATTTTTTAGGAGCCGGAGCTGTACGGGGTGGGGGGGGGGGGGGGGGTTTGATAAGTTCGTGGCCTAAGTTAGCAGGCTTAAAGTTATACAACTCTCGGTACCTGCACGTGGTTCAACTCTTTGAGTGATTATGCATAAAGTTTGAAATTAATAACTTTTGCGGTATTTCTGTTTCAGATAATTGAAAATTGCTCGGTTTTGTAAAATTGACTCGTTCCACCTTAGGCCACGAAGTTATCAATCACCTTTCGTGTGTGACACCCAATTTGTCTACCTGTTCATTTCATGTACTGGGCAACTTCCTTGCCCCATTCGTGTAATGAGCAGGTACACAAATTGGGTGTGACATATATAGGGCTTCTTATAATGTCAAGCAGTAAACCATGATGAAAGAAATATGTAAATTCCAGAGCTCCACAGAAATATAGTGATAGCTAAGACATTAACAAGATTACAGCCTCGCACTACATTTCAGTGTATAACTGGTACAATTAAACATATAATACTTAATTTAATAATATGACAAAGTATTGCACAGTTGCACTTAACTGATTATCATAAAATATAATTATCAAGCAAGTAAAATAACTTTGTTTGCTTAGAAGCCAAAGGGTTGTTAGTGAGAAAAATTTACTTTAGGATTAGCGAGTAATCCACGGACCACCACAGATGTAGCCTTACTAATACGACTGAGTCGGAGCAGACGGCAGGGCCCGCAGCGCTTAGCAGTGTTCCTCAGAGGTATAAAAATAACAGAAATAAAGCCATTCATTTTTTTTACACTTTTAGCCACCTAAATTGGAACCAAGTAATCAAGTATGAAAAAAGAACGTCTGACGGAATATTGCTGAATATTAGTCTCAAAGGTGGTAGGTTGGCAACTCTGCCTCGTACCGTTTCTCTCACAGAAATGGTTGGACGGGAAGTGTACCTGTGAGTGTCGATACTCAATATTCTCACACGTCGGGTGTTACGTGGTTCGATCTTTACAGATTCTGTTTAGTCTTTAAATATATAAAAAGTTAAAGAAGCTTGAATCTTTACATGAATTATTATCGCATTTATACAAATAGAAAATATCGTAGTTTGCAGGTGACAAATGTTAACAGGGGAGGACAGCAACCATTTGGGAGTTTTGGAAATGCATTTCATGTCGTTCATTGCCTCACTAAATTACTCTTTTTCCGATCAACACAAAGAGAAAAAGAGCCTCTTTCCCATCAGCTACAGTTGGTGGAGCGAGGCCAAGGGGTTGATCCGCTATTAATGATAGTTGAAATGACGTAAAACTAGCTTATAGCCCAGAAATGCTTTTTTTCCATTTAGCTTGTAAAGCAAAACTAAATTTATCCAGGTGTAGAAGAGGATTTTGGATGATTAGCTTGTGTATTTGATCAAAATCAGGAAGAAGATGAGCGAGCAGTGAATTTTTCTTTCATTGTTTTCGACTTTTAAACTTGGGTTTCTATGTTCATTCCTTGCTTAATATAGCTCCTTCCTGGAATCCAATGGTACCCATTGGAAAGAGTGGAAAAATGCTCGCACTTCTGTGCAGGTATTTCCCAGCTTCCTAGGACAACGGGTCGAGCGAGAAGGAATTTCACAAATACCTAAATAAAAAACAGTCACAGCTCCAGGATTTCACCAAAAACGATCAAATATCCTAATGTTATTAGTGGTATTTTTCCCCACCAGCCAACACCCCCTCTTCCCAACCCCCGCTTCGGTAAAATTCCCTCTATTTAATATGCGGCCGCTGTTAAATTCCGCGCTTGTTTATTTTGACTTTTTTGCAGAGGTGTCGGAGAGGCTCTCCGGTGAGCTCTGGTAGCACTGCAGCCCTGAATGTATGAGACAGTACAGTGTTAAATGCAAAACCCTGAACAGTGTCGATGATCAGAGGGATCTTAGACTCCAAGTTCATCGCTCCCTGAAAGAGACTGCACAGATTGATCGGGTGGTTAAGAAGACAAATGGCGTGGTTGTCTTTATTAGTTGAATTAGTTCAAAAGTCATGAAGTTGTGTTGCAGCTTTGTAAAACTTGTTAGCCCTCATCTGGAGTGTTTCATACAGTTCTGGTCACCCCCATTCTCGGAAGGATGTCGGGGCTTTGGAGAGGGCGCAGAAGAGGTTTACCAGGATACTGCCTGGATTAGAGGGCATGAGCTATAATGAGAGGCTGGACAAACTTGTGTTGTTTTCTCCAGAGCGGCGCAGGCTGGGGTGAGACTGGTCGGACGTTTACAAGATTACGAGAGGAATAGGTAGAGTGGACAGATGTTATGTTTTACCTGGGGTTTGAAATGTCTGACACGTTTAAGGTGAGAGGAGATGTGAGGGGCACGTTTGTTTATTTCCACAGAGTGCTGGGAAGCTGGAGACTATGCCTGGGGTGTTAGACCCCACCGGTCACGTGATCCCATTTGCCCCTCCCATTTAACCGCAGATGTAACGATCTCTTTGTGCATGTTCACAATCTCCAGACTGGTGGTCATGCATCCTCCATGTTGTGTTGGGAAATCTGATGTTGGCCACGGAGTCCCGTTAACGTCCCCCAACTCGCCTCGCTTCCTGAGGCTCCTCACATTTGTCCTGGAGCTTTATGGCTGTTGTGTCTTCTCCCGGACTGGGGTGGGTGAGAAAGGAGAACGTCCCAGGTTGTGGGGATCTTTGATTTCACTGCCTGCTTTACCGAGGGACTGGGAAGTCTAGGGGGGAGAATGGTTTCTGTGATGTGCTGATCTGGATCCAAAGGTCTCTGCAGTTCCTCGCAGTCACAGGCAGAGTAGTTACCATGCAAAACGTGAAGTGTCCGGATGGGAAACTTTCTATGTTGTGTTGATAAAAATTTTGGTGAGGGTCAAAGTATATCTGGCAAAGTTCTTGTTATTTTTGCTAATTCTGTCATTTTAGAGTCTTTTGTACAATAGTATGTACTATTCATTCAGTACCTATGTGTTGCTGGAGGACCATCAGTGATCGTCCTTGATCCCTTCTCCCACCTGGTTCCATCTGCTCATCTTGTTCAACCTCTGTCCGGTCTCCTCACACCCCCCAACCCCGTTTCAGTGATATACATCTCCCATCTGTGTCATCCTCAGTCCGCCTTGTATCCCACCTCCTCAATGTTATATATCAGCAAACTTTCTTCCAACCCTTGTCTTCATTGTGAAGTGTTCTTCTGTACCTTTGGCCTCGCTGAGTCATTTCCAGAATCGGTTATTGTTAGTTGGAATGTCGGAGGGTCATCAGGTCCCAGTTCTGTTGTGCATTGGTGTGGAGGTGCTAGTTTATGAACAGTGACGGGCTGACACACTGCAGCATTTTACTGGCAGCAAAGAGTACTGGGAGAGTTGGTGCTTGGGCTCTAATCCTGTGATCGGCATTCCAGGCAAATGGAACTATTGGTGTTTTGGCTTTGACTTTGGTTTGAGCTTCTACAGATGGGGCTGTAAGATACAGATCCTGCAAAGAAGCAGAAATTTTGAGCAGCTGGACATTGGTTGTGGTGAAATCTTAGATTGCACTACCCAGTGTGAGATGTGGGGACGATGTGTGAGACTCTTAGGGTCGGTGAGTGGCAGATTCAGCTGTGTGAGTCTGTGAGGTTGGGTCCTGGGAGATCACGGTTTTTGATCCAGGTAAAGTGGACCCGGGATTGAGCTGTTTGGGCTTGTGAGGTGTTGATCGAGTATTTCTGGTCTGGGATCAGATGTTTGTTTCTGGAGTTCCTTTGGAAGCAATGACTGCCAATCTGAGGAGAGGATGAGTTCCCATTTCATCCTCGCAGGGAGAGGCTGTGAGTAAATGGGCTGTTCCGTGTTTACAACAGCAGAAATAGACCCTGAGTTCGGTGTTCAAACTGTGTTTGGAAATCCCCCCCCCCCCCCCCCACTGTCACATAGTGGAAATCAGGCAGCTGTGCTGGAGATCTGCACTAAAAACTATGTTTGAAATCAATCTGATGAAATGTTATTAATTGAATTGTATTGTAAGCTGTTCCTTACCTGCTGAGTGTTTCTGGTACTTCCAGTTTCTTTTTATTTCTTGGTTTATATTTCATGAAATGGACCTGTTTTAACCTGGAAATGAAAATGGCTGTGATAGTTTGTAGGCCTCCGTTAGAGTCTCTGCAAGTCTCCCCTCTCCACGCCAGCGATGTTGTCCAAGGGAAGGGCATTAGGACCCATACAGCTTGGCACTGGTGTCGTCGCTCAAGGACACACACGCAGCCTCTGCCAAGGCTCGAACTAGCAACCTTCAGATCACTAGACCAACGCCTTAACCACTTGGCCACGCGCCAGCACATGTGATTGTAGAACAGTAAAGAAAGCACAACGTTTCCCTTTAAATTATCCTGGTACCAATTTGTCTGTTATTCCTGGAAATGTGTTCAGTACAGTTGTTGCTAACAAGGTTTACATGAATAATCTCAGGAATGATCGGCGTTATGTATGGGGAGCATTTGATGGTTCTGGACCTGTGCTCGATGGAGTTCAGAGGGACGATGGGGGTGGTGGAGGGATATATGGTTAAGTAAACTTACCGAATGCTGAAAAGCCTGGATACAGTGGACATGGAGAGGATGTTTCCATTAGACAGAGTCTGTGATCTGACAGCACAGTCTCAGAATAAAGATGCTGCCTGTTAAAATTCAGTTGAGAAATTTTTTTATGCCAAAATATGTCTGATCTATGGAATTTGTTGCCGCGGAGTCTGATTGAGGCTGCCATTTGGGTATATTTATGACAGAGATTAATATATTCATGATTGCTAAGTAGCTTCAGGGTTACAGGAGGAAGGCAGGAATATGGTGTTGGAATAAAAATCAGCCCTGGTTGAGTGGTGTGGCAGACCAGATGGATCGAATCATCTAATTCTGTTCCTTCGTCTTATGTCTTACCATGACTGAATGATGGCTCCTTCTTATCCCATATCGTTTTGTGACATATGAGGGACAATAAAAGATTGTTCACTGAGATCATTATATTTGCCTTCAACGTTTAAATTTCAGTGAGTTTTGTTCCTAGTAACATTAAGCAGAAATGTTTGGTCCTCCTTTGTAATGTTAATGTGCTTCATTATTTTTCATGTTAAAGTTAGACCTGCAGTGAGAGATTCATTGGAAGAAATACCACGACTGAAGACGAGGGAACAGCAACTAGTGAACCAGCCCGAGGACTGAGAGCACCAACTGGAGAGAACCCATCTGACTCAGGGTTTCCATTGATTCAGTCAGGAGAAAGTTTGGTGAGTCTCGTTTACTCAAACACTGGTCCTTTAGACATTACGTACCTGCACAAAGGAAGGTAGGGAATAGTTGAGAGTGAGACTGAATGTGCCCAGAAGAACCAGTTATGCCTCTGTCAGAACCAGTTGTGAAGAAGCCCCCCCCAATGTTCCCTTTAAACTTTTTGCCCTTCACCCTTAACCCGTGTCCTCTGGTTTTTTTCTCCCCTAGCCTCAGTGGATAAAGCCTGCTTGCATTCACTCTGTCTATACCCATCATAATTTTATATACCTCTATGAAGTCTCCGCTCATTCTTCTACGCTCCAAGGAATAAAGTCCTAAACTATTCAACCTTTCTCTGTAACTCAGTTTCTCAAGCCCGGCAACATCCTCGTAAACCTTCTCTGCACTCTTTCGACCTTATTAATATCCTTCCTGTAATTCGGTGACCAGAGCTGCACATGATACTCCAAATTCAGCCTCACCAATGCCTTATACAACCTCACCATAACATTCCAATTCTTATACTCAGTACTTTGATTCATAAAGGCCAATGTACCAAAAGCTCTCTTTACTACCCTATCTACCCGTGACGCCACTTTTAGGGAATTTTGTATCAGTATTCCTAGATCCCTCTTCTACTGCACTCCTCAGTGCCCCACCATTTACCTTATCTGTTCTACATTGGTTTTTCCTTCTGAAGTGCAATACCTCACACTTGTCTGTAGTAAACTCCATTTGCCATTTTTCAGCCCATTTTTCTAGCTGGTCCAGATCCCTTTGCAAGCTTTGAAAACCTTCCTCACTGTCCACTATACCTCCGATCTTTGTATCATCAGCAAATTTGCTGATCCAATTTACCAAGTTATTATCCAGATCATTGAGATAGATGACAAATAACAATGGACCCAGCACTGATCCCTGTGGCACACCACTAGTCACAGGCCTCCACTCAGAGAAACAATCCTCCACTAACACTCTCTGGCTTCTCCCATTGAGCCAATGTCTAATCCAATTTACTACCTTACCATCTATACCTAGCGACTGAATCTTCCTAACTAACCTCCCATGCGGGACTTTGTCAAAGGCCTTACTGAAGTCCATGTAGACAACATCCACTGCCTTGCTTTCATCCACTTTCCTTGGAACCTCCTCAAAACACTCTAATATATTTGTTAAACATGACCTACCATACACAAAGCCATGTTGACTCTCCCTAATAAGACCCTGTCTATTTAAATAATTGTCGATCCTGTCTCTTAGTACTCCTCCAATATTTTACCCACTACCGACATCAAACGTACCAGCCTATAATTTCGAGAATTACTTTTAGAGCCTGCTTTAAACAACGGAACAACATGAGCTATCCTCCAAATCTCTGGCACCTCACCTGTAGATAACGACATTTAAAGATATCTGCCAGGGCCCCTGCAATTTCAACACTAGTCTCCTTCAAGCTCTGAGGGAATACCCTGTCAGGTCCTGGAGATTTATCTACTCACCTCAAGATAGCAAGCACCTCCTCCTCTTCTATCTGTAAAGGTTCCATGACCTCAATACTTGTTTGCCTTATTTCCATTGACTCCATGCCAGTTTCCTTAGTAAATACAGACGCAAAAAAAACATTTAAGATCTCCCCCATTTCTTTCGGTTCCATACATAGCCGACCACTCTGATCTTCAAGAGGACCAATTTTATCCCTTACTATCCTTTTGCTCTTAACATAACTGATGTAGCTCTTTGGATTATCCTTCACCCTGACTGCCAAAGCAACCTCATGTCTTCTTTTAGCCCTCCTGATTTCTTTCTTAAGTATTTTCCTACTCTTTTTATACTCCTCTAGTACCTTATTTGCTCCCTGTTTCTTATACATGTCATACATCTCTCTTTTTCTTTATCAGAGTTCCCTCGAGAACCAAGGTTCCTTATTCTTATTCATTTAGCCTTTAATCCTGAGACTTCGTTCCCAGGGTGTCCTCATGGGGCGTCCAGAAATGATTTCAGCTGGTGACAACCCTGTTTTCCCCTGTGGGGTAACCCTCATGTGGAATCGGGCTAATGGTCGGACCTTCAACCAAGTGAGTCCAGTCTCCACTGTTAGTCTGGCCAGTTTACTCTTCAGAGTGCCATTGGCTCTTTCCACTATACCGGCGGTCCGTGGGTGGTGTACACAGTGGAATTGTTACTTGATAGCTAGTTCATTACGTACCCCTTCGTTTGCTTTCACCACAAAGTGTGGGCCATTGTCAGAGCTCAGCATCTCCGGCAGGCCGTACCTGGGAATTATTTCCCGTAATAATACCTTCACAACAGTCAGCAGTATTAATGGTAGTTGGAAAAGCTTCAACCCATCTACTAAACACGTCTATAATAACTAAGCAGTATCTATAGCAATGTACTCGAGGCAATTCAATGAAATCAACTTGTAGACACGAAAAAGTTTCACCTCTCAAGGGAGTCGTACCCGGTGTGCAGGGTACAGGTTACCAACCATTCCCTCCTTTTCCAAGTGTGTACAGTTATGTACATAATTGACCAATGTTGGTAAAAACTGTGTAGGAACACAAACCTGTCCCACTGGGTGATCCAAAAACCTAGGTCGGGGTCTTTCTGGCATCCCATCTGGGACCACAGTTTGCGCTCCTCCTCAGAGACGTCCCCCTGAAAAGTACGCACCTCCCGCATGTCTGGCAAACCCGTTCTGCTTGAGTCATGGAGGATTGCTTGACGGGAACCCGAGCGGACTACAACTACCGAGGATTGTGCCGCACTTTTCGCTGTCTCATCTGCTAAAGCATTGCCCGTAGTGACCAGGTTAGACATGCGGACGTGGGCTGCACACTTAATAATAGCCGAAACTCGAGGTAGCTGTAGAGCAGTGAGTAAGTTGTTTACAAAGGTGGCCAAAGGTTTACTAATGGGGTGGCCAGAGGAAGTCAGGAATCCCCGTGTTACCAGAGAGCCCCGTAGTCATGTACCATTCCAAACGCATAACGGGAGTCTGTGTGAACGTTCCCATTTCTGTCTGTTGCTGGGATACGGACACGAGTCAGAGCAAACAGCTCAGCCTTCTGGGCGGAGACAGCTGCTTCAAAAGAGGCCTGCTCAATTACTTCACTGTCCGTCACTATCGCATAGTCAGAATGTCGTTTTCCTGCTGGATCCACAAAAGAGCTTCTATCCTCGTAAAAAGTTGCCTCAGGCTTGAGGGGGTATTGCAGAATGGATGGGAGAGTCTGTCCTTCTTTCACTGTGATCCAGACGGGGGGCAGTTGGTGCGGCCGACTTCATGGCCTGAAATTGCCCAGAGATGTGGTGCAACATCTTGGGTTTTGTCAACATTAAAAGAGAGTTTTACTCGATGTCCCGTCTTCACTTCCGACTCCTTCCAGTATCGGAGTTGGCCCACAGGAAATCTCGCCAGTCTCCTTTCGTGCTGGAGGCTTGTTTTGTCAGGGTGTAGGCAGGGAACCCAGGGCAAACCCTGATGCTGGTATGGGCAGCCACCAGTCCTGTCTGTCGCCAAAGGGAATCCAGACAGTAATGAACTGCCCTGTCTTCCTTTAACCTGTCCAATCACCGTGAAAGGGAACTTCTGTCCCTCGAGGGCTGCATAAATATGGCTTTCCTCAGTTGAGCACCCCGTAGGGTCAAAGTACAGAGTCACATGAGAGTCGGCCGCTGGCAGAAGGGGTTCAAACTCAGTGGAGTCTGGATTAAGTGCCCACCACTGGGGGGGGGGGAGGGTGCAGAAATTGGGGAAGCTGTCGGTTGTTCGCTAGTTGCAGGGTGATACCATTGTCTCTGCAGAGGATCTCGACTTCCAACAGACAGAGCAAGTCTCTCCCTGCTAGATTACATCCCCGACTGGTGGTGACTGTGAATGAAACCCCACACTGGTTCCCCTGGAATTCCACCTGCAGTGGCTGGTTATGTGAATACGTACATCCTATGCCCTCAAAGCCAGACACAGTGATTGCAGCGTCTGATAGCTGGAATCCCTTTTCTGATACTGTTTCCTGATCGAGAGTGGTTGTGGTTGCCCCCATATCAATCATAAACGGAATTGGAATTCCAGCAACTTGCAACATTACATTGGGCTCTTCCTGAGGGGCGGAAATCACAGTAGGAAGCATCCTTGCTTGTCCATTTCTAAACGGGTTGTTTTCCCCACGTGTCCCGTGGCAGCTTTCTGTTCTTCTGTTCCCATTTCTGATCCCCAGATATAGCCCGCTCGCACCCTTCTTTCCACTGAACATATTCTCCTTTAATATTAGTTCCCTTCAGGGTCGATCGGGATTCGAAAGTCGGGTCGCAATGATATGTCAAAGCTCAACGTATTCCATTTCGGTCATTGTCAGGCCAATCCATATTATTTTTAATCCTGTTGGCTATCTATATTGGTAAGCGATAGAACAGTAGGGCATTAAACTGGGGGGACAGATTCCCATTATTAAAGGCTTGGTCTCCTGCGAAAGTGCCATAGCAGGCCACAAATCACTCCCAGTAGTCTGGTCCCGATTCCCCAGGGTTAGGTTTGCATTCAACTACTTTAGTAATGTTTACAGGTTGCTGGAGAGCCCTTTCCAAGGCTTGAATAATCTGGTCTGTCTGTTCATTCTCATTATGTTTTCCCACCTGTAACTCCTGATAGGTTTGGTATCTCAAATCTGCCTTCCATTTCCTCCCCTCAGCAGCTGAGAGAATCATGCAGCAGAGACTGAATAAATCTTGTGGAGTTGCATTAAACATTTTTGTATTGCGGACACACTGCTGGGTTTTCTTTTCTATCTGGGGACTGATTCATGATCATTATCGTTTCTTGAAGCTTCCGGGGTGCAGACACAGGAATCACTGAGGGCTGTCCCTCCTCCTGCTCGTGGATTGGGCAGCATTCAGGTGGGAATTGTCTTTGTGGAGCCATTAACTGGGGTTTTATTGGATTCTTCCCTCCCTGTCTCAGAATAAACCTCTGTATTCCCTTTCAGGATCACATGGTAAAGTGACACCCCCCGCCCTTCCCTGTCCCGCTGTTTTACCCGAGCGGCCACCGTTGGGGTTTGGGATCACTGAATGAACTTGGCCCCTGATAAGGTAGGAGAGGTACGGTGGGTGCCCACTCCTCATCACGGTCACTGTCCTCAAACAGGGTCGGTATGACAGACATGGGTTTGGGATCCCTTGTTTCCCTATCAGTCTGTAACGAAACCCAATTTCCCTCGGGGTCAATAAAGTATGTCTGTCTGACGTTCCTGCCCTTCTCTCCTGTCTGGGCCGCCCTTGGTTTGCTTACGTTGTTCTTCCTGCTCTCATTTTCGGCATCCATCCACCCATTCACACTTCACTTTTAGCATCTCCCAACCTTTGCATTACATACCTCTATCCTGTTGTCACATGCTTTATTCCTCCAACTTGCTAATAATATACTGTTCCACTTCATATCTGCTTTTCCTTCCATTCCCTTTTCAACAATTTCCACTTCTTTCCACAGTTCTTTTACCATATCAAATTTACTACTTGTTCTCATGATGTAATATCCCAGGCTCCTGCACCCTCCCCCGTCCGTGGCCACATTTTGTTCCCCAATTTCTTATTCAGCGCTGCACTCAACATTTGAAAATCTTTTTCCTTGTCTGGAAAACTCTCAATCGACTGCAATTGACCCATGTTCTCTTTGTCATTTACCCGGCACAAAGCCTCCTGCTCAATTATCGATCAGGTAACTTTACCCGGCTGGCACCTCCTGCTCAATTAATGAAATTACCTGGCATGTAAGCCTCCTGCCCACTTAGTAAAATTTACCTGGTACCGCCTCCTGCCCACTTAGCAAAATTTTGCCTTATACGAGCCTCTCGACAGATTCTTTCCTGATCCCGTCAAGCTAAGCAATCAGCCTTGGGCGAGGGACCGTACCTCCAAATGAACTAACGGAGAGTGACAAAAGTTAAAATATCTACTGGGCACCCGGTCACTCTCCGCAGTCCCCAGAATGGTCCAGCCACTTGCTCAGCCCGTCTGCTTGGCACTCCCTGTATTGGGATCGTGTTCGTGGTGACAAATGTTAAAAGTTGAATCCAATTAAAACTCGGGAGTCCAGTTTCTTATCATCACCACAGTTTATTGCGCATTCTCCTGCAGGAGTTTGAGACCCAGTTGTCAAAGGGGAGGCATGTAAGCACTGCCACTATCTAACAAGTGGACTGACTTAGTCAGGTTACAGCCGTATACCTGTACATAGTAAGCCCATACATTACAATTGCGATATGTTGTTTGAACTGGTACACCCAAGTCTGTTGGTGCAAAACTTAATTACTTAGAATTCAGCATTCACTAATTCAAGGTTTTAGTTACAGATGGATGTACAGTCCAGTCCTTGTCAGTTATTCCCCTTGCAAGGCCCTGATTTAATTACAAACAGAAGTTCATTCCTGTCCTTATCAGTGAGTCCTCCTCCACTTACTCAAACAAGAGTACAGTGTATAATGTTATCAGCTAATGAGAGTACAATGTATAATGTCATCGGCTCTCAGTGTGTCTCTCTGCAAGCCACAGAGAACTGGTTATGAGCCTGTCTTAACTAAATGCTGAAAACGGAGTTCACTTCAGTTCAAAATTCCTATTCAGTCCCAATTATTCTTTTAGCCAGAGGTTACATAGGTTCCATCCTCAATTCCTCAGGTGGGTTCAGGGGAAATATTTATGTCGAATATAGAAACTGCTGTTACCTGTGTGTATTGTGGCGATGCAAAAGTTGCTGGAGAATTTGCAAGTGGGAAGAAGTGGAGTGATATTTGGAAATCTGACTTTTTAAAGCGTAGTTTAGCAAGCAAACCACATATGGACAATGTACAAAAGCTCTGGTGAGAAAATCCTTCATTACCCGTTACAGGCCTGCTACATAGGTTGTGTGAGAGTGCAGATGAACTCGATCACGTATAATGTGTAAAATGTCCTTTGTTATGTTAAGAGCTTTTTTAGTTGTATCAGATGATGAGGGGCATTGATCGTGTGCATAGCCAGAGGTTATTTTCCCAGGGCTGAAATGGCTAACACAAGAGAACAGAGTTTTAAGGTACTTGAAAGTTGATACTGAGGGGATGTCAGGGGTAACTTTTTTTACACAGAGGATGGTGGGTGCATGGAATGCATTGCTGGCTTTTTGTGTGACAGTGTTTCAGTTACTGTGGGAACAGGAAACCATGCAGCTCAGTGGGAACAGGGAATAATACCAATGGAGAGAGTCAAACTGAGCCAAGTCACAGATTGGAGATGGCAGAAATGCCCCATTCTTATAGAGACAGGAAGAGCATCAGAGAGTTTGAGGGTCATTCCAGATACCAGCACTGTGCCCAGTTAGAAGCTGATTTCTCTCTCCAACTTGGGTTGAACTTCACTGTAACAGTGTGTTGCCAGATCACACCTTGACAACTCAAGTGATCTCATCTGAAATGTTGTCCTACACCCATTGATTGATTCTGTAAGTCTTTTTACAGGTTAAAAATGACAAGGGATTTGTCTACGGGAATCTCGAACACAACACGCCAGTTTTGCTGTCTCTGTCCAGATATTTAAGAAGTGGAGCAAGGGATTCACTGGATCATCCTTCCTGCTCAGACTGTGGGGAGGGATTCACTCTATCATCTGACTGACTGCCATGCCTGTCATTTTAAACAAGGGGGGGGGGGGAACCCATTCATCTGCTCAGACGGTGGGAATGGATTCAGTTGGACATTTCAACTGAAGGGACATCAGCAAGTTTACACTGGGACAAGGCCATTCACCTGTTCTGTGTGTGAGAAGGGATTCAGTTGGTGTTCCCACCTGTGGACACACCAGTCAGTTCACTGGGCAGAGGCTGGTCATTTGCTGAATTTGTGGAGAAGGATTCACTCGGTCATCTGATCTAATGGCTCGCCAGCGAGTTCGCACCGGGGAGCGGTCATTCACCTGCTCAGACTGTGGGAAGGGATTCACTCAGTCATCTAATCTGAAGAAACATCAACGAGTTTACACTGGAGAGAGGCCATACACCTGCTCAGACTGTGGGAAAGGATTCACTTGCTCATATAAACTGAAGATACATCAGCAATTTCACACTGGGGAGAGGCCTTTCACCTGCTCAGACTGTGGGAAGGGATTCACTTTGTCATCCCAACTGAAGGTACATCACCGAGTTCACACTGGGGTTTGGCCGTTCATCTGCTCAGACTGTGGGAAGGGATTCTCTCAGTCATCCCAACTGAAGGTACATCAGCGAGTTCACACTGGAGAGAGGCCATACACCTGCTCAGACTGTGGGAAAGGATTCACTTGCTCATATAAACTGAAGATACATCAGCAATTTCACACTGGGGAGAGGCCTTTCACTTGCTCAGACTGTGGGAAGGGATACACTTTGTCATCCCAACTGAAGGTACATCACCGAGTTCACACTGGGGTTTGGCCGTTCATCTGCTCAGACTGTGGGAAAGGATTCACTCAGTTATCAAAACTGGAGGTACATCAGCGAGTTCACACTGGAGAGAGGTCTTTCACCTGCTCAGACTGTGGGAAGGGATTCACTCAGTCATCTATTCTGAAGTTACATCAGTGAGTTCACACTGGAGAGAGGCCTTTCACCTGCTCAGACTGTGGGAAGGGATTCTCTCAGTCATCCCAACTGAAGGTACATCAGCGAGTTCACACTGGAGAGAGGCCGTTCACCTGCTCAGACTGTGGGAAAGTATTCACTCAGTCATCTAATCTGAAGGTACACCAGCGAGTTCACACTGGAGAGAGGCTGTTCACCTGCTCAGACTGTGGGAAGGGATTCACTTGCTTATCTAATCTGAAAGGACATCAGAGAGTTCACACTGGTGAGAGGCCATTCACGTGCTCAGACTGTGGGAAGGGATTCATTCTGTCACACGAACTACTGGTACACAAGTCAGTTCACACTGGGGAGTGGCCGTTCACCTGCTCAGACTGTGGGAAGGGATTCACTCGGTCATCTCAACTACAGAGACACCAGCGAGTTCACACCGAGTAGAGGCCGATCAACTGGTCAGTCTTTGGGAAAAGTTTCTCTCAGCCAAATCAGCGAGTTCACACTGGGGAGTGGCCGTTCACCTGCGGTGATTGTGGGAAGTGATTCACTAAGTAATCTAAGCGTATGTAACTCTCACTTCAGCTAGCAGCTTAATATAGCTTAATTTGCCCCCCCCCCCCCCCAGCCCGGCCAAACTTAAGAAATCTCTTTTGGGTGGATGCTGTGTGATGTGTCCCCTGTTACAAATCAGTACCCTGAAATTACAAACAGTACACAATATGTGATTAAGCAATTGAGATTTATAATTCTTACTTTGACTATAGGGTTAGTAAAGACAAAAAAAAAAGAAAAAGAGCCCACTCTCTCCATTCGCGTCTTCTCATCTCTCCCCAGCAAAAAACCATGAAAATCTCTCTTCCAGACTCAGAAGAAGGAACATTTCTCTCATTGGATAGACCCGCACTCCAAATCCCTGTTTTCTCCAGTCGTAACCTAAACATTGTTACACTTGTGACAGACCACCGGGTTCACACTGGGGAGAAAGTTTCAATGAGCTGCATGCTGGATATTTGTCCATCCCCGTTGCTGAATGCAATTTCGAGAGTGACTGTCGGTGCTGAACCCTGCAATTATTGCTGCTGCTCACCACACCCAGGTCTGCAGCCTGGTCACTGGGCATGGGAGGAGTTTCTTCTGCTGCACATTCACCTTTAATGGGACTGGAGTTTAATATTCTGGATCTGAGACAAGTAAATCAGTTCTATTTTAAACTCTGTCTCCGGTACTTAGTGAATCTTTAACACACCTAGTGCACGGCAGAGGGTCAACTCAGGCCGGCTGGCCCCTGCCAGTGATTCTGTTCCAGGACAGTCCTTTTAAATCCTCCCCTGTTGTTCCCCTCTCGATCTCCCTGTGGTGATGGGTTCCAAACAGTCACCATCCTGTGGATGAAGAGGTTTCCCTGAATTTTCTGCAGACTGAAGAAATTGAGCTGACTGCAGTTCTGTCTGAGATGTTCTTCGCCCCTGAAATCTCTGGGCTGAGGAAGAATGAATTTGGGAGTTACCCTCCTTATTCATGGCTCATTTCCAGATTATGGGTCATTTTCCCTGCTTCTGAAGGGTTGTTGAAAGCACCGCTGTCCTCTAAAGACTGAAAGCAGAATGGGAAACCATCCATTGGATGTCCAGTGGAGCGGGGTCAGAAACCAGAGGCGGGTCTGCACAGGGCAGAGTTTGGGGCTCTGGACGATGGTCGGGGTAAGAACGTATGATGATGAGAAGGGAATCAGCAGCGGGGCGTGGCAACGAATGACAGAGTAGCAACATTTGGAAGCTGATTGACAGAGAAAATATTTCGGTTGTCTGACTGATGACACAAACAATGCCTGTGGTGAGGTGCTCCACTGGTTGAGGAACGTATGTGTGTTTGGAATGGTTTTATCTATTGGGGGATTTGTTCCTGCTTGTTTATCCTGTAATATTATATCTGAATGGTTATTATGGATTGTCCTATCTGAAATAATGTATTGATTATAAAACATATAGAATAGTACAGCACATTACAGGCCCTTCGGCCCACAATGTTGTGCTGACCCTCAAACCCTGCCTCCCATATAGCCTCCCACCTTATATTCCTCCATATACCTGTCTAGTAGTCTCTTAAATTTCACTAGTGTATCTGCCTCCACCACTGACTCGGGCAGTGCATTCCACGCACCAACCACTCTCTGAGTGAAAGACCTTCCTCTAATATCCCCCTTGAACTTCCCTCCCCTTACCTTAAAGCCACGTCCTCTTGTACTGAACAGTGATGCCCTGGGGTTGACGCGCTGGTTGTCCACTCTGTCTATTCCTCTTAATATCTTGTACATCTCTACCATGTCTCCTCTCATCCTCCTTCTCTCCAAAGAGTAAAGCCCTCGCTCCCTTAATCTCTGATCATAATCTACTCTCTAAATCAGGCAGCACCCTGGTAAAGCTCCTCTGTACCCTTTCCAATGCCTCCACATCCTTCCTATACTGAGGCGACCAGAACTGGACACAGTACTCCAAGTGTGGCCTAACCAGAGTTTTATAGAGCTGCATCATTACATTGCGTCTCTTAAACTCTATCCCTCGACTTATGAAAGCTAACACCCCATAAGCTTTCTTAACTACCCTATCTACCTGTGAGGCAACTTTCAGGGATCTGTGGACATGTACCCCCAGATCCCTCTACTCCTCCACACTACCAAGTATCCTGCCATTTACTTGGAGTTTATCATATAAATTGTAATATTTTGACTCTAAAACTGGATCAGGCTTGAATTTATGGTGCCTTTATGAAGTGATGGAGGGCATTTATGATTTTGTATTTTAAAGCAAGATTTTGGTGAATGATTAATGAATTAATTAGGTCACGAGTTCAAGGAACCCTTCGGGCGAAGTGCTCTTAATATGATCAAATTCACCCTGACATTAGAGAAGGTGACATTAATGTTACCCTGACATTAAAGTCAGATGTGTAATTTGAGAATTTGAGAGCAAGAGAGAAGAATTGGACAAAATTGATTTGAAAAGAACACGGGCAGGGATGAAAACAGAACAGCAATGGCTGGAATTTCTGGGAGCAATTCGGAAGGCACAGGGTATATACACATCACAAAGAGCAAATAATATTCTAAAGGTAAGGTGACAAAACCGTGGCTGATAAGAGAAACCAAAGACAACGTAAAAACCAAGGAGAGGGCACAGAGCAAAAGTTATTTGGAAGTTAGAGAATTGGGAAGCTTTTAAAAACAAACAGAATGCAACCAAAATAATTAAGAAGGAAAAGATGGAATACATAGATGAGCTAACCCGCAATATTAAAGAGGATACCAAATTTTTCTTCAGGTACATATATTATAAAAGAGAGGCTGAAGTGGATATCGGACCACTGAAAAATGAGGCAGCACAGGTAGTAATGGGGTGGGGGTGCAAGGTGATGGCAGATGAACTGAATAAGTCTTGTACATCACTCTTATCTCTCGAAGACACTGGCAGGAATATGGAAGTCCCAGATGTCAGTGGTCAGAATGTGTAAAGTTACGTTACACGGGAGAAGGTTCTTTGGGAAACAGAGATGGTCTGAAGGTAAATAGGTCACCTGGACCAGATGGTGTACACCCCAGAGATCTGAAAGAGGTGGCTGAAGTGATGTGGAGGCATTGGCAATGATCCTTCGAGAATCGTTAAGGAAATAAAATCCAAGGAAGATTTTTCCTTCACTGCTCCCCCTCTCCCAGTTTTACCCATCACCTACCACGTCTTCCACCCCTCCAACCCCCACACTTCTTCCTCTGACGTCTCATCTTCTTTGTTCCCAGTCCTGATGAAGGGTCTCGGCCCGAAACGTCGACTGTTTACTATTTCCCATATATGCTGCCTGGCCTCCTAGCTTACTCCAGCATTTTGTGTATGTGTTGCTTGGATTTCCAGCATCCACAGATTCTCTCCTGTTTTTGATAAAAGCAAAAGCGGGGTCACGTAATATAGCAAGAGAACAGTGGGAAGTGAGAGGATTGGAAATCTTTTACATAACCAACAGGAGACAACAAAAAAAAACACACACACACAGGAGAGACATGATGAAAAATTAAGGTAAGTGAGCCAGAAATATCAGGTATCAAAAGCTGTTCAGATATATAAAGAGTAAAAGAGAGGCAAGAGTTGATATTGTACCACTGGAAGATGATGCTGACGAGTTAGTAACAGAGCAAAGAAATCGCGACCGAATGTAATAAGTATCTTGTGTCAATCTTCACTGTGTCAGACACTCACAGTATAAGACTATCAGACATAGGAGCAGAATTAGGCCACTCAGCCCTATCGAGTTTGCTCCGCCGTTCTATCATGGCTGATCCCAGTTCTCACTCAACCCCATATTCTGTAATGCCTCGACTGATCCGTAAACTGGAGACAGAAGGAGACGAGGTGCGAGATCAGACTGCAAGGTCTGATCGGCTCAGGGACCGTGTGACCATTGCTCCCATTCTGACCTCGTCTCCGCATTCCGACACTGCCCCCTTGTGGTGACACTGAGCCGCCTGCTTTCTGTTCTGTTGCTCTTTCAACTTTGCCAATGGAAGTACGGCCGTCACTGTATTGTCACCGGCGTCAGTTATCACAGTGTGCAGTTGTGCCTCTTCTTCCCAGACGATATCTTACTGCAGGCCGTCATTACGCTTCACTCGACATTTCTGCAGCGGTTTGCCGAGGTACTTGATGACATGTCGAAACTCGGCAGGCTCCTGCGGGTTTAAAAGTGTTGGCGTGCTTTCCTCGCAATGATATTTATACGGGGGCTCCAGGACTGGTTCTCGGAGAGAGTCGTACCCAGAAATTTAAAGTTACTGACCCTCTCCACCTCTGATCCTCTGCTGATTACTGGCGCATGGACCGCTGGTTTCTCAAAGGCCGAACATTTATCTGATGATTACGTCACATAGAAAGATAGAAAATAGGTGTATAGGTGTACCTATATCGTTCGTAGTCACTTTGCTCGTGACTCTCCCTCGGGTGAAAACAATTTAATATCACACATAGAGCAGGACAGTGCAGGAGCAGAGCCTTCGGTCATCGAAAAAAAGTTGAAGTCACTTGTGACGAACAAGAGAATTCTTCAAAGACGAACATGGACAAATGGTAACAAACCCATTCAGGATAATGAAAGGAGGTCTCAGTATTCAGAAAATTCTAATCTGAACATAACCCGTGTTCACAGAAATGACGTAGGAAAATATAAATGTACGATAAACAATGAGTTCAGTAGTGACAGAGCTGAGATCTACCTGCAAGTTAACTGTAAGTTTGCAGATGGCTCATTACATCAAATTGCCTTCAGTATTACTGATTACAGAAACAGCATACCATATCGATTTCCTTTGAAGATGGACCAGACAACTTCATGATTCAGCTTCAGGGTCCACCTGTTACAGATATCGTTACAAGCCTGAAATTATCTTGTTCTGCCCAGTCAGTTCCCACTGCTGACAATAGATGGCGCAATGGGATAACCTATGTGCAGACAGGCCAGGACAACCCCACCGAGTCGGTAAACAACGTTGACCATAGAAATTATACTTGGCAGATTGAGATCAAAGTAACCATGAAACACAGCGGCTTTTCTGTAAAGATTACAGTTCAGGGCAAGTGAAAGTTTCCGTCAATATTCAACTTCCAACCACCGCTTCAACTTCTGAGCAATTTTATTTTGCAGCTCTATTCTATCTACTTTATTCGTCATATTAAAGAAAAAACTGTTTATCAGGGATAGGGAAGGTGGAGCAAAGTAACAGATATACTAGAGGACCTTCAGGGCTTTTTAATTGTAAGTCAATTTCCGGGATTTATTTATGTCAAATTTCCGCAGATGTTCATTTAAGTCTACAGCGAATAATGTCCCATGCTTGCCAAAACATTTTAACTCTTCATTTAAAATAATGGAGAACCGTGCCGGTTTATCTGCCTCTGTCACAGAGGGACATTCTGTGCCCATGTTTGTAAGCAGGATTGCCCATCGCTTCTCTTCACACCGGCAGCTTCATTTGGAATCACCGCCGACTGTGAAATGAAGCTCTTGAAGTTTTCAGAAGCAGATCACTTTCTCAGAGTTCAGTCCTTCATGCAGCGCCGACGTGACTTCACGACGTTAAGGAATCGATCCCTTTGTGAGTGAAATTCAACCACTGCACAAACTGAACGAACCAATCTTATGCAAACTAAATTAAGTCGGCAGTGAAAAAAAGTGGCGGACAAAATGAAACGTATCCTCTCCATAATTCCGTAGAATTATATCCGGGAACTCCTTTTTATAAACTCCAATTCGTTTGCCATTCAGGCTCATATGTTGGACAGGATACAAATTGGGTCTACCGAACCCAGCTGGTGGGATTGGACTGCAGTAGAAAGGAGTCATTCCATTCCTCTTTCAGTTCTATTGGCAGAGCCCGTGTCTCGTGTCAATGTAAACATCAACTCGTACACTCTCAGAAAAACAACGATACAGTTGTATACACCTGTAACGCTAAGACGCAATTCAGAAAGAACATCATTAGAAGACATCTAACATTAATGTCTCTGTTTTCAGAAAAAAAACCTAGTCTGAACATAACCCGTCTGAACAGAAATGGCACAGGAAATTATAGACGTGCTGTCAATATTCATTGCAACAGCGACAGTGCAGAGATCTACCTGCAAGTTAATTGTAGGTACGCAGGTAGCTCATTACATTAGTTTACATTCAATATTACCGATCACAGAAAGAGCATACAATCTCTATTTCTGTTGTAGATGGGCCAGACAACATCAGGATTCAGCTGCAGGGTTCTGTTTTCAAAATACTGTCTCAAGTCTGAAATTAACTTGTTCTGTCCAGTCAGTTCCCAATACTGACTATAGATGGCGCAAGGGAGCAAATGACCAGCAGACAGAACAGGATTACACCATCGAGTCATTTAGCAACGACGCTAAATAAGAGGAAATTATACTTGGAAACACAGCAGCCTTTCTGTAAAGATCACTTGAACATAAACATCCAAGTAATTTTATTTTGCAATTTTGTAATTTTCACGCTGTGCTCTTCTGTAGACTTCGGTCACGAGAAGTATTAAAAAAAAGATATTGTGAATATGCAGCAGAGTTATAGATACCATGGAAGGTCTGGAGTGATTTGTTTAGAAGTCAATTTGCCGGAATTTTAATATCTTCATTTAAGCCTACGGCGATGAGTATTTTATGTTTCCCAGAGCATGGAGAACCAAACAGCAGGCAGAACTATTCGGTTAAAATTACGGAGAGCCATGTCGGCTTATCTGCTTCGGTACCCGAGGGACATACTGTGCCCAGGCCTGTCAGCAGGATTGCTCAAAGCCGTTCTTCACAGTAGCAGCTTCAGCTGACGTCACGTCGTAGTGTCGAGTGAAACTCCAGACGTTTTGAGAAGTCGATGCGTTTCTCAGAATACAGATCCCCGAGCAGTGCAAGCCAGATTTCACGAAGTTAAGGAAACAACCCCTTTGTGAATAAAATACAGCCGTTGTACATATTAAACGAACTAATCTTGGAGCCAGTTACCCGGGGTATAAGTCACATAACATTAAGGGGCAGAAACAGAATCTGATGGAGACAGTGAGCAGGTCGGGAAGCATCTGTGAAAGGAAAAACAGAAGTCGACATTGCAATGCAAGACTGGGAGGTGGGGAAACAATAAAGTATTAAATTAACCTTCACCGGAGAGAGAGGGAAATGGGGCCGATGGGACTCGTGCAGCAGTTCTGACAGAGCATCTTCGACTTGAAATCCTAACCGTTCCTTTTCCACGGAGGCTGCTCGACAACCTGATTGTATTGCTGGGAGTGTGAAAACAACTCTCAGATCATTTTAAGAAGTGTGTTCGATGATTTACAACGATAGCGGGGGAGATTGAACCCGCATCACCCAATTGTTACAACCCAGCCGGGTCCCTGATTGTAGAGAGGTTGGAGCAGTCGGCTCAGCCAGCATCCTTTTGCTATACTTGCACTGATAATCAGTGAAGTGGGGATGGTATTTCCAATCCTGGCTGACTGTGGCCTACTGCTGAGGTAATCAAGGACCGAGGTGCCGAGCGCCGCCTAGAGGTTGAAACATGGAATCATGT
Source organism: Hemitrygon akajei (assembly GCF_048418815.1). NCBI lineage: Eukaryota > Metazoa > Chordata > Chondrichthyes > Myliobatiformes > Dasyatidae > Hemitrygon > Hemitrygon akajei. The sequence goes on along the minus strand of NW_027331938.1, from coordinate 739,586 downwards.
TGCTGAGTACTGAGGTAATGATTGTGTTCAATTCTGATCTGGTCGCAATCAATAGCTGTTGTGTGCTGGGGCAGCAGGCTGAGGGTAGCAGACACCAACAGAATCAACAAACTCATTCGTAAGGCCAGTGATGTTGTGGGGGTGGAACTGGACTCTCTGACGGTGGTGTCTGAAAAGAGGATACTGTCCAAGTTGCATGCCATCTTGGACAACGACTCCCATCCACTCCACAATGTACTAGTTAAGCACAAGAGTTCAGCCAGAGACTCATTCCACCGAGATGTAACGCTAAGCGTCATAGGAAGTCATTCCTGCCTGTGGTCATCAAACTTTACAACTCCTCCTTCGGAGTGTCCGACACCCTGAGCCAATAGGCTGGTCCTGGACTTATTTCCACTTGGCATGACTAACTTATTATTTAACTATTTATGGTTTTATATTGCTATGTTTCTGCACTATTCTTGGTTGGTGCGGCTGTAACAAAACCCAATTTCCCTCGGGATCAATGAAGTATGTCTGTCTGTCTGTCTGTCTGTCTGTCTGTCTGTCTGACGTAGGTTGCTGTGCTGTTCATCGAAGACCAGGTGGAGAGCCAGTTACAAGTACAATACCGTTTAACTATTGTGGTGGTCGGTAACTTGCAGCGGGATTCAGATCTTTGCAGAGCCACGAGTTGACTCAGGCGATGACCAGCCTCTTAAAGCCCTTTATCTCAGAGTGTGTGAGTGCCAATGGGCCACAAAACTCTGTGCAAAGAAACTTCCAATGTATCTCCTTCAAATCTCACCCTTCCTCCTTCTAATATATAACCCCCGATATTTGGCAATTCTACAATGGGTGAATTATGCTGATTGTCTATCTTAACTGTGCATGCCATAATATTATGAACCTCCGTCGCAGCGATTCCTGAGTTTCTGTTTTACTGCATAGATCTCTGTCAATAACCGAGGCGCCCATGGACCCTCGGCTGGGAACCCGTGACCGATATCCGGACGGCTTCCAACACCCCGGAGAGGATAACACAGGATTAACCGAACTCTCTTCAACGCACACGGTCCTCTGATCGAGACAGCATCCTGGTGATCTTCCTCGGCGCCCTCTCCAATGCTCCAGAACGCTCCGGTTCCAAACAATTTTCAAACTCCACCCCTCAAATCTCTTCATCTGTCTGCGTCTGTCCAGTCTGAACTCTGTTTCTTAACTGCAACTGCAGTTGTAATTGAACCAGAAATTCGGTCAAAACAAACTAGTTCGTCCTCCGTCGATCACTCCCCCCCCCCACCCCCCAGAGCATGGTGAACAAAATACAGACAGTTGTACACATATATGTAAATAATAGCTACTGTAGAATAGTCCTGGTGTGTTAGTGTGTTGCATTCTATAGTCTGTGCACACATCGGCCATTAAATGCCAGTTGGGGAAGAAGGGAGCTTGCATGTTGCAATTGCATTCGTTTGCTCTGTAGCAGGGTCTAACACTACACAGTCTGTTAATAATAGAGAAGAGAGAAATAGGAAACTGTGGTAATTACTTCCTCATACTTCTTCAGCAGTTCAATTGAACCGCACATACTGTCAAAACAACCCAGTTTCGCCTTCATCGATCAATCCCCCCACCCCCCAGATCATGGTGAACAAAATACAGACAGTTTTACACATTGATGTAAATAATAGCTTGTTTTTCCATCATGTCTGGAGCTTGTACTAAGTACAATACTCACACCCCACACAAGACCCTCTCAACGCATTCTCAAGCATTGAATCAGTTCCATGGGAATGTATTAAATATTAAAACATACGCTGCACACCCATCAGCCAGCAAGTTTCCTGCAACTGAACCCTGTACTGTGGTGCTGCATAGCAGAGGCCGCACCCAGTGTGACCATTCTGGAGAAGGTCAGGAGGACTGTGACCCTGCAATGTCTCGTTCATCTTTCATGAAGGGAGTGGGCAGCGGGAAAGACTATCGTCTCTCCGTGGAGTCCAAAAGATTTTCCTGCTGTCAAAAGTGACGTTTAATCGCTTTGTTCCTCATTTTCCTTGCTGACCTTCGCCCTCGGGGCGAGAACGGTTGTTAATGTGGGTGTGGGGTAGTGTGGGGTAGTAGTGTGAATAGTGGTCCGGATGATCTTGCAGAATAGCCCCGGCGAGTAACTGTGCTGCATTCTATAGACAGTGCACCCATCGGCCATTCCCTGCTGGTACTGGAGCAAGGGAAGGTGCATGTTGCAATTGCATTCGTTTGCTCTGTAGCAGAGTTTAACACCTCACAGTCTGCTAATAATAGGTAAGTCAGAAAGACGAAACTGTGGTCATTACTTCCTCATAGGTTCTTCAGCAGTTCAATTGAACCAGGAATACTCTCAAGACAACCCAGTTCCTCCTCCATCGATCACTCCTCCCCCCCCCCTACCAACCCACAGGCCAGTTCATGTTGAAAAACATACTGACTGTTTCACAGATCCCAGTAAGAAATAGCTTGTTAATCCATCAGGACTGTCGGTTGTAATACACAGCGTATTGACACTTCACGGGAGCCATTCTCAACAGACTCTCAAGCATTGAATCAGTTCCACAGGGCTGTAGTAATTATTAAAACATGGGCCACACACCCATCACCCAGCAAGTTTCCTGCAACTAGGCTTGTTTCCCAAGTTTCCATCATACTTAGAGGTACCGACTAGAGAGGATGCAATATTAGATCTCCCATCGGGAAACGAGTTAGGACAGGTGACGCAGGTGTGTGTAATGTGGAACAGTTTGATTCCAGGGATCAAAACAGCATTAGGTTCAACTTGATCATGGATAACGATAGATCTGGTCCTCGAGTTGAGGTTGTAAACTGGAAAAAAAAAATAATTTTGAAGAAATGAGGAAGGATATAAAAAGCGTGGATTTGGACAGGTTGTTCTTTGGCAAGGATGTCGTTGGTAAGTAGGAGGCCTTGAAAGGAGAAATTTTCAGAGTACAGAGTTTTTATGTTCCAGTCAGGATTAAAAGCAAAGTGAATAAAGATAAGGAACCTTGGTTCTCACGGGATATTGGAACTCTGATAAAGAAGAAGAGAGAGATGTATAACAGGTGTAGGAAACAGGGAGCAAATAAGGTATTGAGGGGCATAAAATGTGCAAAAAATACTTAAGAAAGAAATCAGGAGGGGTAAAAGAAGTCATGAAGTAGTTTTGGCAGTCAAGGTGAAGGATAATCCAGTGCTGTTACAGATATATTTAAAGCAAAAGGATAATAAGGGATAAATCTGGTCTTCTTGAAGATTAGAGTGGTCGGCTATGTATAGAACCAAAATAAACGGGGGAGATCTTTAATGTTTTTTTGCGTCTGTATTTACTAAGGAAACTGGCATGGAGTCAATGAAAATAAGGCAAACAGGTAGTGAGTTCATGGAACTTTGGATTCTCATTGACCTTGACTTCCAAAGCTACCTCATCTCTTACATAGAACATAGAACATAGAACAGTACAGCACATTGCAGTCACTTCGGCCCACAATGTCGTGCCGACCCTCAAACCGAGCCTCCCATATAAACCCCCACCGTAAATTCCACCATATACCTGTCTAGTAGTCTCTTAAACTTCACTAGTGCATCTGCCTCCACCATTGACTCAGGCAGTGCATTCCGCGCACCAACCACTCTCTGTGAAAAACCTTCCTCTAATATCCCCCTTTAACTTCCCTGCCCTTACCTTAAAGCCATGTCCTCTTCTATTAAGCAGTTGTACCCTGGGGAAGAGGCGTTGGCTGTCCATTCTATCTATTTCTCTTAATATTTAGCATACCTCCATCATGTCTCCTCTCAGCCGCCATCTCTCCAAAGAGTAAAGCCCTTAATCTCTGAGCAAAATTCATACTCTCTAAACCAGGCAGCAACCTTGTAAATCTAGTCTGTATCATTTTCAATGCTTCTACATCGTTCCTATAGCGAGGCGACCAGAACTGGACACAATCCTCCAAGTGTGGCCTTACCAGATATTTTAGAGCTGCGTCATTTCCTCGCGACTCTTAAACTCTGTCCCTCGACTTATGAAAGCTAATACCCCATAAACTTTCTTAACCACCCTATCTACCTCTGAGGCAACTTTCAGGGATCTGTGGGCATGTACACCCAGATCCCTCTGCTCCTCCACACTCCCATGTATCCTGCCATTTACTTTGTAAACTGCCTTGGAGTTTGTCCTTCCAAAGTGTACCACCTCACACTTCTCCGGGTTGAACTCCATCTGCCACTTCTCAGCCGACTTCTGCATCTTATCAATGTCTCTCTGAAATCTTCGACAATCCTCTACACTAGCCACAACACCACCAACCATTCTGTCCTCTGCAAACTTTCTAAACCCACCCCTTTACCCTCACATCCAGATCCTTAATAAAAATTAAATCTTTAATAAAAGAATCCTCAACCGATTCTTGTGGGACACCACTAGTCACAACCCTCCAATCCGAATGTACTCCCTCCACCACGACCCTCTGCCTTCTGCAGGCAAGCCAATTCTGAATCCACCTGGCCAAACCTCCCTGGATCCCATGCCTTCTGACTTTCTGAATAAGCCTACCGTGTGAAACCTTGTCAAATGCCTTACCTAAATCCATGTAGCTCAATCCACGGCACTACCTTCATCTATATGCCTGTACACCTCCTCAAGGAACACTATCAGGCTTGTTTGGCACGATCTGCCCTTCACAAATCCATGCCGACTGTCCCTTATCCGACCATGATTCTCTAAATGTCCATAGATCCTATCTGTAAGAATCTTTTTCAAAAGTATTCCCACCACAGACGTAAGGCTCACTGGTCTATAATTACCCGGACTAACCCTACTACCTTTTTTGAACAAGGGGATAATAGTCGCCTCCCTCCAAACCTCTGGTACCATTCCCGTGGACAACGAGGACTTAAAGATCCTGGCCAGAGGCTCTGCAATCTCTTCCCTCGCCTCGTGAAGCAGCCTGGAGAATATTCCGTCAGGCCCCAGAAACTTATCCGGCCTAATGTATTTTAACAACTCCAACACCTCCTCTCCCTTAATATCAACATGCTCCAGAACATCAACCTCACTCATATTGTCCTCTTCGTCACCTAGTTCCCTCTCATTGGTGAATACCGAAGGGAAGTATTCATTGAGGACCTCGCTCACTTCCACAGCCTCCAGGCAAATTTTTCCACTTTTATCTCTAATCGGTCATCCCTTCATTCCTATCATCCTTTGGTTCTTCACATAAATGAAGAATGCCTTGGGCTTTTCCTTTACCCTTCATGCCAAAGCCTTCCCATGCCCCCTTCTTGCTGTCCTCAGACCCTTCTTAAGCTCCTTTCTTGCTACCCTATATTCCTCAATAGACCCATCTGATCCTTGCTTTCCAAACCTCATGTATGCTGCCTTCTTCCACCTGACTAGATTTTCCGCCTCACTCTCACCCATGGGTCCTTCATCCAACCATTTTTCATCTTCCTCACCGGGACAAATTTATTCCTGATATCCTGCAAGTGTTCCCTAAACATGGATTGAGAGTGTGCTGTGAATGGATTGGGTGAGGTGTCAATTCTCTATGTACTACAGCCGACAGTCCTGATGGAGTAACAAGCTATTACTTACATGGATCTGTAAACCTGTCTGTATGTTCTTCACCATGAACTGGCCTGTGCGGGCGGGGGGAGGCGGTGGTAGGAGTGATCGATGGAGGGAGAACTGGGTTGTTTTCCCAGTTCAATTGAACTGCTGAAGAACTATGAGGAAGTAATTACCACAGTTTCCTATTTCTCTCTTATCTGTTGTTATCAGACTGTGTAGTGTTCGACCCTGCTGCAGAGCAAATGAATGCAATTGCAACGTGCAAGTTCCCTTCCTCCACCACCGGCACATAATGGCCGATGTGTGCAGAGTCTGCAAAATGCAGCACAGTTACTCGTCAGGACAATTCCATGGGAAACTCCGGAACACCACTCCCACCACTACCAACTACCCCACCCCCCACCCTAACAACCGTCCTCACCCTGAGGGCGAACGTCAGCAAGGTAAAAGAGGAACAAGACGATTAAAGACTACTTTTGTCCCCAAGATTCCCCGCCACTCGGAAATCAGTCTGAGTTGCCTGCGTCGCGGTACGGGTCCGATTCCCGGAATCCCCTGCCTGAGACAACTTTGGTACAGCTTTCCCAGACAGCGTATGACAGTTTAAGGAGAGAGCCCAACATAAATCGCTCAGTGAGGGGTTTGTTAAAGGAGGGGTGATAAATTCCTGCCTTGCCAACAACACCCAGACCCATCCCTTAAAATACAAACAATCCGCACCACACTTTGATGTAAACATTCCTCTGGGAATTGTTTTCCTGGTGACCATTTCTCGCTGAGATATGTCTCAGAGGAGAGAATAAGCTCGCTGTGTAATCTATCAACACACAATGAAATTAGAAAACTCAGCCAACATCCCTTACCCCGAGAGCCCGAGAAACTCAACTCGTACTGCGAAGTCTCTCTGCTCCTGACTCAGCCTCCTGAAAAACAACAACTGGAACTGAGTGCCCGGAGAATGCTTAAATCAGAACCATATTTATCATCACTGACATATGTCATTCGCTCTGTTGTTTTGAACAGAAGTACAGAGCAATAGATAACTGTGTCTATGAGTTAAGATAAGAAGCATAGAGTAAATAAGTATTGCAAGACGAGAAGAAAAATTGCGGTAGTATTCATGCGTCCATAGACCATTCAGAAATCTGATGGTGGAGGAGAGGTCGTGTTCCGGGTGCACTGGACGAGTATCTTCATGTTTATATACCATCTCCGTGAGAGTAACATCAATAAGTGGACATAAATTACCTAATGATTCATGACTGTTAATGGAAATGAAACAAATTCAGAACATTTACAAAGGAGGGATCAATACAAAATGATGGATGCTTTCCCTGTCTGTGACATTCCAGCCTCTACACCACTCCCTCTCTGAAACGGCACCCAGTCTATGCACACCCTCCCTGTCTCTTTAGACATCTTGCCCCCCACGCCTCTCCGACTCTATCAGTGTTCCTGCTGCAAAGCCCATCTATTTCTCTGTAACCACAGACGTCCCCAAATACCACCCTCCCACCCCCTCGCATCTGCAGTCTGGAGTCTTCCCTGTTTCTGTGTCTCCTTTCAAGCATTATACCATTCCCGTTTCTCTACGCCCTTCTGGCCTCTACAGACTCTCTCTCTGTATCCATCCCAAGTGCTAATCCCCTCAGTGTCTCTGTAACCCTCCCCGGCCCCTATCGCCTTCCACATCTCTGAACCTGCCTGCACCCTCAATGGAACAGTCAATGTCCTTGGGAGACATGGCCGTGCACATGTGTAGATCATATATTCATATATTCACTTGTTGTCGGGGCAAATTGCAAGTTTGAACCCGATGTGGGTGAAGCCTTCTGTTGGAGTGTTCAGAATTGAGGAATTCTCAACCCCCGATGGATGTAGAGGGCAGATCACTGAGAGGGACTTAAAGCGTGGGAGATTAATGCTTGAACAGTCGTTGTGGTGAGTTGGCAGTGGGTAGAGGCTAATGGGGAAGTGGGTGAGAAGTGTCTGGGACAGATACTGCTGTATGGTTGGAGATGTTAGCTGACTGAAGTAGTTCCCGGGGTTTTTTGTTTCGATGTGTCCATCCGACAGGAGATATTGTGGACACTGTAGGTATCCAACCAGGCAAGGGGCATGATCTCTAATCTGACAGCACAGGACTAAGCACATTAAATTCTGACATTCGTGAGAAACTTTTCACTTCTTGTTTCTGAGAATTAAGGGTTCGTTGAATTGAGATCGGGAAGTGCTTGTTACACAATACCAGACTGTTCGGAATCAACTATTTTTATAACAAAGGAAGCGGCCGATTGCAAACTGGAGAAACTAAATCAGCAGCAAAGCTTTATTAACCCTTTATAAACCCCCAGAGAGATAGAGAGGGCAGAGAGCGGGATTGAACACGGGTCTCCGCAGCGGCGCCACTGGAGACCACAACCATCTCTGATCTTCAGTCACTGCTCTGTTTCCGAGTGTCATTTCGTCCTGCAAATGGCACAAATGTAGAAATTACTCTAAAGAAAGGACGGTTCAGGCAGCAACTGTGGAAAAAGACACAGTCTGCGTTTCGTGTCTGGACCAGCGATGAAGGTACCAGGAACCAGGAGCATGAATTTGGTCTCCCACCTAGAAGTTGTTTCCGACAATTTCTGTTTGTACTGCAGATTTCCAGCAGCTACGGGGATTTTGTTTTAAATAATAATTTACCGGAATCTTCCATGAAACGGAAAATTTAGATTTCAGTGATGATTTAACAATAGACTGCAGAGTCGTGTGATAACCTGAGAATAATAGGCCGGGTGGATGGTCGGAGTTTATTGCACAGGGTGGGACAACCTATATGAAACTCTGCTGGTATCCTTGGCTGCGGTAGCAGTGAAACCTTCCCAAGGGTGATCAAAGTGCGTGGAGGTTTAAAGTGTGGAGATCTGTGGCACATATGGATATATGATAGATATGTACAGAAATGCATCTTCTGGAAATGCTTGTTTGATGATGAACTACAATTAAAAAAAATTACAAAAACAAGTGTTGCTCTTTTTCACCTGTCGGGAGATGGGTCTGTTGAATCCTGCGAATACTTGGCCTCCACAGCTTCCTGTGACAAAAGATTGCCCGGTTTCATCAATCTCTGTTTAAAGAAATTCCTCCTCAACTTCCTTTTAAAAGTTCGCCCCTCAACCCTGAGGCCGTGTCCTCTGGTCTCAGAGTCTCCCACCACAGGAAACATCCTCTCAACACCCACTCTATCAATTCCTTTCACCGTTCGATCGGTTTCAGTGAGGCCACCCCTCAGGCCCAGAGCCATTGAAAGCTCTTCATGTGACATGCCATTCAATTCTGGAATAATTTCTGTGAACCTCCTTGAGCCCTTCTTCAGTTTCAGCGCATTGTTGGTCAGTTCAGGGGTTTAAACCTGCTTACAATGCTGCAAGTGAGGCCTCACCCGTGCGTTATAAAGTTACCGAATCACATCCTTGCTTTTATATTCTAGTTCTCATGAAATGAATGCTAACACCTTCCTCATCAAACACCAAACCTGCAAGTGAAGCATTAAGCGAACAAGTTTGAAACTAAGTTGAGCAACAAGAATCATTTCACTGGGTTACCGTGAAACATCGACACGAGGGAGACTGATGGAAGAACCACATGAAGTGACCGAATTATGGGATAAATCAACATGCTGCAAATCAGAAGCTACGTCACATTTCTGCCATATAGGCAGATTGGAAAAGGGGGCCGAAACTGTGACTCGGATTGATCATCATTTTCTGAGCCACTTCACGCAGCAATCGGAAGACAAGTCAGAGTTTCAGCACCGTTTTGTATTTTATTACATTTATTATTCAGCCATAAAAATAACAGAGTAGTTGCTTCGGCCCTTTCAGCGAACGACAGCAAGCCCGATTGACAGAGGAGATTTAAAAGGACGTTGCCTGGATGGGGGAGCATGCCTTAGGAGAATAGCTTGAGTGAACTCGGCCTTTTCTCCTTGGAGAGATGGAGGATGAGAGGTGACCTGATAGAGGCGTATAAGGTGATGAGAGGCATCGATCGTGTGGATCCTCAGAGGCATTTTCCCTAGGATGCTAACACGACTGGTCTAGCTTCATAATGCTTGGAAGTAGATACAAGGGGGATATCAGAGGTAAGAGTTTCACACAGACAGTAATGGGTGTGTGGAATGCCCTCCCAGCAAAGGCGGATAAATGGGTCCTTTATGAGACTCATTTTCATTTAAAAAATATTTTTATTAATTATTATTAAAGATTAACAAAAGATACATTAAGTCAATATGTCATGATATGCAATAAAGAATTAAATTAGCAACTAACTGATTAACAAAGCTAAGCAAAATACCAATAATAATAAGTGAAAATAAAGTATTAAGAATATATTTTTGAAAGAAAATGAAGGAAAAAAAGAACCCGTACTAAATAAAAACCCTACCAACTGAAAATCACTCAAACAAAAAACAAACATTGGGCGCACAACCCCGGAGCTAAACACCATAAGAGCTAAGGGTGAAATTAATGGAATTATTCCCACTTGGCCGCTTGTGCCGCGGCACCGGCCTCACGCCAAGTGAATAACGAATCTAAGCTGTGGCTTGAGCGTGAAGCGCTCCGATATTTCATGTTTTTCAGCGTAACCAGTAGTCAGAAACCTACCGGCACATGATGTGGGACAAGACGGTGTAGAGGTTAGATCACACAGCAAAGTTGAGAGGGAAAATGTCGGCGGCAGTGTGAAGGTGTCAATTATAGGTCATAGGAGTCTGGGCTGAGGTGAGGGAACTAAGCTGCTGTGATACAAACGAGTCAAAACCTTCAGTGATGACCGTCGTGAGGATGTGAAACGCATAAAAGATCTAACGGAGACATGGAGAACAATTATAAAGAAACAATGAGGGACATTCTGAACGGTGGCTTTTCCCTCGATGGCTGCCCTTCCTCTGGGTCAAATCACGTGCCAACCATCCACTTCTCTTCACCAGTGACGTCATCTGCGGAAACAACACACAATTTATGTTGATCACGTCAGCAAGCCGAAAGTGCTGCTGCTGGGGAGGATAAATACGAAGTGATGACTTTTGATTCTGTGTCAAACATCGTGACAATGCAACCTTGCATACAACTAGGAGATTTCATATCGCCACGGTCCCAGGAAATTTGTTCCTTTCAATAACAATATATCGCTGTACGATGCCGCCTAACTCCAGTCTTGCGCTGTTACGTGTCTCGAAACTGCTAATCACGGGCACAACCATGGTCCTGCACGGCTCACAGAACAGAAGCTCGTGGATACGTTTCCTTTACAGGTGACACTATGTATCGGCAGCCCAATATCCCGTTCACTTACCTCTTCAGATCACTGTAAACAGATCGGTCCTCCAGGACAAGTCCCTGTAAGTTTGAGGAAATCAGCATGATTAGCAGATATTTTTTTTATCAAAAACATTTTGTAAATGAAGCGAACTGCAAGAATATTGAAGAGTATCTGCGCTCATTTAATAAATTATGTGTGAAAGTAACATGGAACAGTCGGACCATGACGAACAGAGGATCCGAGACAGACAGACATGATCCCTAAGCGGAAGGGCGCTTAATCCATTGCTTCCCTTCCGTCAAGAAGATCAGAGTGCTATTTCCAACTTTCCAGCCCACAAAAACAATTCCATAGAAATCAGCAGCTTGGAATGTCAGTACTAATCCGTCCACTACCTCTTCAGCGGCCCGTTTCAGAATGCTGGGGTGCAGTTAATCCCGGTGATTTCTCCACCTTCAGCCCTTCCAGCTTGTCTTGCATCTTCTCCTTATTATAGTGACTGCAACCACTCCAGTGCCCTGACACTGTCATACTGATTGTCTGCTCCGCAGTAAAGACTGACACATATTACTTCATGAGTTCATCCGCTGTGTGATTCATCATACTGTGTGAAGTGGAACAATTACTTCAAAAAGGGAGTGACGCAAATAATTCCCTCACCATGTAAGTGGAGTTTCCATCTTCTGCATTGTTCCTTGCGCCCTGAAAGGAGAAATTGAAGATGTCTATTGTGACGTTTAACCTTGCGCTCGACAATTGTATTCTGTCTCTCCACAGGTAAACCCCGAGGGTATCAATCTTCACATTCACTGCTGCTCGGACGCGACCCATCACATTACTTATCTTCTCATCTTTCAAACAATGACTGAGATCATGAACATAATACAAAGATCCAACCTGTTCATTCCTTGAGAGATTTTCATAGTTTCCCGATGCGTTCACGGTGTTTGTATCCAAGGTGCCTGCGGGAACAATACAGATACGTCACAGCGGTGAAGAGCATCATGGGCCGTTGTTAATACAGCGGATGTCAACCCGGCAACCCGTCCACAAAACAAAATGCCAGCGATAGCATGAACTACATTCCCACAAACGCCAGAAACAAGTAATCCCCTGCAGAGACGACCAATAATTTGATAATCCCTTGTATAGACGACCAATAATTTAGGTCAGATACGGAAAGGAAAATACCATTATATTGTAATCCTGAGTTGAAAATTTCCACTTATTAAACTGGACATCCCAACAACCCAAGCAGCATTATTCGTAACCATGGATGAAAACCTCCAGCTTCTGTGCATTAGGAACTAACATGTTTAAATGAAATATTAAGATATCCGTGGGTTCAGTAGTAGAACAGTTGAAATGCAGTTCACTCACCCTTCCTTCCGGAATTGATGCTCGTGTCGTATTGGGATCGTGGTGGATCTCTGATCCTGAATAAACAGAAACAAAGGACAAAATATGAATCCGGCAGGAAGTGACTTTCTTGCACTGATACACCGAATGATATAATTCCCATTCATCCATTGGATACTCCCTGGTTTTTACTTGAAACTATTCCGGCTATCAGATGCCCGATTCCAGCCCTACTCGATCTTAACAACAGTGGCCATATTGGATTGCACAGCGATAGTGTTTCGGGCTTTCAGATCTCAGTTTGTCAGCGGAAAGTGACACATGTATCACTGAACGCTTCCGCTTTCAGACAAATGTTCACATTTCAAGAAAATAACGCCCACGTGAAAGCTTAATGCTGATTCTGTCCACGGACTGTCCCTGATCTGTGGAATGATTCCGGAAATGCTGATCGATTTTAGCAGCTTTTGGGAAATGAGATGTAAAAACACAAACAGATGGAGCCGGAGCGGTCCCCGTTTATTTTTTGATCATCAGACGAGAGGCGAGGTTTGACCGACTGCTCCATGATACCCGAAGTTGATTGTTGTCGACAGGGTAATATTCAGTCACATATGGCAAAGTTATTTCCCATGGGAGGGGAGTTTAGGACAAGAAAGCACGGCTTCAGGATTGAAGGGCGTCCATTTAGAACAGAGGTGCGGAGAAATTACTTTAGACAGACTCTGGTAAATCTGTGGAATTTGTTGCCACGAACGGCTGTGGAGACCATTTCACTGGACGCATTTAAAACAGAGATAGTTTCTTGATTAGCCAGGGCATCAAAGGGTATGGGCAGAAGGCAGGGGAGTGGCGGTGACTGGAAGAATTGGGTCAGTCCATGATTGAATGGCAGAACAGACTCAATGGGCTGTTATGGCTAACTTCTGCTCCTATATGGTCCAACATCCCAATTGTTCTGGCATTCTGAGTCCTACTTCTCTTCTTGTATCTCATGCTCTTATGGTCTAATATCCGTTACCGCCCACCGAAAGGACATCAGTGCCTGGTGGGCATCTCCACTCATGCACCGCTCGTGTTCCATTCCTGAACCTTGCACATGAACCGTCAGCAGGTATTTATCTATTTCCCTCTAATTTGCTTCATTCGCCTGTCGCATCACAAGTTCGCATTAAAGCTTCCAATATCCCACTTATGCAAAAAAAAAAGAAAAAACTAACCCACGAATTAAAAGTAGAGGTGATATTTGGAGAAAATATGCATTTACCCGCCAGTTTTCCTCGCGATCAACCATCCACTGGCTCCGCCGATCAGGCCCATGGCAAGTAAACCAAGTAGAATGCCCACGATTGCGCCAGAGCCGAGGGTGCAATTGCCATCTGTTTTTGTTGATAACACACAAGGAAATATATATATATATCTTACATTCCGAGAACACGTCTTTATCAGTGGCAAGTTCATTTTCACAACAATTTGACTGAGTCAGTTTAGAGTCGTATATTGTGTCACAAGGATCATTCCCGGAATGAAAGGGTTAACATACGAGGACCGTTTAATTGCTCTGGAAGTGTACTCGTTTGAATTTAGAAGGATGGTGGGGGATATCCCAGTACAAATTTCCGAATGGAACCATAGAAACATAGAACATTACTGCACAGAAAAAGGCCCTTCGGGTCTTCGTGGCTGTGTAGAACCATTCTTCTGCCTAGTCCCACTGACATGCACCTGGAGCATATCCCTACATACACCTCTCATCCATGTACCTGTCCAAGTTTCTGTTGAATATTAAAAATGTGCCCTCATTTACCAGTTCACCTGTCAGCTCATTCCACACTCCCACCCACTCTCTGTGTGAAGAAGCCCCAACAATGTTCCCTTTAAACTTTTCCCCCTTCACCCGTAACTCATGCCCTCTGTTTATTTTTTTCTCCCCCGGCCTCAGTGGAAAAAGTCGGCTTGTATTAACCCTATATATACCCATCATTATTTTATTTTCCTCTATCAAATCTCCCCTCATTCTTCTACGCTCGGGAATAAAGTCCAAAGCTATTCAAACTTTCTCTGTAACTCAGTTTCTCAAGTCGCGGAAACATCCTACAAAACCTTCTCTGCACTCTTTCAACCTTATTAATGTTTTTTCCTGTAATTAGGTGACCAAAACTGCATGCAATACTCCAAATTTGACCTCACCAATGTCTTATACAACCTCACCAACATTCCAACTCTTATACTCAGTACTTTGATTTATAAAGGCCAATGTACCAAAATCTCTCTTTACGAGCCAATCTACCTGTGACACAGCTTTCAGTAATTTTTGTATCTGCATTTCTTAATCCCTCTGTTCTACTGCATTCTTCAGTGTCCTACCATTTACCTTTTATGTTCTACCTTGGTTTGTCCTTCCAAAGTACAATACCTCAGATTTGTCTGCAGTAAACTACCATCAGCCATTTTACAGCTCATTCCCCCAACTGGTCCAAATCCCTCTGCAAGCTTTGAAAACCTTCCTCACTTGTCCACTACACCTCCAATCTTTGTATCATCAGCAAATTAGCTGATCCAATTTACCACATTGTCATCGAGATCATTGATATAAATGGCAAATAACAGTGGACCCAGCACTGATCCCTGTGGCACACCACTAGTCACAGGCCTCCACTCAGAGAAGCAATCCTCCACTACCACTGACTGGCTTCTCCCATTGAGAAAATATCTAATCCAATTTACTACCTCTCAAGTATAACTAGCGACTGAATCTTAATAACTAACCTCCTATATCAAAGGCC
The DNA here is from genome assembly GCF_048418815.1 of Hemitrygon akajei. Classification (NCBI taxonomy): domain Eukaryota; kingdom Metazoa; phylum Chordata; class Chondrichthyes; order Myliobatiformes; family Dasyatidae; genus Hemitrygon; species Hemitrygon akajei. The sequence continues at coordinate 724,544 of NW_027331938.1, read as the reverse complement.
TTACTGAAGTCCATGTAGACAACATCCACTGACTTCCCTTCATTTGCTTTCCTCGTAACTTCCTCGAGAAACTCTAATAGATTGGTTTGACCATGACCGACCACGCACAAAGCCATCTTGACTCTCCCTGGTAAGTCCCTGTCTATCGAAATACTTGTAAAGCCTTTCTCTTAGTAATCCTTCAAATAATTTACCTGCTACGAACGTCAAACTTACCGGCCTATAATTTCTCGGATTACTTTTAGAGGCTTTTTTTTTAAACAACGGAACAACATGAACACCTCACCCGTAGATACCGACATTTTAAATATATCTGTCAGGACCCCTACAATTTCAACACAAGTCTCCAACAAGGTCCGAGGGAATACCCTTTCAGGTTCTGGGGATTTATTTGCTCTGATTTTCCTCAAGACAGCAAGCACCTCCGCCTCTTTAATCTGTATATGTTCCATGACCTCCCTACTTGTTTGCCTTGATTCCATAGACTTCATACCAGTTTCCTTAGTAAATAGAGATGCAAACAAAAACATTTAAGATCTCCCCCATTTCTTTTTATTCCATACATAACCGACCACTCTGATCTTCAAGCTGACCAATTTTATCCCTTACTATCCTTTTGCTCTTAACATATCTGTAGAAGCTCTTAGGATTGTCCTTCACCTTGACTGGCAAAGCAACCTAATGCCTTCTTTTAGCCCTCTGATTTTTTTCCTAAGTATTTTTTGTACTTTTTATACCCCTCAAGCACGTTATTTGCTCGTTGTTGCCTATATATGTTATACATCTCTCTCTTCTACTTTATCAGAGTTCCAATTTCTCTCGAGAACCAAGGTTCCTTATTATTATTTCTTTTGCCTTTAACCCTGACAGGAACATACAAACTCTGCACTCTCAAAATTTCTCCTTGCAAGGCCTCCCACTTACCAACGACATCCTTTCCAGAGAACAACCTGTACCAATCTACGCTTTTTAGATACTTGCACTTCCAAGCACTGGCACACAGTACTTACAACACTGTGTGTCAGACAGAGTGGTCAGCAGCACTGGGGCTCCACAGGGTCTGTCCTGTCTCCTTTTCTCTTCATCATCTACACCTCGGACTTCAACTACTGCACCGAGTCTTGCCATCTTCAGAAGTTTTCTGATGACAGTGCCATAGTTGGATGCATCAGCAAGGGAGATGAGGCTGAGCACAGGGCTACGGTGGGAAACTTTGTCACTTGGTGCGAGCAGAATCATCTGCAGCTTAACGTGATAAAGACTAAGGAGCTGGCGGTGGACCTGCAGAGGGCCAAGGCACCGGTGACCCCTGTTTCCATCCAAGGGGTCAGTGTGGACATGGTGGAAGGATTACAAGTACATGAGGATACGAACTGACAAAAAACTGGACTGGTCAAAGAACGCTGAGGCTGTCTACAAGAAAGGTCAGAGCCGTCTCTATTTCCTGAGGAGAATGAGGTCCTTTAGCATATGCTGGAAGATGCTGTGGATGTTTACGAGTCTGTGGTGGCCAGTGCTATCATTTTGCTGCTGGGGCTGCAGGCTGAGGGTAGCAGACACCAACAGAATCAACAAACTCATTCGTAACCCTGTGATGTTGTGGGGGTGGAACTGGACTCTCTGACGGTGGTGTCTGAAAAGAGGATGCTGTCCAAGTTGCATGCCATCTTGGACAATGACTCCCATCCACTCCATAATGTACTGGTTCAGCACAGGAGTACATTCAGCCAGAGACTCATTCAACCGAGATGTAACACTGAGTGTCATAGGAAGTCATTCCTGCCTGTGGCCATCAAACTTTACAACTCCTCCCTCGGAGTGTCAGACACTTTGAGCCAATAAGCTGGTTCTGGACTTATTTCCACTTGGCAAGTTAACGTCAGGTTTGACACTATATTTGAAACAGCTGGACGCTCCGGTACAATTCTGACCATCTCTGGCTTATCTATAAAATGAGAATTCCTGTCGAGTAGAGTAAAATCCGGTACAAATGATGGTTGCTGGTTACCTGTGTACTTGCTGTAAACCTCCACGTAGGTCTGTCCAGCATCACTGCTGAAAGAGTTGCTGGCGATGCACTTGTACGTCCCTGCGTCGTTTCTGTTCACACTGATTATAGTCAGTTTCGCCTTGTCGGGAGATGTAAATAGTCTGCCGTTTTCCCGGATGGGTTGGTCATCCTTGAACCATGTCCGTGTCTCAACAGTGCCCAACGCGTCACAACTCAGTGCGATGGTATCGAGGTTTTCCAGGGGAGTGGAATTATTGGTCACTACGGCAACCCCGGTCACTGGCCCTGTAAATACAATTAAAATGTAAATGGTTTTACGCTTGGTTTTCTCTTCACGTTCACAATAGTTGTGTGTCTCCAGCTCCATATCATCGCCATTCCCGTCTCTCATCCCCATGTATTTCGATATCAGGTCAGATCGCAAACTGAATGAAACTCCGGCAGAGTTTAAAGATTTGCTGCTGTTACTTCGGGAGATAAAGTAATTTGGTTAATGCGATTCCCTGCGAGCTGGTGTTTCAGGGCAGCTCGTGGTTGAGCCCAGTAGAGGATCATCTATTCTGGATTTGGTGTTGAGCAATGATCCAGTATTGAATAGAGACCTTAAGGAATAGAAAACAAACAACCTCGGAAAGTGTTTATAATAGGATCGAATTCACCCTGAAATTTGTGAAGGAGAAGCTGAAGTCATACGTGTCAGCATTATAGGTATCCGTTAGTCTCCTGAGACCATGGATTTGCGCCTTGGAAGTTTTTTTTTACCAAGGCGCAGGCCTGGGCAGGGTTGTATGGGAGACCAGCAGCTGACCAAGCTGCAAGCCTTCCCCTCTCCACGCCACCGATGTTGTCCAAGGGAAGGGCACTAGAATCCATGCAGCTTGGCACCGGTGACGTCGCAGAGCAATGTGTTGTGAAGTGCCTCGCTCAAGGACACAAACACGCTGCCTCAGCTGAGGTTCGAACCAGTGACCTTCAGGTTACTAGTCCGACGCCTTGTCCATTAGGCCACGCGCCAACGTGTCAGTATCACAATGGAGTAAATTGATTACAGAGGACGGGAGTTTGGCCAGAATCGTTTGGAAAGTCGATTATTAAGGATGAGGTCTCAGGGGACATGGGGGCACATGATAAAATAGGCTGTAGTCAGCATGCTTCCCTCAGGGGGAAATCTTGCCAGACAAATCTGCTGGAATCGTTTGAAGAAATAACAGGCAGGATAGACAAAGGATAACCGGTTGATGTTGTGTTCGGGAATTTTCAGAAGCCCATGACAAGGTGCCATACATGATGCTGTTTTACAAGCTTCGAGTTAATGGTATTACATGGAAGATTTACCATGGATAAAGTAGTGGCCGATTGGCGAAAGGCAAAGAGTGATCTTTTCATGGCTGTCTGCCAATGACCAGTGGTGTTCCACGGTGGTCCGTGTTGGGGCCGATTGTTTTCCTGTTACATGTCAATGATTTAAACGATGGAATTGATTGCACTCTTGTAAAGTTTGCAGACGACGTGAACACAAGTGGAGGGGCATTTCGCATTGAGGAATTATGGAGGCCACATAAGGGGAATGGGCAAAGAAATGGCAGGTGGAATAGTGTCATCATGCAGAAAAATAGAAACATCGAAAACCTACAGCATAATACAGGCCCTTCGGCCCACAAAGCTGTGCCGGACATGTCCCGACCTAAGAAATTACTAGTCCTACCCATAGCCCTATATTTTTCCAGCCCCATGTCCTTATCCAAAAGACTCTTAAAAGACCCTAACGTTTCCGACTCCACCACCATTGCCTGCAGCCCATTCCACGTACTCACCACTCTCTGAGTAACAAACTTACCCCTGACATCGCCTCTGTACCTACTCCCAAGCACCTTAAACCTGTGTCCTCTTGTGGCAACCATTTCAGCCCTGGTGAAAAAAAACTTCCGACTATGCACACCATCAATGCCTCTCTTCATCTTGTTCACCTCTGTCAGGTCACCTCTCATCCTCCGACGCTTCAAGGAGAAAAGGCCGAGTTCATTCAACCTACTTTCATAAGGCATGCTCCCCAATCCAGGAAACATCCTTGTAAATCCCATTGTAAATCTTACTTAAATCCTGCTACAAAACATATTAGGAGAATGGCCAGAGAAATGACAGATAAAACACAGTGCCGGTTAGCGAACGGTTATGCACAAAAGTCGAGGAATAATACGAAGTATTGAAGTGCATTGAGACTTGGGAGTCCTTGTGCAAGATCCAATAAACGTTAAGGTTTATATTGATTTTGTGGTGATTTCGCATTCATTTCAAGTGGACGAGTTTATAAAAGCAACGCTGTAATCTTTCTATTTTTAAGCACCAGTGAGGTCTCACCCGGAGTACTGTGAGCAGATTTAGGCCATTTGTCTTAGAAATTCACTCATATGAGTCAATCATTGAATGATTTTCATATAAAGAGCATTTGATGGCTTTGGGTCTGTATTCACTGGAATTCAGAAGAATGAGGGGTGACCACACAGACAACTATCGAATGGTGAGAAGCCTTGTTAGAGTGTATGTGGAGAGGATTATGGCCTCAGACTAACCATCCTCCTAACTCCTAACAAACGACACAAATAGAGTGGATGTGGAGAGGATGATTCCTGTACTGGTGGAGTCTAGGACCAGAGGACACAGATAGAGTGGATGTGGAGAGGATGTTAACTATAGTGGGGGACTCTAGGACCAGAGGACACAGATAGAGTGGATCTGGAGAGGATGTTTCCTATAGTAGATGATGATGTATCTATAGCTTCCTATAGAGAGGATGATTCCTGTGGTGGGAAAGTCAACGTCAAGATGACACAGCAGAAAATAGAGAAACCTCATTTCAGAACGCAGCTGAAAAGGTATTTCTTCAGAAGAGGTTGCACATCCGTGGAATTGTTTGCCACAAGCAGGGTTGGAGACCAAGTCTTTATGTGTATTTAACTCAGAGGTTGATAGATTTTCTATCGTTCGGGGCATCAAGGGATGCGGGGAGAAGGCGATGTTAGCATTCGTTGCATGTGGACGAGATTGTAAAAGCAATGATGTGATCTTTCAACTTTTTAAGCACCAGTGAGGCCTCACCTGGAGTATTGTGAGCAGATTTGGGGCACTATTCTTGGAAAGGATGTGTTGAAACGGAAGGGCTTCAAAGGATGTTCACTCACATGAGTCTTTTGTTTTCATATGACGAACAGTTGATGCTTTGGGTCTGTATTCACTGGAATTCAGAAGAATGAGGGGTGACCTGATAGACAGTTTCCTTCCTCTCAACTCTTCTGGATTCCAGTGCATACAGGCTCAGAGACATTAAAGTCTCATATTATGACAAGTCTTTCAATCCTGGAATCATTTTCGTGAACCCCCTTTGAACCCTCTCCAATTTCAGCACATCCATTCTCGGGTAAGGGGCCAAAACTGTTCACAATTCTCCAGGTGAGGCCTCACCAGAGTTTTATAAACTTTCAATATTCTATGCTTACTTTTATATTCTTGTCCTCTTGAAATGAATGCTAACGTCGCATTTCCCTTCTTCACAACAGACTCAACCTCCAAATTAACCTTTAGGCAATCCTACACAAAGGACCGCCAAGTCCCGTTCCACATCATTCTCTTTTGTTGTTTTTTTCTCCATTTAAACTATAATCCGTGTTTGACACATGGACTAATACAGTGATACTGCCGGTAAACGTTCAGTCGATGTGCTACTCACAGTAATCCTAACGTCAGAGCTAACTGTCCTGCTTTTCATTAAACACGAATAGGAAGCATGCCTCTTGCCGTGCACTGCAAACTAATTGTGTCATTGTGTTCTACTGAGTCAGCGTCATTCGATGTGGTGTTGGGCCTGGATACGGCTTCTGTAAAAATACCACAGATCATGTATCACGTGTAACGTACTGTGCTGAAATGAAGGCTCCAAGGAGATATATTCTTTTTAAAGCAAATTACTACAGATGCACAGATCAGAGATAAAACTACAGAATGCTGTCAATATTCTGGTCGCCTCACTGCAGGAAGGATGTGGAAGCCATAGAATTGTGCAGAGGAGATTTACAATGGTGTTGCCTGGATTAGGGAGCATGCCTAATGAAAACAGGTTCAGTGAACTCGGCCTTTTCTCCTTGGAGGGACGGAGAATGAGAGGTGACATAATAGATGTGTACAAGATGATGAGAAGTATTGATTGTGTGGATAGTCAGAGGCATTTGCCCAAGGCTGAAATGGTTGTCATAGTAGGACACAGTTTTAAGGCGCCGGGGAGGAGGTATAGAGGAGATATCAGGGGTCAGTCTTTTAGGCAGAGAGTGGTGAGTGCGCGGAATGGGCTGCCGGCAACGGTCCTGGAAGCAGATTCGATAGGGGCTTTAAAGAGACTTTTGGATAGGTAAGTGGAGCTTAGAAAAATGGAGGTTATATGTAAGCCGAGTAATTTCTAAGGCAGGGAGATGTTCGGCACAGCCTTGTGGACCGAAGGGCCTGTATTGTGCTGCAGGTTTTCTATGTTTCTATACTGTCATAGACATTTGGGCGGCACTGGGGAGGGGAACATCGTTAAACTTTTCGCTCGATGATTTAGAACTAATAATTTCCAGCTGACTGGAGAAGCAGTCCGTTTTCAAAAATAGAGTAAAATACAGCAAAAATGATTACTTGATGGCATTACGGATGGAACTGACATCGGCACAGACAAGTGCGAGCAGCCTGCAAACAGAAACGGCGATACACAGCCACGCACAACAGTGAGAACTGAACAGTCCGAGAGCAGGTCTGGCAGAGTTCACTGGAGACCAGGTTCTGCGACCACCGTAAAGGTTGTTGTGTTGTCTTTATGGCATTTCTTTAGTTTATAATATTTTCGCTTTAGTAATTCGTTTGTTAGCATTTTTTAGTTAAAGTTAGGATTGTTTAAAGTAAATTCGTTGTCTGTGATATATCGCGGCTGCGATTACGTCACATCCGGTTTCGCAGCGTCTTGTGGGAAAATACCGGTTTGGAGAAACGGGAAGGAGGGGGCTCACATGTGTAGGATCAGCGTAAGAAAAGTTGTCTTTCTACGCATTAGAAACATAGTGAAGCAACGCCGTAAGTTCATGAGATAATCGATATGTTGAAATAAAATGTTAACGCTGATTCTGTTAAAAGTAATGACGGTTGATAAGGTTTATGTTTTCGTTAGTTAAAGAGTTGCGGATAGTTTGTTTTGAAGTGTATTTAAAGCAGTCAATGGCGTAGGTAGATTCTGACTGTATGCTGCATTTTAATGTAATGTAGTAGTTGTAGTTTTACCTTTGCAAGTATTTACGATGTAAATGTGATATCAAGAAGGAAACAAATACTATACAAATTTTGTATTGTTTTGTCAACAGTTTTCACCATACGTTAATGTGGAAGAGGGAACAGTAAACGGTTAATCTTACTGCGATCCTGTTTTCATTGACTACGGTTTACCTCGGTGTTTAGTTCAGCGTTCTCTTACACCTGAGCGAGAACACTACACATATAGTTTAATTACTCTGGTCTGTCTGCACCAACACCGTTAAGTAGATGACCACAGCAAAGAGAGAAACTGACTACATACCGACCACATTGATTTGCATGGTTGAGGCATTGTACCTCCCAGTCAGCCTGTTATAGGCCTTACAAGTGTAATTCCCCGTGTCGCTCACAGAGATGTCGTCGAGGATGAGAGGCTGCCCTCTTTGTCGATGGACACCGTTCAGTTGCCAATATATATCAGCAACCGGGTGCGACTGTGTGAAACATCTTAACGTTACGGTGCTTCCGGCAACGCGAAGCGACGAGTCCGGTTGAGCGATGAGAAATGGACGATCTGGTCCGTCTAAAAGATAACGGATTGCAACAAATTAGACAGGAAGTTCTGCAGAGTTTCGCAGCCGAACAGGAAGAGCAGAGGCAGTGCTCCTACACACCGTCGAATGTATTTGTCGAAAAGCCACAGACGGTAAACAGGAGAGTCACAAGCGTTATCATTTCACCTGTCTATATGAATGACATTACAAACCCTGCTCTGTATTTCGGATATGTCCACGCTTTTGTGCACATGCCATTTGTTTACAAAGTCCCTGTTGACTTTGTACACATCAGCGTGCTGGAATCGCGTCACAAAAATACTGACGTCATTGGTTCACAGGAGGTGGCCTTTTCTGGCGGTGCCAACATTTAATATGCATCTCCTTTCCCTTTGAGCTGAGCGGGCTGGAAGAACTCAGCCACGTTGTTGTGTGTGAAGACATACATAGGGCATGCCACGTTCTCCTACACGTTTCTTTCCCCTGAAGTACGGGAGTGAACCTACAGTGTGATGGTTTAATGTTCGCCGTAATGCGACTAAGATTTTAGACTGAGAATAGAAAAAAAAAATAATTTCCCAGCTTCCGAGATAAACTCGGATATAACTCCCGATCAACTGTTCAGTAATTCGGATGTTCATCTGAGTTTAACACTGTGTTACCGTTCACAGATATAATCCCCCTCTGTGGGATCCCCATATCTAGCAGGACTAACAATACTCTGTGTATCTACCGGAGTCTCGGGACACTTACAGTAGACATCCAGATTAAACGGAGGGCTTGTGATTTCGTTAATCAGGTTGCTTGCTCTACAGGTGAAACTTCTGTCTGTCCGTAGCACTCCAGAAACAGTGAGTTTGCTGTGATCAGCACTCAGCTCAAACCTGCCACCGGGAGTTATCGTGCTATTCTCCTCAAGCCACAGGTAAGAGACATCCGTGCCTGTTGCGGAGCAGGTTAGTCTGACGGTGTCACTGTACTCTATCAGTCTGGTGGCATTAGATGTAACAGTGGCATTGGAAACCGGTTCTGAAACAAAAACACAGGAGATTGGTGAGTGAGCTACTCAAGAATAGAATCTGGATGCTTCCGTTCTGAATCTAACACTAAATCAAACATCTTTTGTTCCATAATAAAAAAAGATTAAGAAATCGTTCTGTTTGATGGACATGAGGTTTGAGATGCAGACCGTAGACCGGAGACACGTCACTTCATCCTTGTGTAAGAAGGCATACCGTGTATGGTCCTTCATCAATTGTGGGACTGAGTTTAAGAGCCGAGAGGTAATGATAGATAGATAGATAGATAGATAGATAGATAGATAGATAGATAGATAGATAGATAGATAGATAGATAGATAGATACTTTATTCATCCCCATGGGGAAATTCAACTTTTTTCCAATGTCCCATACACTTGTTGTAGCAAAACTAATTACATACAATACTTAACTCAGTAAAGAATATGATATGCATCTAAATCACTATCTCAAAAAGCATTAATAATAGCTTTTAAAAAGTTCTTAAGTCCTGGCGGTAGAATTGTAAAGCCTAATGGCATTGGGGAGTATTGACCTCTTCATCCTGTCTGAGGAGCATTGCATCGATAGTAACCTGTCGCAGCTATATAGGACCTTGGTCAGACCCCACTTGGAGTACTGTGCTCAGTTCAGGTTACCTCACTACAGGAAGGATGTGGAGACCATAGAAAGAGTGCAGAGGAGATTTACAAGGATGTTGCCTGGATGGGGAGCATGCCGTATGAGAATAGCTTGAGTGAACTCGGCCTTTTCTACTTGGAGAGATGGAGGATGAGAGGTGACCTGATAGAGGTGTATAAGGTGATGAGAGGCGTTGATCGTGTGGATAGTCAGAGATCTTTTCCCAGGGCTGAAATGACTAGCACGAGAGGACACAGTTTTATGCTGCTTGAAAGTAGTTACAGAGAGGATGTCAGGCTTATTTTGTTTAAAATCAGAGAGTGGTGAGTACGTGGAATGGGCTGCCGGCGACGTGGTGGAGGCTGAAGCGATAGGCTCCCGGACAGGTGCACAGAGCTGAGATAAGTGGAGGGCGATTGGTAATCCTGGGTAATTTCTGAGGTAAGGACATGTCCGGTTCAGCTTTGTGGGCCGAAGGGTTTGTATTGTGCTGTAGGCTTCCTATGTTTCTAAATCTTTATTCCATTGGAACGTAAGCGAATACGGGCTGAACCCCTGAATGTTTGAGATGCGGTATACAGTTGTAATCTTTCCGACGGGTTTGGAAGTCCAACCCTGAGGGCACTGATACAGAAAAAAGGAAGGTATTCCAAGGAGAACTAAAAAGTGATTTTTTTTAACACCGAAGGAAGTTATGCATCTGGAATGAACTGCCAGGAGAAGTGTGTCACGTGCCCCATAGAACCAGACAACCGTACAACACTACGGCACAGTACAGGCCTTTCAGCCCTCCATGTTGTGCCGACCCATATACTCCCCAAAAATGTGTTAAACCCACAGTACCCCATAACCCTCTATTTTCCTTTCATCCATGTGCCTGCCCAAGAGGCACTTAAATCCACCTAATGTTTTCGCCTCCACCACTATCGCTGGGAAGTCATTCCAGGCATTCACAACCCTCTGTGTAAAAAACTTATCCCTGATGTCTCCCTTAAACTTCCCTTCCTTAATTTTGTACATATGCCCTCTGGTGTTTGCTATTGGTGCCCTGGGAAACAGGTACTGACTATCCACCTTAACTATACCCCTCATAAGCTTGTAGACCTCCATCAATTCCCCTCTCATTCTTCTACGCTCCAAAGAGAAAAGTCCCAGCTCTGCTAACCTTGCTTCATATGACTTGTTCTCCAAAACAGGCAACATCCTGGTAAATCTCCTCTGCACCCTCTCCATAGCTTCCACATCCTTCATGAGGGGTCTGCATGAGTCTCCCATGAGGGACCTTGTCAAATGCTTTGCAAACCTGCATGTAGACTTCATCCACTGCCCTACACTCATCAAATTCTTTTGTTACCTCTTCAGAAGACTCAATCAGGATCTTAAGGCATGATCTTCGCTTCACAAAGCCATGCTGACTATTCATGAGTAGACTGTACTTCTCCAAATGCTCGTAGATCCTATCGTTAAGAATGCTTTCCAGTAGTTTACATACCACTGACGTAAGACTCACCCGTCTATAGTTCCCAGGTTTCTTCCTATTATCTTTTTTTTTAAACAAGGGAACTACATTTGCCATTCTCTCGTCCTCCGGCACTTCCCCTGTAGCCAAAGAGGATTCAACGATCACTGCTAATGCTCCTGCGATCTCTTCTCTCAATTCCCACAACAGCCTGGGGTGTATCATATCCGGCCCTGGGGATTTATCATTCTTAATGTTTTTAAGAAGATCCAGCACTCCTTCTTCCTTAATCTCCACATTGTCCAGCACTCAGGCCCGCTCGACTTCGACCTCATCCTGATCAAGGTGCTTTTTACTTGTGAATACTGAAGCAAAGTATTCATTTAGGACCTTCCCAACCCCCTCTGCCTCCAGGCACATGTTGCCCTCTTTATCCTTTGGCGGTCCCACATTCGTTCTCGTCATCCTCCTATTTTTCACATCCGCAGAGAACGTCTTGGGGGCTCTCCTTAATTTTACATGCCAAGGCCTTCTCATGCCCCCTTCGAGCTCTAAATCCTTTCTTTTGCTCCTTCTTGGCTACCCTATATTTCTCATAATTGTCTCATACTTCCTGCTCTTATATCTAACATATGCTTCTTTATTCCCACTTGACGAGTTGCCTCACATGTTTCGTCAGCCACGGTTCCCTTTTCCTACCATTTTCCCCTTCCCTCAGTGGGACAAACCTATCCTGGTCCCTAAACTTCTCCCACGTTACTTCTGCGCTTTCCCCTTTGAACATCTGTTTCCAATTTACTCTCGATAGTTCCTGCCTCATCCCTTCAAATTTAGCCTGTCCCCAGTAAAGCACTTTACCATTTCGTCTGGTTTTATCCCTTACCATAGCTGTGCTGAAGCTGAGGGAGTTGTGGTCACTCTCTCCAAAATTCTCCACCACCAAGAGGTCTGTCACCTGGCCAGGTTCATTACCCAGAACTAGATCCAGGATAGCCTCTCCTCTCGTCGGACGGTCCACATAATTTGTCAGGAATCCTGCTTGAACACACCTGACAAATTCAGCCCTGTCTATCCTCCTTGCACTCAGGAGGTGCCAGTCAATATGAGGGAAGTTGAAATCACCCATAACAACTACCCTGTATTTCCTGCACCATTTAAAAATCTGCCGGCTTATCTGCTCCTCGATGACCCGAGGGCTATCTGGGGGCCTATAGACTACTCCCAGCACCGTGAGTGAACTCTTCCTATTTCTGACTTCCACCCAGACTGACTCCGTGGACACTCCTTCTGCAGCGTCCTCCCTTTCTATAACCGTGATACTATCCCTGACCAGCAATGCCACTGTCCCCCCCCCACCACCATTTCTACCTCCCATCCTGTTCCTTTTAAAACACCTGAATCCTGGGACCTGCATCATTCAATCCTGCCCTTCCTCCAACCAAGTTTCAGTAACGGCCACAACATCGCAGTTCCACGTACTGCTCCATGCTCTAAGTTCCTCTTCCTTGTCCCTAATACTCCTAGCATTGAAATAGACATATTTCAAACCCTTTAACTGGCTACAATTATGTTCTGTCCCCTGCCTGTCCTTCCTCATCAACTCAGAACTCTTAGCATTATGCCATTGTCCTTCTACCTTAATCCCTGCACTCACATTCTGATTCCTACCCCCTGCCAAACTAGTTTAAACCCTCGCCAACAGCTCTATCAAACCTGTCCGCCAGGATATTAGTCCCCCTGGGATTCAAGTGCAATCCGCTCTTTTTGTATAGGTCATACCCGCCCCAAAAGAGATCCCAATGATCCAGAAATCTGAATCCCTGCCCCATGCTCCAATCTCTCAGCCGCGCATTTATCCTGCACCTCATTGTATTCCCATTCTCACTGTCGCGTGGCACAGGCAGTAATCCCGAGATTTCTACCTTTGATGTTCTGCTTTTCAACTTCCTTCCTAACTCGCTGTAGTCTTCTTTCAGGACCTCTTCCCTTTTCCTACCTATGTCACTGGTACCAATATGTACCACGACCTCTGGCTGTTCTCCCTCCCATCGCAGGATAACTTGGACGCAATCAGAAACATCCCGGACCCTGGCACGTGGGAGGCAAACTAACACCCGGGTATCTTTCCTGCATCCACAGAATCGCCTGACTGAACCCCTGACTATCGAGTCCCCTATCACTACTTCCTTCCTCTTCCTTTCCCTACCCTTCTGAGCCATAGGGCCAGACTCTGTGCCAGAGGCACGGCCACTGTCTCTTCCCCCAGCCAGGTTGCCCCCCGCCCCCCAAAATTACTCAAACAGGAGCACTTATTGTCAAGGGGTACAGCCACAGGGGTACTCTCTTGTACCTGACTCTTCCCTTTCCCTCTCCTGACTGTGACCCATTTCTCTGTCCCCCGTTGCCCCGGTGTGACCACCTGCTTGTAACTCCTCTCTATCACCTCCTCACTCTCCCTGACCAGACGAAGGTAATCGAGCTGCAGCTCCAGTTCCCTAACACGGTCCCTCAGGAGTTGCATCTCGATGTACCGGGTGCAGATGTGGCCGTCCGGGACGCCGGGAGACTCCAGTACCTCCCTCATCTGACAACGACCACAGAAAACTGGCTTCATACACACATGCTACTTCCTTTTCCAATCAACAGCTGCCTTACCGCGTCTCGTTATCGCTGAAGCCCGTGGAGCCAAAACCCTTCCACTCTGCTGCCTCTCACTCCGCTGCCCGCTGAATATGGCTGTCTTCTTTTTAAACTGTTCGCGCTCAACTGGCTGACGTCACGCGTCTGCGCAGTCTGGCCTATCTTTGCACCCGAGAACTCAAAATGTCTACCCGCTGGAAACCCTCAGGTGCTCTCCCGCTGCCTTCTTGTTTCCGATCAAATTACCCGTGAGGGGCTGAAGAACCAGCAGAAGTGGAAAACACATTGGAGTCTGGTATTGTTGTAAACTAACAATGTTTATTAGTAACTAGGCAATAGAGTAATAAAAAAACAAATATATTGGAACTGGTCAGCAATGATATATTAAGTGTGGTAATAGAAACAAAACCAGGCTCTTTCAAACCTAGGGCTGAATGGATAGAGTCTTACGGTGATGAAGAGAGATCAGTTCAGTTTATGGTATTTAGTTGAGTTGCGATGGAGAGAGAGAGAGCTGAGAGGTGATGCCGTCGATCTTTCCGTTATCTTCCGTGGTCTTCCGAATTCCTGTTGTGGTCACCGACTATGACCCATAGCACGTACGGCCGTTCTTCAGTCATGGAATTATCACCCAGGCGAGGGTGGACACACAAATAATTCCACACCGGTCGCACCTTTCCACACTGTGAGCCACTGATCGATTTCCGCGAATCGATCCTCCAGAAAACCCCACCGTCTTGTGGGCGCAACAAAGCTCGTTCAGTGTCCGAACCTGTGTGTCCCTGTGTAACAGGTGACCTGGCTTGTATCTCCACATGTCGGACAAAAGCTGTCCATCAACCTGCTCCGTTCTCCTCTCTCTGCAGGAACTTTTACAAGCAGGCAAGTGACCTCGGGAAAAAAGTCAACAAGCTGGCAGAGAAACGATGACATCAATCTTTCGAGCAGTTTCTGTCTCTCTGTCTCTCATTCTCACTGCGTTGGACGCCTCCCCTCTCTCTCTTAATAGCAGCACAGTTCCTAGGGTTTGTCGGGTTAATACCCGAACAGAGAATACAGGGACAAGCAATAAAGAAGCTGTGTTGTCGGAATGGAGCAGGCGGGCCGTAGAGTCCGTTTCTGTGATCAATTTCCCTCACTGAGTAAAGGCCCACAATTAATGAACAAACTGAACAGAACGTCAAAACAGTGTAGTGCAGAAGGAGGAAGTATTGAACAGTTTAAATGAGCCAAGGATCAATTACATAAACACGGGGAGCATGAGGGGAATTCCAGACTCACCCGCTGTGGTCTGAACTCGGTTACATTCTTTCATTCCCAGCAAGGAAACAAAGTTCAGTGTTAGCCTTGCTGTCACTGAGCCAATTAAATTCGTCACGCCCATCAGCAGATAATGACCGGTCGGGCAATATCTGTGACCGTGCATTGCAAGCCTAACAGAGTTTAGCAATGAGCGAGGATCCCTTACTCGATAGGAGACTGCACCACACTAGCTGCTCATAAAGAATAAACAAACACAGCATCTCTGTTTTAACGCAGAGAACCCCGATATCTGCACAGCCTTTCAATAAATACACACCTAATGCAAGGTTTATTTTTTGTTGTGAGACTCGATTTTCTTGTTACGTTGGCAAACGCGTCAAGTTCCATGCTGAGGGATACAAACAGCTCAATTCGTTTGCACAATTTAATCCAGGACATGACAACAGATCCACATAACGCCACAAGGCAATCGCATCAGTGTGAAAGCAGAGAAACCCTTTCAACGCTAGCGGTACCCGCTTCCAATGTTCGCACCAGAAAGCAAGGAAATGGGCATTGAAATATAACTCTTTCAGCAGAAGATGCTCGGTCACCTGAACAAGCTGTGATGCAGACTGTTCTGCTAAACATGTTCAGAGGAATCGGACATCAGATCTGCGGTGACACCACATCGGGACATATATGTTCTGATGTGAGAACTGTCATCCACAGGTTAGATGGGCAAAGTTTTTAATGTGTAAATATTAGTTTTATTATTGCGTAATGCACTGCACGCTGCCGTAAAAAAGAAGAAAACAATTAATTTTACGACCTATGCTGGTGATATTAAACCTGATTTTGATTCTATAAGACCATAGGATCAGAAAGAATAGGGGCAGATTTCAGCCATTTTGTTTGTCGCGCCTGCGCCGCCATTTCATTATGGCTGATCCGATTTTCCTCTGAGCCCGCATCTCCTGCCTTACCCCTGTATCCCTTGGTGCCCTGACCAATCAAGAATCTATCAAACATATGCGTCAAATATGCATAAAGACACGGTCTCTACCGCTGCTTGTGACAAAGTTACACTGATTCACCACCTCTTCCGATACCTTTACAGCTCCCTTCTAAAAGGAAGACTCTTTATTTTTAGCTATGTCATCTTGGGTTTGACTTTCCCACCACAGGAATTATCCTCTCCACATCGACTCTATCTGTGTACTCTGGTCCTAGACTCCCACACTATAGGAAACATCCTCTCCACACCCACTCTGTCTGTGTCCTCTGGTCCTAGACTCCCCCACTATCGGGAACATCCTCTCCACACCCAGTCTATCTGTATCCTCTGTATCCTAGACTCCCCCACTATGGGAAACATCCTCTCAACATCCACTCTATAATTGTCCGCTTATCTTTGACTCTCCCACCAAGGGAAACTTCCTCTCAACATCCACTCTATCTGTGCCTCGACTGGTTTCAATGATGTCACCCTTCCTCTCAGCTCTTCTGGATTCTGGTGAATACAGGCTCAGAGACATCAAAGGCTCCTAATATGACAAGTCTTTCAATCTCGGAATCATTTTCGTGAACGCACTTTGAACCCTATCCAAATTCAATACATCCATTCTTGTGTAAGGGGCCAGAAACTGCTCACAATACTCCAAGTGAGGCCTCACCAGTGTTTTATAAACTTTCAATATTATATGGTTACTTTTATATTCTTGTCCTCTTGAAATGAATGCTAACATCGCATTTACCTTCCTCGCAACAGACTCAACCTCTAAATTAACCTTCAGACAATCCTACACAAAGGACTGACAAGTCCCTTTGCACGTCATTCTTTTTTGTTGTTTTTTTTTCTCCATTTAAAATATAATCAGTGTTTGAGACATGGGCTAATACTGTTATACTGACGGTAAACGTTCAGTCGATGAGGTGCTCACGGTAATCGTAACGTCAGAGCTAACTGTCCTGCTTTTCATTAACCACGAATAAGAAGCATGTCCCCCTCTTGCCGTGCACTCCAAACTAACTGTGTCATTGTGTTCTACCGAGTCAGCGTCATTCGATGTGGTGTTGGGCCTGGATACGGCTTCTGTAAAAATACCACAGATCATGTATCACGTGTAACGTACTGTGCTGAAATGATGGCTCCAAGGAGATATATTCTGCTTAAAGCAAAATACTACAGATGCACAGATCAGTGATAAAACCACAGAATGCTGTCAGTATTCTGGTCGGCTCACTACAGGAAGGATGTGGAAGCCATAGAAAGGGTGCAGAGGAGATTTACAAGGTTGTTGCCTGGATTAGGGAGCGTGCCTAATGAAAACAGGTTCAGTGAACTCGGCCTTTTCTCCTTGGAGGGACGGAGCATGAGAGGTGACCTGATAGAGCTGTGCAAGATAATGAGAAGCATTGATTGTGTGGATAGCCAGAGGCATTTTCCCAGGGTTGAAATGGTTGCTATAGTAGGACACAGTTTTAAGGCGCCGGGGAGTAGGTACAGAGGAGATATCAGGGGTAAGTCTTTTAGGCAGAGAGTGGTGAGTGCGTGGAATGGGCTGCCGGTAACGGTGGTGCAGGCGGATACGATAGGGGCTTTAAAGAGACATTTGGATAGGTAAGTGGAGCTTAGCAAAATGGAGGTTATATGTAAGCCTAGTAATTTCTAAGGCAGGGAGATGTTCGGCACAGCCTTGTGGGTCGAAGGGCCTGTATTGTGCTGTAGGTTTTCTATGTTCTATGTTTCTATACTGCCATAGACATGTGGGCGGCACTGGGGAGGGGAACATCGTTAAACTTTCCGCTAGATGATTTAGAATTAATCATTTCCAGCTGACTGAAGAAACAGTCCGTTTTCAGAAATAGAGTAAAATACAGCAAAAATGATTACTTGATGGTCTTGAAGACGGAACTGATATCCGGCACGGACAAGTGCGAGCAGCCTGCAAACGGAAACGGGGATACACAGCCACGCACAACAGTGAGAACTGAACAGTCCGAGAGCAGGTCTGGCAGAGTTCACTGGAGTCCAGGTTCTGCGACCACCGTAAAGGTTGTATTGTATTCTTTCACCACAGGGATAAAATGAAAGTTATAGTCCGAGATCGCATGACTCTGTCTCACTTACCAACGACACGCAGAGTGACGGTCGCTGAGATTTGGGAGCCACTAGTTGGAACCATATTCACACGGTATTCCCCGCTGTCCCACACGTTCATTGACTTTAGCAGCAGCGTCCCGTTGGGTAAAAATAACTCTGCCCGCGATCTGTACGGATTACTTACAGACCCGGTCTGACCGATCCACTGGGCGACTGTTTTCCCATTAAAAATCCAGCTTCCACTGGTGACGTTGGACGACGGCCGGACTGAAAAAAGCGCAGCAGCCCCAGCGGTGACATTTCTCTGGCTGTGCTCAACGATAATAGTAAACTGCTGGGACTCACCTGAGAAAGAGAAAATCATATGAGGGAAAAGCGACAGACTCGGATAGACTTGGGAACTGTACTGAACTCAATCTGTACAGATACCAGGGATCTGTTCTTAGCTCAGTAAGGTCGACAATCATGATCTCATCTTCATTCAACTAACTACCCGTCGCTCTGTTAATTATCTGACCGCTGACTGTTCGAGAGAGTGATCCTCACCCGCCGTTATGTGGAGACAAAGAACGAGAGCTGCGAAGGCCGGTCCCGACATCCCGAGAGAGCAGCGCCGATCTCTGTTACACTCAGAGACTGAGCCGCACTTCCTGGTTTGCGGGTCAGATATCTGGATTCTGACGTCACAAGCGGCAGCACTGATTGGATCAGAGAGTCTGTACTTTGCTCAACGTTACATCAAATCTTGTGTGCTGTTCTAGAAATATCTGCTGCTGTGTTGAATCCGATAATAATCTCAAAGAGAGTTTCTCTCACCCACCGACATGAAGAGAAAGAGAGAGAGAGTAAAGTGAACGTCATCCACGCGATCCCGAGAGAGCGGCGCCTGTCTCTGTTACATTTGGAGAGCGAGCCTCATTTTGTGTTCTCAATGAGAGATCCCTCGGGCCAGTTATCTGAACATGCGGAGCTGACTGGAGCGCAGAGCGCGAAGACAGAGAATGAAGTGTCGGCGGTGGTGAGGGTTAGCAGGTTTAAGCTCCCTCTGTGAGAATCTCTGATTGGCCTCACATAGTTATACATTCTCAAAGAAAGGCACGTCAGCGGCTGTATTCCATTAGGTGATAGAAACACAGAAAGCCTACAGCACAATAACAGCCCTTCGGCCCACAAAGCTTGAAGAGATTTTCTAATGGTAGGTCATCCAGGACATGTTCTCTTGTCGTTACCGCCACCTGGAAGTAGATAAATGACCCTGATGACCCACGCTCATAGATTTACCGATATCTTCTGCAATCAGATTTCTGAACGGTCCATGGACCCATGAAAGCGACCAAATAATTCATTTTTCATTTGTTAGTTCTTTTACTTTTCCATTAATTGATTTATTTATTCTTTCATTCGCTTGTTTACTTACCTAAATACTTTGTACATTTTATGCATATAATACTTATTGATGAACTAAGGACTCGTTGCGCCACCTGGCGGTTATGACAGCAATGACGGGACTTCTCTGAATTGGCCAGCCAGATGTCGAAGGACTCTCCATTGTTGGAACGGCCATTGCTGGAGTGGTGAATTGTTGGAGTGGTCCGGCTTTTGTGAAACAGGCTTAGGCGAGAACACGCTTGAACAAACTCAGCCATATGCTCGAAGTCAGGAATGAAATTTCAAGTAAGTTGATTTTTTTTAGTTACATAGCTAGTACGCTGAAAATAGATGCGGAGTCAGTGTCATGCTCCTTGTGTGAGATTCAACGACATTGAGATACCACTTCTATTCCTCATAAACACATCTGCACAAAGTGCATCCGGTAGCTCCTGAGGGAGCATGTTAAGTAACGGGAGCTGCTGTTCCTTGAGTTTTGTCTCACACGGGACAATGAGGAGGTGACAGGTAGAAGCTACAGAGAGAGAATCACCCCGAGATGAAGGGGGCAGTATCATGTGTGACCTGCAGGAGAGGCAAAAGAGATAAACAGATGGATCTCTGCCCCCTTGTGGCCGGACCCCTCAATCATAGGTGTACCCCTTCAGATGCATCTGGTGGGTTGCCGGTTGTGGAGATTACCGGGAGGAAGGTACTGAGACTGGCTCTGTGACCCAGAAGGGGATGGTGAAAGGGGAGTGGAAGAGCGATTGGGGTTCCTCAATTAGATGATCGGAACACATATTGAGTGGACATGGAAGAGACACCCAGTTGCGCTCCGAATCCATGGTTTATCATGAAGGAGTCGCCACTGCTCTGTTCTTATCTGATGCAGCCTATCGGTCTGCCTGGTGGGCTGAGAACCCTTTGGGCTGGAGCACGACATTCAGAGTGTGTCAGTGAGCCGTCTCGGTGAAAGAGAGGACTCAGAAATCCTTTATGTCCCCTCGAAACAGCAATCTTGTCCTTAGGCCCAGTGCTCTGCTCTCTAATGAATGTACATTGGCCAGCAAGATGCGATGGAACAGTAGTCGTGTTCCCTTAGCTTCACTCTGGCCTGATGCCCACCGCACCCCGTCCTCCCCTGGTCGATCTCGCTTCTCTGGCGGAATTTCGCTCACTTCCAGGTGCAGTACTTGCATTGCTGGGAGTCATCTTCGACAAGTCCTTACTGTTCATGTGGAGGTCGTATGATCGCCGGTGCCTGTAGAGAATTCGAGTGTTTTTGTGCTTAATTGACAGAAGACTGCGGCGATAAAAGCTCAGAAAATGCACATTTTGTAGATTTGTGGCCTTCCGGAAATTGTCGCTGTATATCGCCAGTGTCATTTTAATTATTATACACGGTCTGTGCAATGTTTTCAATTCGGACCGGGCGAGGTTAAGGAGACAGAAAAGATCCTGGAGACAGAAGGAGACGAGGTGTGAGATCAGACTGCAAGGTTTGAGCGGCTCAGGGACCGTGTGACCATTGCTCCCATTCTGACCTCGTCTCCGCATTCCGACACTGCCCCCTTGTGGTGACACTGTGCCGCCTGCTTTCTGTGCTGTTGCTCTTTCAACTTTGCCAATGGAAGAACGGCCGTCACTGTATTGTCACCGGCGTCAGTTATCACAGTGTGCAGTTGTGCCTCTTCTTCCCAGACGATATCTTACTGCAGGCCGTCATTACTCTTCACTCGACATATCTGCAGCGGTTTGCCGAGGTACTTGATGAGATGCCGAAACTCGGCAGGCTCCTGCGGGTTTAAAAGTGTTGGCGTGCTTTCCTCGCAATGATATTTATACGGGGGCTCCAGGACTGGTTCTCGGAGAGAGTCGTACCCAGAAATTTAAAGTTACTGACCCTCTCCACCTCTGATCCTCTGCTGATTACTGGCGCATGGACCTCTGGTTTCTCAAAGGCCGAACATTTATGTGATGAATACGTCACATAGAAACATAGAAAATAGGTACAGGAGTAGGCCATTCGGCCCTCCGAACATGCACCGCCATTCAGTTTGATCATTGCTGATCATCCAACTCAGAACCCTGTACCTGCTTTCTCTCCATACCCCCTGATCCCTTTAGCCACAAGGGCCATATCTAACTTCCTCTTAAGTTTAGCCAATGAACCGGACTCAACTGCTTCCTGTGGAAAAGAATTCTACAGATTCCTCCCCCTCTGTGTGAAGAAGTTCTTCCTCATCCAGGTCCTAAAAGGCTTCCCCTTTATCCTTAAACTGTGACCCCTCGTTCTGGACTTCCCCAACATCGGAAACAATCTTCCTGCATCTAGCCTGTCCAATCCCTTTAGAATTTTATACGTTTCAATAAGATCCCCCCTCAATCTTCCAAATTCCAGTGAGTATAAGCCCAGTCGATCCAGTCTTCCTTCATATGAAAGTCCTGCCATCCCATGAATCAATCTGTTGAACCTTCTCTGTACTCCCTCTATGGCAAGAATGTCTTTCCTCAGATTAGGGGTCCAAACCTGCACACAATATTCCAGGTGCGGTCTCACCAAGGCCTTGTACAACTGCAGTAGAACCTCCCTGCTCCTGTACTCAAATCCTTTTGCTATGAATGCCAACATACCATTTGCCTTTAACACCGCCTGCTGTACCTACATGCCTACCTTCAATGACTGGTGTACAAATACACCCAGGTCTCGTTGCACCTCGCCTTTTCCTAATCGGCCACGGTTCAGATAATAATCTGTTTTCCTGTTTTTGCAACCAAAGTTGCAAACCTTTGCAAACCAAACCTGACATTTATCCACATTAAATTGCATCTGCCATGAATTTGCCCACTCACCTAACCTATCCAAGTCACCCTGCATCCTCTTAGCATCTTCCTCACAGCTAACACCGCCGCCCAGCTTAGTGTCATCCGCAAACTTGGAGATGTTGCATTCAATTCCCTCGTCTAAATCATTAATATATATTGTAAACAACTGGGGTCCCAGCACTGAGCCTTGCGGTACCCCACTCGTCACTGCCTGCCATTCTGAAAAGGTCCCGTTTACTCCCACTCTTTGCTTCCTGTCTGCCAACGAATTCTCTATGCACATCAATACTATAACCCCAATACCGTGTGCTTTAAGTTTGCACACTAATCCCCTGTGTGTAGGCGTGTATAGGTGTACCTATATCGTTGGTAGTCACTTTGCTCGTGACTCTCCCTCGGGTGAAAACAATTTAATATCACACATAGAGCAGGACAGTGCAGGAGCAGAGCCGTCGGTCATCGAAAAAAAGTTGAAGTCACTTGTGACGAACAAGAGAATTCTTCAAAGACGAACATGGACAAATGATAACAAACCCGTTCAGGATAATGAAAGGAGGTCTCAGTATTCAGAAAATTCTAATCTGAACATAACCCGTGTTCACAGAAATGACATAAATGTACTATTATAAACAATGATTTCAGTAGTGACAGCGCTGAGATCTACCTGCATGTTAACTGTAAGTTTGCAGATGGCTCATTACATCAAATTGCCTTCAATATTACTGATTACAGAAACAACATACCATCTCGATTTCCTTTGAAGATGGACCAGACAACTTCATGATTCAGCTTCAGGGTCCACCTGTTACAGATATCGTTACAAGCCTGAAATTATCTTGTTCTGCCCAGTCAGTTCCCACTGCTGACAATAGATGGCGCAATGGTATAAACTATGTGCAGACAGGCCAGGCCAACCCCACCGAGTCGGTAAACAACGTTGACCGTAGAAATTGTACTTGGCAGATTGAGATCAAAGTAACCATGAAACACAGCGGCTTTTCTGTAAAGATTACAGTACAGGGCAAGTGAAAGTTTCCGTCAATATTCAACTTCCAACCACCGCTTCAACTTCTGAGCAATTTTATTTTGCAGCTCTATTCTATCTACTTTATTCGTCATATTAAAGAAAAAACTGTTTATCAGGGATAGGGAAGGTGGAGCAGAGTAACAGATATACTAGAGGTCCTTCAGGGCTTCTTAATTGTAAGTCAAGTTCCGGGATTTATTTATGTCAAATATCCACAGATGTTCATTTAAGTCTACAGCGAATAACGTTCCATGCTTGCCAAAACATTTTAACTCTTCATTTAAAATAATGGAGAACCGTGCCGGTTTATCTGCCTCTGTCACAGAGGGACATTCTGTGTCCATGTTTGTAAGCAGGATTTCCCATCGCTTCTCTTCACACCGGCAGCTTCATTTGGAATCACCACTGACTGTGAAATGGAGCTCTTGAAGTTTTGAGAAGCAGATCTCTTTCTCAGAGTTCAGACCTTCGTGCAGCGCCGACGTGACTTCACGACGTTAAGGAATCGATCACTTTGTGAATGAAATTCAGCCACTGCACATACTGAACGAACCAATCTTATGCAAACTAAATTAAGTCGGCAGTGAAAAAAAAAGGCGGACAAAATGAAACGTATCCTCTCCATGATTCCGTAGAATTATATCCGGGAACTTCTTTTTATAAACTCCAATTCGGTTGCCATTCAGGCTAATATTTTGGACAGGATACAAATTGGGTCTACCGAACCCAGCTGGTGTGATTGGACTGCAGTAGAAAGGAGTCATTCCATTCCTCTTTCAGTTCTATTTGCAGAGCCCGTGTCTCGTGTCAATGTAAACATCAACTCGTGCACTCTCAGAAAAACAACGATACAGTTGTATTCCCCTGTGACGCTAAGGGCGCAATTCAGATACAACATCATTACAAGACATCTAACATCAATGTCTCTGTTTCCTGAGAAAAAAAACCTAGTCTGAACATATCCCGTCTGAACAGAAATGACACAGGAAATTATAGACGTGCTGTCAATATTCATTGCAACAGCGACAGTGCAGAGATCTTCCTGCAAGTTAATTGTATGTATGCAGGTAGCTCATTACATTAGTTTACACTCAATATTACCGATCACAGAAACAGCAGACAATCTCTGTTTCTGCTGTAGATGGGCCAGACAGCATCGGGATTCAGCTGCAGGGTTTTGTTTTCAAAATACTGTCACAAGTCTGAAATTAACTTGTTCTGTCCAGTCAGTTCCCAATACTGACTATAGATGGCGCAAGGGAGCAAATGACCAGCACACAGAACAGGGCAACACCATCGAGTCATTAATCAACGTTGCTAAATAAGTGGAAATTATACTTGGAAACACAGCAGCCTTTCTGTAATGATCACTTAAACGTAAACATCCAAGTAATTTTATTTTGCAATTTTGTAATTTTCACGCTGTGCTCTTCTGTAGACTTCTGTCACGAGAAGTATAAAAAAAGAGATATTGTGAATATGCAGCAGAGTTGTATAAATCATGGAAGGTCTGGAGTAATTTATTTACAAATCAATTTGCCGGAAATTTAATATCTTCATTTAACCCTACGGCGAAGAGTATTTCATGTTTCCCAGAGCACAGAGAACTAAAGAGGAGGTAGAACTATTCGGTTCAAATTACGGAGGGCCATGTCGGCTTATCCGCTTCGGTACCCGAGGGACATACTGTGCCCAGGCCTGTCAGCAGGATCGCTCAAAGCCGTTCTTCACAGTAGCTGATTTAGGTGACGTCACGACGTATTGTCGAGTGAAACTCCTGACGTTTTGAGAAGTAGATGCGTTTCTCAGAATACAGATCGCCGAGCAGTGCAAGCCCGATTTCACGAAGTTAAGGAAACAACCCCTTTGTGAATAAAATACAGCCGCTGTTCACACTGAACGAACTAATCTTGGAGCCAGTTACCCGGGGTATAAGTCACATAACATTAAGGGGCAGAAACAGAATCTGATGGAGCCAGTGAGCAGGTCGGGAAGCATCTGTGAAAGGAAAAACAGAAGTCGATATTGCAATGCAGGACTGGGAGGTGGGGAAACAATAAATTTATTAAATTAACCTTCACCGGAGAGAGAAGGAAATGGGGTCGATGGGACTCGTGCAGCAGTTCTGGCAGAGCATCTTCGACTTGAAATCTTAACCGTTCCTTATCCACGGAGGCTGCTTGACAGCCTGAGTGTATTCCGGTATTTTCTTTTTCTTTTTGATACTTCCAACATCTCCAGAGCTTGCGTTGTTGTCTCCACTTGTGCATCCGACATCAGATGTTCTGGACAATGTAGGTACAAAACAAGTCTCTGATCTGACAAAACAGGATGAAGCACGTCAAAGGTTGACTGTCGTGATTTTTTTTCCATTGTTTTTGGTACAATTAAGTGTTCGTTGAATTGAACTCGGGAAGTGTTGGTTACACAATGCCAGTTTGCTCAGAACCAACTTCATTTACAACAAAGGATGGAGCCGATTGCAGCTGCAGAAATCAGGCCCACAACAACCTTATTAACCCTTTATAAACGCCCAGACAGAGAGGGCGGAGAGCGAGATTGAACACGGGACTCTGCGGCTGAGCCACTGCAGAACACGTTGGTCTCTGATTTCCTGTCAGTGCATTGTGTCGGAGCGTCATTTCTCCGGGAATAGGGACAAATTACTGTAAGGACAGGTTGGTTCAGGCAGCTGCTGTAGAGAGAGACGCAGTCTGCGGTTCGGGTCCGAGATCCCGAATGAAGGTACCAGGACTCAAACCATCAGCTGGTTCTCCCACCCAGGCGGTAGGCAGTGTCCCACGTGTAGTTTAACACACCCAAACTGGACTTTCCCTTTCCCGAGCCGCCTTCCGGAACATCTGCAATGTCTCTGACGCTCTCTGACGTGTGTGTGTGTGTGTGTGTGTGTGTGTGTGTGTGTGTGTGTGTGTGTGTGTGTGTGTGTGTGTGTGTGTCTGTGTGTGTGTGTGTGTGTGTGTGTGTGTGTGTGTGTGTGTGTGTGTGTGTGTGTGTGTGTGAAGAACTTTCAGCCAATCATTGGTGAAATACCAAGACTTCTTAACCTCCCAGTGAGGTAGGTCAATCTCTTTGTTCTCATTCTATCAATATGCCCGTCACGGGATGGATCCTCTGAGATGCTGACACCCAAAACCATGAAACTGGTCACCATTCCATTTCTGATCCATCGTTGAGGACTGGTGTGTGTTCCCACGAAATCCTCTCCCTGAGGCACAAATTTATTTGCTTGAATTTATTGACATTGAGTGCACGGTTGCAACACGACACGATCAACCCAACTATCTCACAACATTTTGGCTCTTCGTCAGCTTCAGAGAATCTGCGGACTGTTGTTTCAGGTGATGAATATATAGATGGTGATTGAGCTGTCTGGCTACAAAGTCTTGATCGTAGGGAGTTTGGAGCAGTCGGCTAAGCAAGCATCCTTTTGCTGTACTTGCACTGATGATCAGTGAAGCGGGATGGTATTTCCAATGCTGGCTGACTGTGGCCTGCTGCTGAGGGAATCAAGGACCGAGGTGCCGAGCGCCGCCTAGAGGCTGGAATTGGAATCATGTTGCTGAGTACTGAGTTAATGATGGTGTTCAATTCTGATCTGGTAGCAAACAATAGCTGTTGTGTGCTGGGGCAGCAGGCTGAGGGTAGCAGACACCAACAGAAGCAATGAATAGCAGCCTGACGTAGGTTGTTGAGCTGTTCCAGGTGGACCAGGTGGAGAGCCAGTTACAAATGCAATACTGTTGAACTATTGTGGTGGTCGGTAACTTGCAGCGGGATTCAGATCTTTGCAGAGCCACGAGTTGACTCAGGCGATGACCAGCCTCTTAAAGCCCTTTATCTCAGAGTATGTGAGTGCCAATGGGCCACAAAACTCTGTGCAAAGAAACTTCCCCATGAACCTCCTTCAAACCTCACATTTCATGCTGATTGTCTATCTAAACTGTGCATCCTATAATATTATGAACCTCAGTCGCAGTGATTCCTGAGTTTCTGTTTTACTCAATAGGCCTCTGTCCAACACCCCGGAGAGGATAACACAGGATTAACCGAACTCTCTTCAACGCACATGATCCTCTGATCGAGGCAGCATCCTGGTGAACTTCCTCGGCGCCATCTCCAATGCTCCAGAACGCTCCGGTTCCAAACAATTTTCAAACTCCACCCACAACTCTCGTCATCACTCTGCGTCTGTCAGTCTGAACTCCGTTTAGCAACTGGCAACTGCAGTTCTAATTGAACCCGAAATTCGGTCAAAACGAACCAGTTCCTCTTCCGGCGATCACTCCCCCCACCCCCGAGATAAAGGTAAAGAAAATGCAGACAGTTGTACACATATATGTAAACAATAGCTACTGTAGAATAGTCCTGGTGAGTCACTGTGTTGCATTCTATTGTCTGTGCACACATCGGCCATTAAATGCCAGTTGGGGAAGAAGGGAACTTGCACGTTGCAATTGCATTCGTTTGCTCTGTAGCAGGGTCTAACACTACACAGTCTGATAATAACAGATAAGAGAGAAATAGGAAACTGTGGTAATTACTTCCTCATAGTTCTTCAGCAGTTCAATTGAACCACACATACTGTCAAAACAACCAAGTTCATCCCCCATCGATCACTCTCCCACCCCCCAGATCATGGTGAACAAAATACAGACAGTTTTACACATCGATGTAAATAATAGCTTGTTTTTCCATCATGTCTGGAGCTTGTACTGAGTATAATACTCACACAGCATCCAGGACCCTCTCAACCCACTCTCAAGCATTGAAGCAGTTCCATGGGAATGTATTAAATATTAAAACATAGGCTACACACACACACACACACACAAACACACACACACACACACACACACACACACACACACACACACACACACACACACACACACACACACACACACACACACACACACACACACACACACACACACACACACACACCGATTGGACCCATTTTCTTGCTACCCTATATTCCTCAATAGAACCTTCCGATCCTTGCTTCCTAAACCTCATGTATGCTACCTTCTTCCACCTGACCAGATTTTCCGCCTCACTGTCACCCATGGGTCCTTCATTCAACCATTCTTTATCTTCCTCACAGAGACTAATTTATTCCTTATATCCTGCAAGAGATCCCTAAACATGGGTTGAGAGTGTGTTGAGAATAGATTGGGTGAGGTGTCAATAGGCTGTGTACTACGGCTGACAGTCCTAACGGAGAAACAAGTTGTTACTTACATGGATCTGTAAAACTGCCTGTATGTTTTTCACCATGAACTGGCCTGTGGGGGTGGGGAAGTAATGGAAGGAGGAGGAACTGGTTTGTTTTGAGAGTATTCCTGTTTCAATGGAACTGCTGAAGAACGGTGACGAAGTAATTACCACAGTTTCCTATTTTCTCTTATCTATTATCAGCAGACTATGCAGTGTCAGACACTGCTAAAGAGCAAACAAATGCTTGTGCAAGTTCCCTTCCTCCACGTAATGGCCGATGTGTGCACAGTGTACAGAATGCAGGTGTGTGTGTGTGTGTGTGTGTGTGTGTGTGTGTGTGTGTGTGTGTGTGTGTGTGTGTGTGTGTGTGTGTGTGTGTGTGTGTGTGTGTGTGTGTGTGTGTGTGTGTGTGTGTGTGTGTGCGCGCGTGTGTGGTGGGGGAATATACATCCGTACATCGGAAACAAGTCGAGTTGCAGGAAACCTGCTGGGTGATGGGTGTGTGGCCTATGTTTTAACATTTAGTACAGCCCTGTGGAACTGATTCAATACTTGAGAGTGTGTTGAGAATGACTTTGGTGAGGTGTCAATTCTCTATGTACTACAGCCGACAGTCCTGATGGAGTAACAAACTATTACTTACATGGATCTGTAAACCTGTCTGTATGTTCTTCACCATGAACTGGCCTGTGGGGGCGGGGGGGGGAGTGGTGGAGTGATCGATGGAGGGAGAACTGGGTTGTTTTGACAGTATGTGTGGTTCAATTGAACTGCTGAAGAACTATGAGGAAGTATTTACCACAGTTTCCTATTTCTCTCTTATCTGTTATTATCAGACTGTGTAGTGTTAGACCCTGCTGCAGAGCAAATGAATGCAATTGCAACGTGCAAGTTCCCTTCCTCCACCACCGGCACATGATGGCCGATGTGTGCACAGTCTATAGAATGCAACACAGTTACTCACCAGGGCTATTCTACGAGAAACTCCGGACCACCATTCCCACCACTACCAACTACCCCACCCCCCACCCTAACAACCGTCCTCACCCTGAGGGCGAAGGTCAGCAAGAAAAAAGAGGAACAAGGCGATTAAACACTACTTTTGTCCCCAACATAGCCCGCCACTCGAAAAAACTGTTTTAGTTGCCTGCATCACGGTGTGGGTCCGATTCCCAGAATCCCCTGTCTGAGAGAACTTTGGTACAGCATTCCCAGACAGCGTATGACAGTTTAAGGAGAGAACCTAACACAAACCGCTCAGTGAGGGGTTTGTTAAGGGAGGGGTGATAAATTTCTGCCTTGCCAACAACACCCAGACCCATCCCTTAAAATACAAACAATCCGCACCACTCTTTGATGCAAACATTCCTCTGGGAATTGTTTTCCTGGTGACCATTTCTCGCTGAGATATGTCTCAGAGCAGAGAATAAGCTCGCTGTGTAATCTATCAACACACAATGATATTGGAAAAATCAGCCCACCTCCCTTACCCCCAGAGCCCGAGAAACTCACACCGTGCTGCTAACCATCTCTGCCCCTCACTCAGCCATCTAAATGATAACAACTGGATCTAGGTGCCTGGATCAAATTTAAAATCAGCACCAAGTCCATCAGCACCGACATATGGCCTTCAATCTGTTGTTTTGTGGCGGAGATACAGATGATTGTTTGACGATGAATTTAAAAAAATTACAAAAATAGTGCTCCTCATTTTCACCTGTAGGGAGATGGGTCTGTTGAATCCTTTGAATACTTGGCCTCCACAGCTGCCTGTGACAAAAGATTGCCCGGTTTCATCAATCTCTGTTTAAAGAAATTCCTCCTCAACTTCCTTTTAAAAGTTCGCCCCTCAACCCTGAGGACGTGTCCTCTGGTGTCAGAGTCTCCCACCACAGGAAACATCCTCTCAACACCCACTCTATCAATTCCTTTCACCGTTCGATCGGTTTCATTGAGGCCACCCCTCAGGCCCAGAGCCATTGAAAGCTCTTCATGTGACATGCCATTCAATTCTGGAATAATTTCAGTGAACCTCCTTGAGCCCTTCTTCAGTTTCAGCACATTGTTGGTCAGTTCAGGGGTTTAAACCTGCTTACAATGCTGCAAGTGAGGCCTCACCCGTGCGTTATAAAGTTACCGAATCACATCCTTGCTTTTACATTCCAGTTCTCATGAAATGAATGCTAACATCTTCCTCATCAAACACTAAGCCTGCATGTGAACCTTTAATGAATCTTCCCGAGGACTCCCAGGTCCCTTTGCAACCCTGTTTTTATTGTATTTTCTGTCCATCTGAATCTAGTGAACACTTTCATTTCATCTCCCAAATAGCATGTGGATATAATTCCCAAAACTGCATCACATCTGCCATTTTTGTCCTTTCTCCCAATCTAAGTCCTTCCTTAGCCACTCTGCTTCATTTCCCTCCACCTGTCTTCAAATTGTCTGCAGCTCTACAACAAAGCCATCAATACCATCACCCCGATCATTGACAATACGGTGAAAATGATAGCTCCGGAGAGAGACCCCTGTGGAACACCGCTTGTCACCGGCAGCCACATGATGGTCTAATCTCACATGACGGTCTGCGTGGGCTACGTGCTGTTCCTATTCACGACTATTTTGTTTTTCTTCCAGCCACGTTGAGCTGTGCGAAACAAAGAGGGTCGAGCGAACAAGTTTGAACCCAAGTTCAACAACGAAAATTATTTCACTGGGTTACAGTGAAACATCGACACGAGGGAGACTGATGGAAGAATCACATTCAGTGATCAAACTATGGGATCAATCAGCATTCAGCAAATAAGAAGCGACGTCACATTTCGGCGTATAGGAACATTGGAAACGGGGGCTGAATCAGTGTCTCGGATGGATAAACATTCACTGTGCCAATTCCCGCAGCAATCAGGAGACAACTCAAGGTTTCAGCACCGTTCTCTATTTTATTGCATTTATTATTCAGCCATGAAGCGCGGAGTCGTCACTTTTGGTCTTTCAGCGACCGATGACAAACCCGATTAACAGAAGAGATTTACAAGGATGTTGCCTGGATTGGGGAAAATGCCTTATGGGAATAGGTTCAGTCAAATTTGCTTTTTATCCTTGGAGCGACGGAGGACAGAGGTGTGTAAGATAATGAGAGGCATTGATCGTGCAAAAGCCAGAGTCTTTTCCCCAGGGCTGAAATGGCGAACACGATGGGCATAGGTTTATTGTGCTCGGACGTAGGTACAAGGAGATGCCAGGAGTACGTTTCTCACACAGAAAGTGATGGGTGCGTGGCGAGCGAAGGTCGATACAAAGGGACTTTCAAGAGACTCTGAGATTGGTACGTAGAGCTCAGAACCATAGAGGGCTAAGCGGTAGGGTAATTCTTGGCACTTTCTGCAGTAGGTGACGTGTTGGGCAGAACGTTGCGGGCTGAAGGACCTGTAATGTTCTGTAGATTTCTATGTGCTATGTTCTGACGCTTACCTCATCACAGGACAACTTACAATGACCAATTAACCTTCCCGGACTTTGGATCATGAGATCTACAGATTTATTACAGATGACGCCGGACCTGATCTCCGAGCTCTGCTATGCTAACGCACCTGAGTTGAATAGGTTTAAGATGTTTTGCTATATAGATCACACATTGCAGCACCTACACAACTGACCACGTGCTGAGAATAGAGTACGGACGGGATAGGGATTCGACCAGCAGTCACTTTATGGAAATGCCCTGACACGCCATAGCAGCAGTCTGAGTTGACGCGAGAGAACTAAGCTGCTGTGATGGAAACGAGACAAAATCTTCTGTGATGTCTTTGTCGGGAGGCTGGGAAACGCGGAAGAGGTTTAATAGAGACCTGTAGAACGGTTATAAAGAAAAAAAAATAAAGCCATTTTGAACGGTGGATTTATCCTCGGTGGTTGTCCTTTCTCTGTGCCAAATCACGTTCCAACCATCGGTTTCCGTTCACCAGTGACGTCAGCTGTGGAAACAATTCACAATTTATGTTGACTACGTCAGCAACACGAAAGTGCGTCTGCTGGTGAGGGCAAATACGAGTGATGATTTCAGAATCTGTGTCTGACATTGTGACAATGCAACCGCAATTAATATTTCTCTATATCGCTATAGATCCAAGAAAATTGTTCATTTCAATATCAATATATCGCTGTGCGACGCCGCCTGACTCCAGTCTTGCACTGTTACTTGTCTCTAAACTTTTAATCTCAGGGTGACTATGACACGCTCACAACCATGGCCCTGCACGGCCCATGGACTTGAAATTAGTGAATACCTTTCCTTTACAAGTGACATTATGAGTTGGCAGCCCCAGATTTGGTTCACATACCTGTTCAGATCACTGTAAACAGATTGATACTCCAGGATAAGTCCCTGTTAACGCGAGGAGATCAGCAGGATTAGCAAAAAATATGATCAAAAACATTTTTGTAACAGAGGAGAATTAGCAGAACATTCAAAAGATCCTGCGCATTCTTAGCAATTCGCGTCTGAAAGAAACACGGAGCAGCAAGGCCATGATGAAAGGAGGATCAGAGGCAGAGTTATAGGTCTTCCCATGGTTCATCTTTCAATGAGGTCACCCTGTCATTCTACAAAACTGCAGTCCGCAGAGGACTCAGTCATTAACTTATCCTCAAGCTAACAGGCGTATTAGCTCCTGTCATTTGCTTCCCTTTCTTCAAGAAGAGCGGAGTGATGTTTACAAATTTCCATTCCTCCGAAACAATCCTATAATGGTATGAGTACTAATTCCTCTACTACCACTTCAGCTGCCTATTTCAGACCCCTGACGTGCAGTTACTCTCATCCATTCACCCCAGGTTATTTATCCACCTTCCAGACTGTCTAGCATTTTCTGTTTATTATAGTGGCTGCAACCACTTCCGTGTCCTGACACTGTCATACTGATGGTGCCCTCAACAGTGAAGGCGAACACGTGATACTTAATGAGTTCCTCCGCCATTTCTGCCTCCCCCCGCTACTGAAACTTCGACATTCTCGCTGTCCAGAGTCTCACTTCAGGTTCTGAAGTGGAAACAATTACTTCCAAAAGGGATTGACGCAAATGTTTCCCTTACCATATAAGTGGAGTTTTCATCCTGCGCATTGTTCCTTGCGCCCTGGAAAGAGAAGATTACGTGTTATTTTTGAGACGTTTATACAAGTTCACAGCAATTGTATTCTGACTCTCCGCCGTTAAACCCCGGGAGTATCAATGTATCACATTAGTTAGTGCTTGGGGCAATATTGCCTCGTTCACCGTTCGATGCACCGCGTGTTTCTGATTCAGTGTGAGTGCAATATATATTGTCTCTGCCATCAGGAATGATTCTGAATGTCATGGTGGCAAGGGGAATGAGGACTGGCTGGGAGGTGAGGCCTCATGAGTGGGAAAGGGGGAAAGGCTGAAGGAAAAGTAAAACGTAGAAACATAGAAAACCTACAGCACAATACGGTCCCCTTGGCCCACAAAGTTGTGCCGTACACAACCCTAACTTAGAAATTACTAGGCTTACCGATATCCCTCTATTTGACTCAGCTCCATGTCCCTATCCAAAAGCCTCTTAAAAGACCCTATCGTGTCCCCCTCCACCTCCGTTGCCGGCAGCCCATTCCACACACTCACCACTCTTTGAGTAAAAAAACTTACCGCTGACATCTCCTCTGTACCTACTCCCCAGCACCTTAAACCTGTGTCCTCTTGTAGCAAGCATTTCAGCCCTGGGAAAAAGCCTCTGACTATCCACACGATCAATGCCTCTCATCATCTTGTACGCCTCTATCAGGTCACCTCTCATCTTCCTCTGCTCCTAGGAGAAAAGGCCGAGTTCACTCGAACTATTCTCATAAGGCATGCTCCCCAATCCAGGCAACAACCTTGCAAATCTCCTCTGCACCATCTCTATGGCTTCCACATCCTTTCTGTAGTGATGCGACCGGAACTGAGCACAGTACTCCAAGTGAGGTCTGACCAGGGTCCTATATAGCTGCAACATTACCTCTCGGCTCCTGAATTCAATCCCACGATCGATGAAGGTCAATATACCATACGCCTTCTTAACCACAGTGATCCGATTGCAGAATCGAGTGTGCCATAGGAGAAGGGGAAGAAGGAGGGTCACCGGAGGGAGTTGATGGGCAGGTGAGGAGAAGAGGTAAGAGGCCGGAGTGGAAAATAGAAGAAGAGAGAAGTTAACAGAAATACTGGTGGGATCAGGTCGCTGTTCATGCCATCAGGTTTGGGTCTACTTTGCGGAATATAATGTGTTGTTTCTCCATTAACGGAAAATAAGATCCGGGGTCGATCATCCAGGATGGTGTTAAATGCCCAATCTGTGCCGCAGGGCCCGATGGACGCGACCCATCACATTACTTATGTTCTTTTTTCCCTCTTTGCAGAGAAATGACTGAAATCACGGACATAATGCAAACATCCAACCTGTTCATCCATTTGGACATTTTCATAATATTCCGATGAGTTTACGGTCTTTGTATCGAAGTTGCCTGAGGAAACAAAATAGATATGGCACAAGGGTGCAGAGCGTCAGGAGGCTTTGTTGAACACAGCAGACGTCAAACCGGCCCAGAAGAAAAAGCCATTGATAGCATGAGCTCCCTTCCCACCAATCGCCAGAACCAGGAATTGAGGGTTGATATTGATCAATATGAAGAGAATTTAAGTTGCATGAACTACCATTCCATTAGTTCGCTGATATTGTAATCTACAGCAGAAGTTTAAAATCAAATGTTAAGATTCCCCTGGACTCAGTATTAGAACAGTTGAAACGGAGTTCACTCACTTTTCCTTCCGGGATTTCTGCTCGTGCCATATTTGGATTTCGGTGGATCTTTGATCCTGAATAAGCTGAAACAAAGGACACGAAAATAATTCGTCAGGAACTTATTTTCCTGCACTGATGTACCGAATGAGAATGGCTGCTATAATTCCATTCGATTCTTTCTAGATAGTCCTTAATACACTTCTGTTTATCGGATGCCCTGTATATTCCAGCTCGATATCATCAACGGATGGGATAAGTCGACAAAAATGTTTTGGACTTTTTGACAGCTAATGCTGTTTACAGATATATTGCTGAACACAAACCTTTTTAAGACAAATGTTCAAATTTCGCCGTGAAGGATTGATGGATTGATACCTGGAAATATGGTGTTGTAGCTATTAGTGAAACATGGTTGCAGGAGAGGTGTGATTGGCAACTAAATATTCCTGGATTTTGTTGCTTCAGGTGTGATAGAATCGGAGAGACAAGAGGGGGAGGTGTTGCGTTGCTTGCCAGAGAAAATATTCCAGCGGTGCTCTGGCAGGATAGATTAGAGGGCTCGTCTAGGGAGTCTATCTGGGTGGAATTGAGGAATGTGAAAGGTGTAGTAACACTTATAGGGGTGTATTATAGACCACCTGATGGGGAATGAGAATTGGTGGAGCAAATGTGCAAGGAGATAGCAGATATTTGTAGTTAGCACAGGGTTGTGATTGTGGAAGATTTTAATTTTCCACAGATAGACTGGGAAGCCCATGCTGTATAAGGGATGGATGATTTGGAGTTTGTAAAATATGTGCAGGATAGTTTTTTTTTGCAGTAATACATAGAGGTACCAACTAGAGAAGGGGCAGTTTTGGATCTTTTGTTAGGGAATGAAATAGGTCAGGTGAAGGAGATATGTGTTGGGGAGCACTTCGGGTCCAGTGATCACAATGACATTAGTTTCAATATAATTATGGAGAAGGATAGGACTGGACCCAGGGTTCAGATTTTTGATTGGAGAAAGGCTAACTGAGGAGATGCGAAAGGATTTAGAAGGAGTGAATTGGAACAATTTGTTTATGGGAAGAATGTAATAGACAAATGACGATCATTTAGAGGTGACATTTTGAGGGTACAGAATCTTCATGTTCCTGATAGGTTGAAAGGAAAGGTTAAAAGTTTGAGAGAGCCGTGGTTTTCAAGGTATATTAGAAACTTGGTTAGGAAAAAGAGAAATATCTACAATAAATTTAGGCAGCATGGAGTAAATGAGGAACTCGAGGAACACAAAAAATGTAAGAAGAATCTGAAGAAAGAAATTAGAAAAGCTAAAAGAAGATACGAGGATGCTTTGGCAACTAAGGTGAAAATAAATCCGAAGGGTTTCTACAGTTATCGGATGCCCTGTACCAGTCCAGCTTGATAGCATCGACAGATGGGATAAGTAGACAGAAATGCTTTGGCCTTTTTGAGAGATAATGCTGTTCACACACATATTGCTGAACGCAAACCTCTTTCAGACAAATTTCAGACAGACAACTTCGCCGTGAAGGCGGAATGCTGATTCTGCCCACAGATGGCCCCTGCTCCGAGCAACAATGTTTTCTGCCGAAATTCTCATACAATCATTAAAGGTAGGAAGGAGATTATGGGATGAAATGCGTTTACCCGCCAGTTTTTCTTGCGAACAGCCATCCACTGAATCCTCCAACCAGGCCCATGATAAGTAAACCAAGTACAATGCCCACGATCGCGCCAGAGGTGAGGGTACAATTGTCATCTGTTTTTGGTGCTAAAACAGAAAACAAGCATATATTTTACATGGCGAAATCTCATCTTTATTTAAGAAATGATAATTGATCCACGCTCCGGAACGTTCTGGTCGCTGGTCTCGATATTGAATCAATTTAAGTCAATGATTATTTGATTTTGGTAAGCCATTTAGAAGGAGGAGTGAAGGTAGGGCGTGAGGAGAGCGTGAGAGGGAAATGGTTTGGATCTTTGATCATCGGGTTTACATGGACGAATGAGAGACACATTCACTCACCTTGTGCGCTAAGTACACTTTGTAAGATAATTGTTCCGCCGTTAGTAACCCGACATGTATAACTACCAACGTTAACCGAGCTCACTGACACAAGGGTGAGTTCCTGCCCTGTCTGAGGGAGATTGTTCCCGCTGTGCCATGCATATATACCGCAGGGGACTGACAGAGCAAAATAAGCTAATGTCATGTTTGACGCAATATTCGACACAACTGGACGCTCCGGTACAATTCTGACCTTCTCTGGTCCATTTATAAAATGAAAAAAAGACGTTGATTAGAGTAATATCGTGGCGGATCCCGAATATTCTGACCTTCTCTGATGAGGGAAAGAATGAGAACATGTGTTGATAAATGTAATTTCCGATACAAATGCAGCGGTTGACTAATTGTGTACTTACAGTAAACTTGCACGTAGGTCTCTCCAGCGCCAACGCTGAAAGAGTTGCTGGCGATGCACTTGTACGTCCCTGCGTCGTTTCTGGTAACACTGATTATAGCCAGTTTCGCCTTGTCCGTAGATGTAAATATTCTGCCGTTTTCCCGGATGGGTTGGTTATCCTTGAACCATGTCCGTGTCTGAACAGTGCCCGACGCGTCACAACTCAGTGCGATGGTATCGAGGTTTTCCAGGGGAGTGGAATCATTGGCCACCACAGCAACCCCAGTCACCGGCCCTGTAAATACAATGAAAATGCAAATAGCTTTACACGCGGTTTTATCTACATCACGAACATAATATTTGGATGCTGCCAACTCAATATCGTCCGCATTCCCAGTTCTTATCCTTATGTGTTTCGATATCACGTCGTTATCCAGCTTGAACTAAACGCCGGCACTGAGTTTAAAGTTTTACTGCTGTTACCCAAGGGGACGGTGAGCAACCTATTCCCGTTTCAGATGGTCCTCAATGCTTGGACTTTCCCGCAGTGAGAATATACATTATCTATCAAAGCAGACTAATACAGAATTGCACTTGGCTATAGTTTAATTGTCCCGTGGATCATGTGAAAATAAGCGACCTTTGCCCCCTGCTTTTGAGGCCAAAAGTAGAGAGATTTCGCATTTAATACGTGGCTGAGGAGTTGGCGGAGGAGGGACGGCCATGTGAATTAGGATCATGGGTTTTCTTCCAGGGATGTTGCGACTGGAGAGAAGGGGCTGTTTGCTCCTAAACTGGGGACTGTTGAATATCCTTGTGGGAAGTTTTATTGTTGGTGCACGATAGGGTCAAAACTGGAGTTGCAGGGGGATGGGAACCAGATTGCTGGAAGGGTTTGTGGAGATCTTGTGGAGAGACATATCGGTAAGACGTCGGCTGCTCGGGGCTGGGTGTTAAATGCAATGAGCCAGAATTGAATGGGGACCTGAAGGAAAACTGAAACTTTGGAGTAAGTGATCAAAATATAATCGAATGCATCCTGAAATTTGAGAAGGATAAGCAGAAGTCAGATGAACCAGTATTACAATGAGTTAAAAGGAATTAGAAAATCACTTATATGAAAAAGAACACTGGCAGGGGTGACGGCAGACGAGTAAGAAATATTCTAAAGGAAAGATGACATAACCATGGATAACAAAAGAAGTCAAAGCTAACTCAAAGGCGAAAAGGATACTATACAAAGGAACAATCATTAATAGGATGTTAAATGATTGGGAAGATTTTTAAAAATAGCAGAAGGCAACTAAAACGTCATTATGAAGGTAAATATAGAATGCAAAAGCACTCTAGACAATCATATTAAAGAGGATATGCCAAGTTTCTTCAGATACATGGAGTGTAAAAAGAGAAGCGAGAGTGGATATCAAACTGCTGGAAGACGAGAGAGGAGAGGTAGTATTTGGCAACAACGAATTGGTGGACGAGCTGAGTAAGTATTCTGCATCAGCCCTCACTGTGGAATTCACTGTCGATATGTTGGACTTCCCAGGTATCAGAGGTCATGCAATGAAAGCATTCATTACCAGAGTACGGGAATATAAAAGCAAGGGGACAATGCTGAAACATTATAAACCAGTGGTGAGGCCCCACTTGGAGGATTGTGATCTGTTTTGTGCCCCTTATTGTAGAAAGGATGTATTGAAACTGGAGGCGTTTCAAAGAAGGTTCA
Organism: Hemitrygon akajei; assembly: GCF_048418815.1. NCBI lineage: Eukaryota > Metazoa > Chordata > Chondrichthyes > Myliobatiformes > Dasyatidae > Hemitrygon > Hemitrygon akajei. The sequence goes on along the minus strand of NW_027331938.1, from coordinate 685,202 downwards.
GCAAAATCATTCCAGGATTGAACAGCTCTTCCTAAGAAGAGGGTTTGATGGCTCTGGGCCACCATCCACTGGAATTCAGAAGAATGCTGGGTAAACTCACGGAAACCCTTCGAATTGCGAAAGGACTTATTGAAGTGGATGCGGAAAGGATGTTCCTTATGGTGGGAGATTTTAATACTAGAAGGATCAACCTCTGAATAGCATGGTGTTCCTTTATGAACGGAGACGAAAGGGCATTTATTTCAATCGAATGTGGTAAATCTGGGAATTGTGTTCCTTAGACAGCTGTAGAGGTCATGTCGTTATGTAAGTTTAAAGCTGGTTATGTAAGTCGTTATGTAAGTTTAAAGAGGATGATAGATTCTCGATGGATCAGGGCATGAGAGAATATGCGGAAACGGCTTGTGAGTGGCTCTGAGAGGAATGTTGGATCAGCCATGATGAAATGGCGGAGCAGACTCCATTGGCCAAATGGTCTAATTCTCTTTCCTTTGCTGTATCGCCTTGTCGTCTTAACTGCAGCAATTAACCATGTGCAATTCAATCCGCAATTCAGATCAAATCCGATTCACATTTTCATCAATACACTTATTCATAAATATGCACCGTTGTCAAAAGATATTGCCAGACGATATTCTAATCGGGTTCAGGCATTTAGTTGGATTACACGGGCCTGTCTCCACCAACACCATTAATTATAGGACCTCAACAAGGGAGGAACGGACTACCTACCAAACACAATGATTTCCGTGGTTGAGGCATTATTCCTTTTTGTAACCATGTTAAAGGCCTCACAAGTATACTTTCCCGTGTGGCTCACAGAGATGTTGTCGAGGATGACCTGATGCCCACTTTGTAGGAGGGCACCGTTCCGTTGCCAATACAATTTAGCATCTGGGCGGGACTCTGTGAAACATGTTAACCTTATGGTGCTTCCGGCAACGTGAAAAGAAGAGTTTGGTTTAGAGATGATATATGGACGATCCGGTCCGTCTAAAACAAACGGACAAAATAGATTGCATCAAATTACACAGGAAATGCAACAGAGTTCCTCAGCGAGAGAGGAAGAACCGCCCACCACCAGAGAAAGCGCTCCTACACACCGGAGAATGCATTCGTCTGGAAGTCATGAGCGGGAAAGAGGAGAGTCGGGACACAGTGTCAGATTATCCACGTTTTATGAAACTATGAATTGCACAGTTACCTCATATCCCAAAACCCGTCTCCTCCTCCAAGCTGGATACAATGCACGCCAGTCATAAGTGTATCGCTTTGTATAACTTCCCTATGTGTGTGCTTTGTGGGAAAGAGTTCAGGAAAACTTTGCAAACGAAATACCCAGCGTCTCTCTGCGGGGATAGGTAAGGCAACTAGGAGTGCAGATTGAATAACTCATGTAATCAGGGCTCGGGCCGTATGTCATGTGGGCCCACACTATACTGTCAAGTCACTGACCACGTGTGCAATTATAGGGACACTCCAGTTTACAGCGTGTTATGGTAGGACCCGTTTTCAGTTCCAATATTCTAGGTTTAGACTCTATCAGTGAGGACCGGTGGCTGTAACACCACTGCACGTTGTGATTTTCATCCAGATCTAACAGCTGTAGCTCCCCGCTTCCACATGTGCACTAAAGCAATGTATCCCCACCTCGTCGTAGCTATGGACATTTGCCAGAAGGGTTGTGGGGTTGATAAGGACTGTGAGCGTTTTACACTCTGAACTTCCCTGTCCCTTCCGGTGAACGGAATTGTTATCAAAGTCCCTAAAAGGCCTTACACAGCGCCGGAGATCCAATGGTCCATTTGTCGAAAAAGGAAGCATCTTTGTCTTCACTGTACCAAGTTCAGATCAGTTTTCATTGAGTTGAACAAATATCAAACCAGAATAAGAGCTTTGAAGAGATAATTTGGATATGAATGAATAGAACTGAAGTGATACTCAGAGCTCAGCAGAGTCAAATCCAGATTTAATGAACATCACAATTGCCTTTGAACTGTGGGCATTGGAATTGTTCAAAATGGATTGTTTTGTGTGAAGACCCATGCCGGACAGACCCGGCTATCCCGCACCTTTCTTTCACCTGAACTACAGAAGTGAACCGACATAGTGGTAGTTTAACCGCCGCCGTAATGTGACTCGGATTGGAAATTTAAAATCTTAATTTTAATTCCCCAGCGTCCGAGATAGACCTGGATCTGTCTCCTAATTAACCGTTCAGTTGTCCCAGTGTTAGTCGATAGTGGTCAATGCCTCAGGCAACGATCACTAATGTATTCACACACTCCCGGAACCCCGTATCTCGCAGGAACTGTGATATTATATGTAACTACCGGAGACTCGGGACACTCACAGTTGATATGAAGAGAAAACGGAGAGCTTGTGATTTCGTTAATCATGTTGCTTGCTCTACAGGTGAATCTTCCGTCTGTCCGTAGCACTCCAGAAACAGTGAGTGTGCTGTTATCTTCATTCAGAACAATCCTGCCGCCAGGAATTATCTTGTTATTCTTCTCAAGCCACAGGTAAGAGACATCCGTGCCTGTTGCGGAGCAGGTTAGTCTGACGGTGTCACTGTACTCAATCAGTCTGGTGGCATTAGATGTAACAATGACATTGGAAACAGGTTCTGTCGAAACATAGGGGATTGGTTAGTGCACAACACAAGAACAGAATCTGCTGGTTTATGAATTCCGTTACGAATCTGGAAATGAAATCAAACATTTATTATTCCATAATAAGTAGACATTAAGAAGTTATTCAGTTTGATAGACATGATGTTTTGAGATGGACGTTACGGGGTTCGGGGAAAATTGCGAAGGTTGGAGGTTGGCTAACTGTGATCCATTCATCGCGACCAGTGGGAAGTACAAGCCGACACGGTACAGGAACCGTGGTGTACAAAGGCCGTTGCAAGCCGAGTCAAGAAGAAAAAAAAAAGACCTTACGAAAAGTTCAAAAACAGGGCAATGATAGAGATCTAGAAGCCTGTAAGGTAAGCAGGAAGGAGCTTAAGAATGAAATTAGGAGAGCCAGAAGGGGCCATGAGAAGGCCTTGCCAGACAGGATTAAGGAAAACCCGAAGGCATTCTACAAGTTTTTGAAGAGCAAGAGGATAAGAAGTGAGAGAATAGGACCAATCAAGTGAGACAGTGGAAAAGTGTGCATGGGACAGGAAGAGATGGCAGAGGTACTTAATGGAAAGTTTGCTTCCGTATTCACTACGGTTACATATCATGGCGATTGTAGGGATGACTTGCAGCGGACTGAATAGCCTGATCATATAGATTCTAAGGAAGAGAATGTGCTGAAGATTTTAGAAATCAAGTGGGATAAGTCTCCGGGACCAGGCTGCTGTGGGAGGCGAAGGAAGGGATTGTTGAGCCTCTGGCGATGACGTATACATCGTCAATGAGGACAGGAGAGGTTTCCGGAGGATTGGCGGATTGCGGATGTGCGGTCTTATACAGGAAAGGGAGTAGAGGTAGCCCAGGAAATTATAGTCCACTGAGTCTTACTTCACCGGTTGGTAAGTTGATGGGGAGGATCCTGAGAGGCAGGATTTATGAACATTTCGAGAGGCTTAATCGGATTACCAATAGTCAGCATGGCAGGTCAAAGGCAGGTCGTGCCTTATGAAATTGATTGAATTTTCTGAGGATGTGATGAAACACACTGATGAAGGTAGAGCCGCAGGTGTAGAGTATATGGATTTCAGCAAGGCATTTGATAAGGTTCCCCGTGTAAGGATTATTGACAAAGTAAGAAGGCATGGGATCCAAGGGGACATTGCTTTTTGGATACAGATCTGGCTTGCCAACAGAAGGCAAAAAGTGTTTCTAGACGGGTCATATTCTGCACAGAGGCCGGTGACCAGAGGTATGCCTCAGCGATGTGTTCTAGGACCCCTGCTCTTTGTGATTTTTATAAATGACCTGGATTAGGAAGTAGAGGGATGGATTAGTAAATTTGTTGATGACAGAAAGGTTGGGATGTTGTGGATAGTGTGGAGGGCTGTGAAAGGTTACAGCAGAAGATCGATAGGATGTAGAGCTGGGCTGAGATGTGGCAGATGGATTTCAACTCAGATAAGTGTGTGTTTGTCCATTTAGGTAGGTGATGGCAGAATATGATGGCAGAATATAGCATGAATGGCAAGGCTCTTGGCAGTACGGGTGATCAGATGGGGTCCGAGTCCATAGAACACTCAAAGTTGCTACGCAGGTTGACTCTGTGGTTAAGAAGGCGTACGGTGCATTGGCCTTCATCAACCGTCGGATTGAGATTAGGATACAACCAATACCGATAACCGATACAACTGGCAAATAACTGGATCTGGTGAAGGAAGAAGTAGGAATGAATTGACCAGGAAAGGGTCACTTGGCAATGAGAAAGGTGATGCATAATCACTGTTAAGCTTCAGAGGAGAATTACTGACAACAGTTTGTAATATCCTCCGGATAAGCTATCGTTACTGAAATGATACAAAGTTCAGTGTCAGTGTCAATGTAATGGAGCCAATGAAAATTGTTATCTCACACAGCCGAACAAATGCAAACTGGGGTTCATCTTAAAAGCATGAATTGCAAACCCAACACTGGATAATGAGACGGATCTGGATACCTTAATCAGCACCGGGCTCTACCTTACCAGATGGAAACACAGAACACCTGCAGCACAATACAGGCACCTCGGTCCACAAAGCTGTGCCGGACATGGCCTGATCCTTGAAAACACCACTGGTTACCCATGACCCTCTATTTTACTAAGCTCCATCTACCTATCCAGGAGTCTCTTAAAAGCCTTGTCGTATCGGCCCCCACCACTGATGCCGGCAGCCCATTCCACGCACTCACCGCTCTCTGCGTAAAAAACTTACCCCTGACATCTCCTCTGTACCTACTTCCCAGCACCTTTGTTATGAGTGCTGACCAGACCTGATGGAAATGGGGTCCAGAGATAACTTCCCCTTGGGAACTATGCTGCTAATGAGAGAGAGAGATGAAGAACAGAGAAATTGAGGGGGGGGGGCAGTGAATCGGGGTAGACTTCCATTAATCTAATCTAATCTAATCTGGTTTTGTGAAATACCAGAGAGGCAAACAGCAGAAATGGATGTTGACGAATTTCTATTAAGGCCGGACCCTGTGGGTTTACAGAAGGCTAGAAATTGTGAATTGTGGGATATGGTGGGGACCTTGGAACTCAAGGAGGTTAAGAAAGGGATGACGAAGGCTGAGATACAACGTAAGATAGCTGAACATTATTTCGCGAGGAAGATATTCAAGCCGGAGATGTTAGAACACTTTCCTGGAAGGAAAGGGCAGGTCCAGTTACGTCTGGAAGAGATGCGTTTGGAGAGAATTAAGTTGGAGGTGGAGGAGGCAGAACAACAGCGTCAGTTCGAGAGGGAGAAATGGGAACGTGTGGATACCGGGGCAGACCGTGGGGAAATGTTTAATATTAGTCAGGAGATTAGGTTGGTACCACCGTTCGAGGAGACGGACATGGATCGGTACTTCTTGCATTTTGAAAAAGTGGCCGCGAACTAGAAGTGGCCTAGTGATAAGTGGGTGGTGCAGTTACAAAGTGTACTTAAAGGGAAGGCTCAACGAGCATATGCGGCGTTGTCTGCGGAGGTTGCAGAAGGATGAAAAGTTTGTGAGGAGCAAT